>NW_026731537.1:3582500-4172500 GCF_028476545.2 Physella acuta
TAATCACAGTTTTAAAAGAAAGCTTGTCCTATACTTGTAAAATTGTACCAAAAGTATCTTATCTACAAACATTTGTTTTTATGAAAAGTGTTTTAATTTTTTGTCATGCACAAATTGTGTCAGGTCTAAGCACTAATATTTACAAATGTGCAACAACCTTTGATGCTGAATACCCTTTAAGAAGAAAGCTTTGGGTGTAATATTCCATGTACACAGATACTTTAACATAAAACATTTTAGTTAGATGAAACAAGCAGGCCAACCAATGCTTCTATATGTCAAGTTGAAATATTTTCACATGAAGCCCCTCTGCTGGGACGCCAGCTGTGAATAGTTTTTAATTTAAATCTGATACTCTCTAACATGTTGTATTAATCTAAACCACGAACAGCATGAACTTTAATTCTAAAGAACAACATAAAGTCTAATACAGGCTTAAACAATTGAGACATGCAGTTTAATTACACATGCTAAAGGCTTCCTACAGCCACAAATACATGTGCAGTTCAAGTATTAGCAATTTGTACTTTAATTTTGAAATGGCAAATTTTTTCAAACAATACATTTTAATAAATATTTAAATACTACACTTGAAAATATATTTTTCAATCTTAACCCTATAATCTAACCTGTGGAGATACTTAAGACAATAATTTTTGTTTTTTGAAGTAGCAAAATTTTGAACACCAAGAAAAACTAATTGAGGAATGATTTTAGTTTGAACACCTCAAGCTATAATTATAAACAGATTGCTGGTAAAAAAAAAAAAGGAGTCTAGCACAGCTGTTTCACCCTTTTTATATTTATGAGAATTAAATTAGTATCAAAGCTTATCAAATCAACTGATCTACCTATTGACTTTGATGAAATAGGAATCTAAACATATAGGATAAAATGTAACACCATCATTAATGATTTTTTTACAAATATTCTAGTGTTTGCAAATAAGTAAAGAACAAAAACTTTTAGCCATAACAATACATAACCCAAAGCACATGTTTTTACACATCTCAAAGCAATAAAGATTTGAGTTAAGGCAAAATTTCAGCTTCAGGTTTAGCGCAATTACAGCTTAATAAAGTTACTTATATTTGTATCCATCAACTATTAAAAAAGAGAATGGATATGGCATGGTCGAATTTGGACTTGTAACTGTAGCGTTCCCTGAGTTCATCCAGCTTTGATGGGTATCTGACATAGTGGGGAAAGTGAAGGCAGCTGGGCATAGTGCAAAGCACACCATCCCTTGATATGCCGAGGTCAAGAAACATGAACTCTACTTCATCTGCCCAATGGATTGCTAATGCTACATCTAAAGAAGGAAGGTCCCACTTTTCACAGTATCAAAGTATTGAGTATAAGTTTAAATTAATGATGTCTGACAACATACTCTTCAGAAAATACTTGTGTTGTTAGTAGCATTGTAATCTCAAGTTTCTTGTTGTGATCAGAAATTAGGGTGTAAGGCTTGTCTATGGTAGGGTTAGCATTGACATAACATATTATATTTGTATTTAGTGAACTACCAGTAATACAACACACTTTTTAAGAAGATTTTTGTGACATTATCTTACACTCATATAACACATACCCCATAGTATAACGTATGTATAGCAAAATATGCTATATGTCATTGTATCTGACATGTGTTCTTATAGAGTAATAAATTAGCCCTAAAGTAATTCTAACATCTGAGAATCTTCTTCTTCTTAATCCCATTAGCGCCCAAAACACATGGGGCAGATGAAGTAGAGTTTGAACCCAGATTTGAAATCGAGACTCTTGGGTTAGCAGTCTAGCTCTCTTCCGTTAGGCCACGAACATATGAGAATAGACTTTTTTTTTAATCACTAGATTCTAATTGGTGTAGTGCTGTTGGCATTAAAAGACATCATCTTTTCCCATTCAGACCCCAGACACATGTAGTAGAGCTCATCTCTTTCAATAACCTCCGCATTAAGTGGTATAGTGTGGTCAGCACTATGCCCAGCCAACTGTGTTTCCCCAATGTGAATCAGGTACCCATCAAAGGTGGGTGGACTCCGGGACTTCTTAAATCTCGGGATCCGAACTCGAGAATTTCAGGTCAACAGTTGAAAGCTATTAGCCTAATAGACTAATCGACAAGTACTATTATTCAGTTAATTCAAATATAAAATTTTATTCTAGACTAGATCTAGGAAAATGTTTTCGTTCTATGCCTAGCAATAAACTTCAGAGAATAAATTTAGATCTACACTATTTTATATAGAGTCTAGATTAGACCTAGCTCTGGCTGTGTCAAGAAGTCTAGATCTAATCAAGATCGAGAATAGAACTATTTGAAAGAATGTTTAGTTCACTTTTAAAATTAATAACTAGATTCTAATGAGGATTGAAAATTATAAGAGCAAATTAAATAAGTTAGAGCCGCTAGATACTACTAGGTAACTAGACTAGAACTAGATCTAGAACCGAGAATCTAGATCTAGTTCTAACAAAGTAACAATGATAATCATTCAATCATCAACATCAGTATCTGAGTATGCCTGAGAATGTCAAGGTGTTAGTAGATCTAGAAATAATCTAGTCTAGATCTAGATTCTAGAAGTAGAGGAGTAGAGGTAGAGGTGTTTTTATTCATTATCATAACTTTTAACAATGAACTTGAATGAACCATTCGATTAAATTCTATAATTAAGAATAGAGTCACAGAGATTTTAGATCTAGACAAGATCTAACTAATGTAAAATAAGTTTGAAATTGAAACAAAATTCTGAAACTTAGTCAACTGGATGACAGCTGCCATCGATCGGGATACAAGAAACTAAACTTCCAGTGTAGACTAGACTTTCTAGCTTTACTCTTAAATTAAAAGATTGATAAAAACTTACCTGTTTTCCATTGGCATCTTATATTTAACTAATATCAACTAATGGTGATAAATGATGAGACACTACATGTGCAGCTCCATTTTGAAAACAATAAGATCAACAAATCCGATTGATTGCAGTTACGACTACGTGAGTATCTTCTTGTATAAATCTGGTTTTAGGCTACATGTTGATAGTTTGTTAGATGATACTCAGGCAACACTAAACGTTCTGTCAAATTGTACTAACTAGTACAAATGCTGAATAACAATCAGTAAAATCCATTCCATTAACAAAATCAGTTCAAATGATTATACACAAACTTAAAAATGAAAGGATAAATCATAGCTATATTTGCTTTGCACACATCCTCCATGTAAGACCATGGTGGGTATTTACAAGTCTTAAAAAATTACTACGCACCACAGCACAAAATATATATTTTGCATCATGGTCGTTACATTAATAATAATATTTAAAATGTACTAATAATGATATATCTTTATATTATCCAAGTTAAGAACACAATCCAAATGTTTTACGATGTGCTGCTCATAAAATCCACATAATAAATGAAACTAGTTTCTTCCGCGACTTGAGCGTGATGAGACTGTGACGTCAGAATGTAGGTCATGTGACCCCCAAGAGCTTTAACAAATTATATCTTGGTACTTTCGATTTCACGTTCTGATTTTTAGTAGTGCTTGCGAAAAATTAATGTGCGCGGTTAAGTCTTTGATCTAGATTTAGAACTATTCTAAAATGAAAATTATTCTATTCAAACTTGTTTTAAAGCGGAATGATTTTTTTTTTACTTTTTAAAAATTTATTGATGTTTCATTAAATCACGAAGTCTCTAGGCTAAATTAATTGACTCTCAAATAATGAGAAAAATAAAATACCAACCAACATAGATCTACATCCTAATTTTAAATCTAAATCTGTATAAATTGTAATAAGTATTTTATATTATTTGGAAATATTTTGGTATAATGTGGGTTTAATAATTTAGGTATCGACCAAAAAATAAATATTCGATTGCTGCTTAGTGACACACTTATAAACAGAGTTTCTTCCAGGCATCTCATCGGGGGGAGGGGGGGGGGGCACTGCCGCCCCCTCCCCCTTCCCGAACGAAATTGAATTTATATAGAAAATATATACTTTTGATAGTGTCTCCCCCCCCCCCCCTAACGAAATGGAATTTATATAGAAAATATATAATTTTGACAGTGCCCCCCCCCCCCCCGGAGAAAAAAAGTCTGGAAGAAACACTGCTTTTAAATACAAATGTGAAGGAAAATCCTTTGGTTTTGTTTGTAGATCTACCCAACGGAGTAAGTGTTTCTTCCAGACTTTTCTCCGGGGGTGGGGGGGGGCAGAGGCGTAGCGACCCTTCCCGGCGCCCGGGGACAAACTTTCAATTTAGCGCCCCCTCGGGAGCAAATTTTCAATTTTCACCCCCCCCCCCCTCATACTTTCGATTTGTACCCCCCTCAAACTTTCGATTTGCACCCCCCCCCCCCTCAAATTGCAAAAATGTAGCTAAAATGACATTTTAATTTGTTTTTACAACCCATTTTGGCGCCCCCTACGGTCGGCGCCCGGGGACATATGTACACCCCTGCCCCCCCCCCCCCCCCCATCGCTACGCCTCAGGCTGGAGGGGGGGGGCTTAATAGTAACGTAGTTTATATATACTCTTTTAATAAGATGTAGCAATGTTTTCTCTTTAGTTAGCACGTAATTTTCCCGTGGTATAAATTCAAAGGTAATACAAATTACAGCACAATGGTCGCAATATATTGTTCATTTGGGTAGTTACATAATGTAGGCTCTACAGTCTGCATGTTGGTATTTAATCTGATAATTTAAAGTGAAGCATGGTCCATGTAATCAAATAGGCCCCACATATTTCAATAAAAGGATGAAATCAGAAAAGAAATTAAAACAAAAATAACAGCGAAAGTTGAAAATAATTATTACAACTAGACCATATTTCATGCGTCTATAACTTGTAATCGGCGGGTGGGCTACAACTATATCATATGTCTCCATATAACACAGTTAAAGATGGGTAGTCTATATCAAAAGATTCAGAAACTGATGAGCAATTAGGCACGAAATTTAAATAAATAAATAAATAAATAAATAAATAAATAAATATATATATATATATATATATATATATATATATATATATATATATATATATATATATATATATATATATATATATATATATATATATATATATATATATATATATGGAGGCGGAGAGTGGTGATTCATAGATCAATTTTTAAAATCCCTTTAAATTTCTTTCTATTTTCTTTACTTTCTCAGTCATTACCATATGTGTTCGGGCGCTGCCTAATTTGTTGTGTGGCAGATGCGTAGCGACCCTTCCCGGCGCCCGGGGACAAACTTTCAATTTGCACCCCCCCCCCCTCAAACTTTCGATTTGCACCTCCCCCCCCCCCCTCAACTTTTCGATTTCCACCCCCCCCCCCCCATCAAACTTCCGATTTGCACTCCCCCCTCAAACTGCAAAAATGCAGCTAAAATTTTAATTTGTTTTTACAACCCACTTTGGCGCCCCCTAAGGTCGGCGACCGGGGACATATGTCCCCCCCCTTCCCACCCCCCATCGTTACGCCTCTGTTGTGTGGATCTTATGAAATGCGCCGACACCTTTCTTTGTTAGTCAATATCTGCAGAGTTTCTTCCAGGCATCTCTTCGGGGGGGGGGGGGGGGGGGGGGGGGGGGGGGTAGGGATGGACACTGTTAAAAGTATATATTTTCTACATAAATTCATTTCGTTCGGGGGAGGGGGGGCGTTAGACTTCCGAGGGATGCCTGGAATCAGAGTTTCTTCCAAGCATCTCTTCGGGTGGGCTTCGCCCCCCCCCCCCCGAACTTAATGAAATTCATATTTTATATAGAAAATATATACTTTTAACATTGTCAGCCCCCCCCCCCCCCCCCGAAGAAAGTTTACCGCCCCCCCCCCCCCCGAAAATTTCAAGTGCCCCCCCCCCCCCCCCCGGAGAAAAAAGTCTGGAAGACACTGCCTGGAATAACCTCAGGTTAATAATCTTAATCTCCAGTAATATACAACCATTGAGCTCTCCATCGCCCCTCTCCCCCTCTGGAAGAAATATAATAATGTTTAATTTGCCTAGAAAGTATATACTTCAAGCAGTGTGCTCCTACCCCTCCCATTTTTTCCAATATTTTAAGTGCGCCCTTTCCCCCCACCCATCCCCCCCCCCCTCTTGTTCCTAAATTAACCCCTGGTCAAATGACAAGTTACAATGAGTGAAACCAACACTACGTCATCCACCTAGATGACAAACGTTGCTACACCCGAGGTTGAAGAAGTTTCGGTTTTCGTCTAGCAGTGAATGTGTAAGCCTTACGTATTGATCATCGATCTATCTCTTACTGAAACCTCTGCTTAAATATGTTATGTCATTTGTAACATCTGTTTTGTATTTCTTTTTAAGAGACTAACCATGTAACACTGAAGTGAAACGCAAAGAAAAAATGTATACCTCCATATGATAAAAACTGTTTTGATGTAATCATAATGCACGCACATTTGTAATACTTAAAATATATCTGTACACTAAAACATACATTTACACACATATTTATTCAAATTACACACAAACATACATAAATACATATGTATATTATGTTACATGGCCTACATAAATAGCCCTCGTGTATGTTTTCTTTGAATTAGAAAAGCATGCCCAATTTTGTTTTAATCTGCCTCTGATTTCAGTCTTAAAAAAGTGTAATCTGTTTTGAACCAGATATATGAACCAATTAAAATCCTGCTTGAAAGACTAGCCAGGTCCCCTCCTATGGAGTGGAAAGCACCTGATCAGGGACATGTTTCCCCCGCGCTAGATCCTCCAGGTAATTTTTCCCAGTCGACACGTATGGCAGCTCGGTGCTAATATTGTTGACGATATCGATTTCCCCGAGAATTTCGGGAAAACCCACGCTTGATCCTTCCTTTCCTGCTAAATGTTAATTAGTGTTGATCAACTTTTTACTGAAGAAAAATTATCGTTGTGCAATAGTTGGGTTGTATTTTCCCTATTTATTTTAAAACGTAACACGCACTATCCCGCCGCAAACACGCACTACTTATCGTTGGTTTCAGCATTGCTTTAATCAGTGGCGTATGCAGGGGGGGGGGGAGATTAGGGGGGGTCATAACCCCCCCCCCCATAGACCCCTCGGTATATAGAAAAAGTATGAGGGGGGTGCAAATCGAAAGTTTGAGGGGGGTGCAAATCGAAAGTTTGAGGGGGGGGGGGGTGTGCAAATCGAAAGTTTGAGGGGGTGGGGTGCAAATCGAAAGTTTGAGGGGGGGGATGCAAATCGAAAGTTTGTCCCCCTGGTAAAAATTGGACCCCCCCCCCCCTTGAGACGATCCTGGCTACGCCACTGGCTGTAATTAATGTTATTGATGCATTGATGATGTCCCCACCCTCTCCCCTCTATTAAGATTAGGTTATATATATTTAATTAATTGGCGTCAAATTAATATGATGAAATAACAAATTGAGTTTTATACGCCGAATCTCAATATTCATTACTCTAAGCTCGCTCTTAACACATGCATGAAATGCTCATATAAGTTTACGGATACATGGTTTATATAAAACTTTCCCTTTGATTCCATGGAATATCCCCTCAACCCTTCCCCAACATCCCCGCCCCCGCCGCCCCCACAAATGAGACCGAAACACTTAAGTAAGCTTGAACAGAAACCACCAAATCAAGCTCCCTCATATTTTTCCTGTCCCTGTCTCGGCTATTTTTAGCTATGATTATTATGTAAATCGTGATAGGAAGTAAATACTCAGCTGTCTGATAAAGCTATAGCTGTTTACAGTTAATACTTTATTATACCTAAATACCCTAGACCACGGGTTCCCAACCTGGGGGTCGCGACCCCCCTGGGGGTCGCGAAGGCCTTTCTGGGGGGTCGCCAACTGGTATACTAAACCTTAGTAATGAGAAACAAAACATAAATATTTAGAAGAATATCTGAAATTCGGCTTTACTAACATCACTGGAAATGGAATAGGGAAGAGGCCATGCGTACTGTACAAAGTTGTTCTCAGTCACGAGTTTATGAAATCTCCAAAACTTAAAAGTCATTTGAGACGAGTCATTCGAAACACACCAAAAAAGATATATAGGTCTTTCGTCTGCATGAAGCTAGTTGCAAACGTCAGATACTTGATCGAACAGGAAGTTTTCACCAAGGAAACACAGCATTAGTGCAAGCATCAAACAGAGTCGCGATAGAAATTGCCAAGCAAAAAAAAAAAGCACAATAGGAGAAAATCTCATCAAATGCTGCATATTGAAGATGGTGAAGTTGATTCTTGGGGATTCCAGTGCAGTAAAGATGCAACAAAGATGATTAAAATAGGTTAAAACGGCTGTGGGGGCTTGTACGTATGGTGTGCCATCTATGTTTAAGTCAAAATCGGGCTTTCAGAAAACCGAAAAGATTTAGCTCCCTAACCACTGCCCTCGCCATTTTTTACTCCATTGCTAGAAAATGTCATAAATTAAATATGGAGCCTTCAAAGAACTGAGCAAAGACATAAATAAAGATCACGATGTTCTGCTTTTCTACACTACAGTACGCTGGCTGTCAAACGAAATGTTGTGAATCGTGTTTTTGAATTGAAATCTAAAATCAAACTGTTCTTGGAAGTGCAAACGAATCAAGACCTTTTGGTATACTTAAAGCGACATAGAGTAGTTGGAGAGCGTATCATACCTAGCATATATATTCGAACATCAACATAAGCTTAACCTGAAGCTTCAGAAAAAAATGAAAGAATATTATCGCTTTCCATGATAATCTCGGGGCATTTTTATCAAAGCTGCAAAATTGGCGAAGAAAATGAATCTAGGAAATATTGTAAATTTGAGAAACTCTGCAGTGTGGTAGATGAATCTGATTGTGAGTTAATTACATTTTTGAAAGAAGCAATTTCTAGGAATCTTGAATCTCTTGTAAACGAACTGCAGCGCTATTTCTCTAAGCTGAAAAAAGAAGAATCTGCATTGACACATCTGCTTCCTTTGTTGTTGCCAGCGTTTCCGATGAATTACAAGATGAATTCTTTGATTTGCAGAATGATTTCGCGTAACACGAAAAAATGCACACACAATTTTGGTGTAGTATTCACCATTCATACCCAAACGTAAAATTGATTGACTTTTCGAGAACATATTTTCAAGACTATTCTCCAATTAAAAACAAAATTAAGAAATTAATTGAATGTTGATGATGACATAGGTTGGCGTTAACAAAAACTTAACCACGAATGTTTAGTAAATAGCATGCTATTTTACTCATGGTATTAAAACATATATCAAGGGTAGTTCATATTGAAAGTCTACTAGAAAATCTTATTTTAGTGCGTCTTAATTTCTATACTAATTTCGGCTTTTTAATTCTATGGGGGTCGCGGGTCACTTACTTTTTATAAAAGGGGGTCGCCACTCAAAAAAGGTTGGGAACCACTGCCCTAGACTACGCTCCGAATCAAGGACGGTAACTCCCGGTACAGTGCAGAATGGTAAATGAAAAATGACAACAGTGAGTGGGCCTGGAAAGTTGGATTGAATTTTTTTAAACGGGTTTTTATTTTCTTTGTCGGCGACAGAAATAAAACATAAAATGTTAGTTTTGAGATCCCAAATGCAGAAATATCGGGCACAACACAATTAGTTAAATGCACTTCACTAAGAGTATAATCAATAAAACGGTGTTCTCAAATGTTGATGTTTATTTCAAATCTTAATACAACTAAAATCGAACGATCTATAATCTATTTATACTAAAGTTACTAAATTAAAGGAAAAACGATTAGCAAGGGTAAAGGGTCTGCACATGTTCAATATAAGTAAGTGTTGTTTTATTTTTATTTTTTTAATTTTTTTAATTTTTTTTTTTTGGATTTGTGAAACAGTAAGTTTAGCGAATGATTCAAATGTCAATTTTTGCTTTTCGAGGAAAATCTTTTCTATATAAGAGTAATCTCTTCGGTCCATTGAACAGTGGTTTCGAAATGTGCTGGATTTGACAGGTTTACAATATAGGCCTACATGGGAGAGTAGGGGAGGGTGTGGAGCGGGGGTGGAGCGGGTGGGGTGGCAGAGCGAAGCCCAGCCTAAACAGTGCACTGAAGCCAAAAGAAAGTTTATGCCATAGGCTAAAACCAACCGACCTCTTCCCCTAAAACAGACTTTATAGACATAAAGACTTCTAAACGCTAATTATTAGGCATTTTGTGTGTATATATATATATATATATATATATATATATATATATATATATATATATATATATATATATATATATATATATATATATATATATATATATATATATATAACCTACATAAATATTAAATATCTGATCTGTAAGCGTAATTTGAATTATCCTCTATTTTTAGTCTGATAGATACACTTAGTTATCTAATTGCTTAATAGCTGGAGTGAACAATGGTGCTCAATGAGGTGTCTATTGAAATAATGATTCCACTTCGTCAAGATGGTCCTTTAGAAACCGGTTCAAATCCAGGATAAATCAAAACCGATGATCGTTGTTTGTTATCTTAGGCGAAGATACGGAGCGGTCAGTCAAGGGTGATTTCAAGATACGGCCCTCCACCTTTTGCGGGCCAACAATACAGCCCGCGGCGGGCGGTTGCATAGCGTGACAAAAGCAAGCAGCACACTGGCCTGCGGTCAGCCTATCTATCCGAGTGTCTTTTGAACCCAAATAACTCAGGCCCGCGGAACAAGGGGAGGCTACTACCGCCGTAACTCAAGACGGGGTTTGTTTTGTGTCGGCTCGCGAGGGAACGTGAATCGTGTCAGCAGGGTGGCGCTGTCGTGTACCTAGCCATACAAATTTGTATGGTTGCCCTCGGGGTTTTTTTTTTTGAAGTTAAACAAAGAATACATACAGCAGCGGCATAGCTAAACACGGTGCTTTTTTTTTCGCTTGGGGCAACCTCTAGATTTTGACGTTTTGAAATAGCCATATAGAAGACTTATTTGTTTATATATTTCATGGCTGATAATTTCGAAAAAGTCTCGAGTTCAAACCCTTTGGTAGATAAGGCTCGATCCCTTCCGACATTAAAAATTAAGAACGAAGAAGAAGAAGAAATCTATGTATTATAAAGTCATTATTATAGTTTAAATTGTGATTAAGTTTATCTGAAAAAGTCATAGTTTTAGTGTAGCCTTTTTTGTAAGTATCTGAATTTAAATGTAATTTATAATGTAATTTATAATCTGAACAAATCGTGATTTATATGCAGTCTTCTTTGTGAGTAGGCCTATATGAACAAATCAAGGCCTATATGAACAAATCATGATTAATGTGTATTTTACATATATCTGAACAACTCGTGTTTTATAGAGGCTATATATGAACAAGTATCCTACTTTATGACCAGTGGCGTAGCCAGGATCATCTCAAGGGGGGGGGGGGGGTCCAATTTTTACTCGGGGTCAAACTTTCGATTTGCACCCCCCCCCCTCAAACTTTCGATTTGCACCCGTCTCAAACTTTCGATTTGCACCCCCCTCAAACATTCGATTTGCACCCCGCCCCTCAAACTTTCGATTTGCAACCCCCTCAAACTTTCGATTTGCAACCCCCCCCCCCCTTCGAACTTTCGATTTGCACCCCCCTCATACTTTTTTTTATATATACCGAGGGGTCTATGGGGGGGGGGGTTATGACCCCCCTACCCCCTGCCTACGCCACTGTTTATGACTTATGGTTATAGTGTCAAATAATTAAATGTGACCGCCCGAAAACGCTATATAGCCCCATTAAAACATTAAAATAGAAAGCCCACCAACTCCAGCCCGCTGTATTTAAATACTAGAAAAAACGTCTTAATAAAACAACGATGTTGTCGACGATAGTTGTTAGATAATCGTCTGTAGGCCCTACTTGCAAAGTATGGATCGTCATAAAAAAAAACAACAAAATAAGGCAGTCAATATTACGCGCGGTAAAGAAAAACTTCGTACAATTTTAATATGAGTCGATTGACATTGAACGTATTGTTTACACGAGTATGTGGGTCTAATGACCCGTGATGTACACAACATTGTGTGTTGTACTTTCGCCAGTGGTGTGCTGATGTATGTGTGTAGTTCGCCTGTACTCTGCTGATGTATGTGTAGTTTGTGCCGTGCTGATGTGCGAATGTAGTTCGCCTGTGCTAATGTACGTGTGTAGCTCGCCTGTGCTAATGTATGTGTGTAGTTCACCTGTGCTCTGCTAATGTACGTGTGTAGCTCGCCTGTGCTAATGTATGTGTGTAGTTCGCCTGTGCTAATGTACGTGTGTAGCTCGCCTGTGCTAATTTATGTGTGTAGTTCTCCTGTGCTAACGTATGTGTGTAGTTCGCCTGTGCTAACGTATGTGTGTAGTTCGCCTGTGCTAACGTATGTGTGTAGTTCGCCTGTGCTAATGTACGTGTGTAGTTCGCCTGTGCTGATTTATGTATGTAGTTCGCCTGTGCTGATTTATGTGTGTAGTTCGCCTGTGCTAATGTATGTGTGTAGTTCGCCTGTGCTAATGTATGTGTGTAGTTCTCCTGGGCTAACGTATGTGTGTAGTTCGCCTGTGCTAATGTACGTGTGTAGCTCGCCTGTGCTAATTTATGTGTGTAGTTCTCCTGTGCTAACGTATGTGTGTAGTTCGCCTGTGCTAACGTATGTGTGTAGTTCGCCTGTGCTAATGTATGTGTGTAGCTCGCCTGTGCTAATGTATGTGTGTAGCTCGCCTGTGCTGTAGACCCGAGGGGTCAAGGCCGCTCCACCTGAGTGGCTGTCCGAGCAGACGATCACGTTCGATACCCGGATGTGTTGGTGCGATACCATTTGTTTCATGTGACAGTTGTATAAGCCGGGTGTGGGTGGGTGGGATGGGCGAAGAGGAAATGTTTACATGTTGATATAAGCTAAACGTGGTGGTGGTGGGGAGGGGGGGGGGGTGTACGATACCATATTTTCACACCATGTCCTACTTATCACGTATTGTGATGGGTTGTGAGATGGGTGGGGGGGGGGGGGAGGAGTAAACACATCAAAACAGATTGTTATTTTTAAACAGTGACATGTTTGCGTGTGTGGTAGTCTGCTTGTACATTTAGTTAATAGCGTCACAAGGCGGGGGTGGAAGGGGTGGGGGGGGGGGGGTGGGGGGTCGGTACGCACCGGTGACACCTTTATGAAAAATCGAAAAACGTAAAATTTACTGTAGAAATTATGTTTTCTCCTGCTAAAATAATAAAATGGTAAGGGAGAGCGGTGACACCAATCTAAAAATGAAATATTGTTGGAGGTGGTTGTGGTGACATCCTTAGTTACTGCCCCTAATGCCACCGGCCCTATCACAGTATGTTTCAGATTTCACTCTAATGATTTTGGATCGAGGGGGTCTAGTGGGTTAGGAAATGAAACATACTAGCAATTGTATTTAGATATTTTCATCACTGCGAATCCACACGAAATAATGATGTATATCTTAGTCCAGCAGCATGTGTCGGGTACCCATTAAAGCTGAGTTTCCCCAAATCATAAATTGAAGCTCGACGAAGATACGCTACTTGGCCATTTACAGCATCTTACGTCATATCCTATTTCCGTTCAATTTCCAGGTTCACTAACTACTAATTGGGCAAGGGGAGACAGTTTCTCAAAAGTGTGCTGTCGATAGTTTAACAACAAACCACTACTCACAGAATCGTCGAACCGTGTGTTTCTGTTTGATATAACTTAAAATATGCACTACAAGTATATCAGAACATAGCACTTATTTCATCATCTGTGAGATAATGCTCATGTAACAAACATCAAGAGCAACTTGAAGACTAGCCTAGTGCATAAAGGGAGGCTACACTTACACAATCACTGCACGTAAAACTATATATTCATGTGAGTGTGTGTGTGTTATATGTTAACATTTCAGCAAACCTAGGATTTTCATCATTATCTATTCCCGTTCGCAGTGGCGTAGCGAGGTCGGGTGCGGCACTTAATGGTATCACCCCCCAGAGGCGTAGCGACCCTTCCCGGGGACAACTTTCAAGTTTTCGATTTGCACCCCACCCCCTCCCCCTCAAACTTTCGATTTGCACCCCCCCCTCAAGTTTTTCTCTATATATTTTGCTATTTTTTGCCTTGGTGTCACCCCTCTAAATGGTGTTTCAATGACCTCGGCATGCGAGGGGATAATGTGGTCAGCACTACGTTCGGTCGACTTTGTTCCCTTAGAGTCAGGTATCCATCGGAGTTGGGTGGACTCAGGGACGTCCTACATGATCGGAATTCTAGACTTTCGGGTTAGAAGTCATACGCTCTACCATTGGACCACGCCACCACCAATAGACCTAGGATATTTATAGACTTAAAAGCTTGTTTTAGATGGATTCAAACCTGTAGGAAGTCTCTAAAAAAATACTCCATACAATAATAACATAAATTTTTCTATAACATGCCAATGCTAATTAATATGTTAAGATGAAGGCAATTTACTGAAGTGGTGAGTAGAAGGTGGGGTGGAGAGAGGAGGGAGTAGGGTAGGTAAGGTTAGCCTGTCACCCCTCCTTGGACATAGGCCGCTGACAAGAGCTTCACCGGTAACTCCGTCCTGATTTGATAAATGACCGTATTGTCTTCTTATTTCTGGCAGTTATTCTCCATGTCTCAGCACCATAGAGTAAAACAGGTTTTACTAGTAAGTGTGTTGAAGACCCGGATAATTATTCTAAGAGTTGAATCTCCAGAACCCCAACAAATTTTGGTTGTTCTTGCCCGCCCTTATTTTCATGTTGGTTTTTGTCCCACCTTGCTTATCAGCACTGCTTCCAAGGTAGGTGAATCTTCTTCTGCCAATGTTGTTGGGATACTGCTTGACTGATGTATTGACTTTGAGGATTTTACTTTTCCCTCTGTGGATGTTCAGGCCTAGACATGTAGTTACATTAGCAACACTGTTGGTTTTATCTTGCAATTGCTGTTGTGTGCGAGAAAGAAGGGCCAGGTCCTTCCGCTAATACAGTTTATGGAATGGCATAGATAAAGGGTGGTGGTTCAAAAATAACGTCACTTAATTTAATTGCTAATAATCGCACACACTCGTCTACATAAACAACCGGAGGGGGGGGGGAGGTGCACTTGAAACTTCAGGGTGTGGGCGGACAATTGAAAAAAGTTTACATTTTCTAAATAGGCTAAATATTATATTTTCTAAATAGGCTAAATGATATATTTTCTTTAGCCTATAGGATAAATATTATATTTTCTATATAGGCTAAATATTATATTTTCTATTAAGCTAAATGTTATATTTTCTATTTCGCATCAGGGGCGGGGACGTATTATGGGAGGAGAAATGCCTGAATGAAACGCTGCACAGAAGATTCATATTTTCTTATCTCTGTTTATTTCTATTGGGTTACGTTCACTTACTCTAGAATTACAACCCACTTTGATTGATACATAACGTACAACACACATGCATTGCGTGAACACATTGTGCAAGTTATAATTAACATTTCTGTCACCATGGCATTTTTAGCATGCCGTTTTAAAAAACAAACTCCAGGCATGCTTGACCTTTATTTAACGTGTGAGGGTAGCCTACCATGTCTGACCCACACTGGTCAGGTCAGCTTGACCCGCGGGGTTGGGACCAGCAGAGGTCGCTAGCGCACGCGCTGTGACGTACGTGTCCGCAGCCGAGCGTGATAATATCAAGGATAGTTTAACATAATGAATCGCTGGCCAATCAAATCTTCATTTGTTAGGTGGCTGCAGATGGTGTGGGCAGCGCTGTGTTGTGTTAATGCTGTCAAGTAGTAGCGAATTAAAAACCATAACTCAAGTTAATTGCCTAAATAACTTGTTTCAGCTTCTTTGTTGTGTTTTCACATAAGCTAAAAATAAAAATGAAAAATTTTATGTAACGCTCGAGGGTGCAACAAATGCCCCATTTCGTCGATAACATTTCATTGTAGGACATGCCATTCGTTTCTTACCCATGACATTTGTTTGTTAAACATATATAACCTAACTTAACCTTACACATATGTGAGGGACAGTTTCCCTTTATCTTATGGATATTGATCAGTTTCTTTCAAGCATCGCTTCGGGGAAGGGGGATAGGGGTGGCACATGATCGGAGCACTCCCCCCCCCCGAACAAAATATAATTTATGTAGAGAATATATACTTTTACAGTGTCCGCCCCGAAAGTTTCAACCCGGGGGAAAATGTTTGAAAGAAACACTGATATTGATGGCTTGAGTAGCCACCGTGGCTCTCAAATGCATTTCTGAAGTAAATTATTATCCGAACTTTTTTGTCCCGTTTTAAATAAAGGCTAGTGCTTTTGGCTAATTCCTCTGGAGGACATTATTATTCGTCTTCTTAATTTACATAATTGTGCCAACTTTGCTCCTTTCTATCGCGAGGTAGATGATTTTGTCATGAAATATTCCTTCACGAAGCGAAAAGCGTTTCTCTTCACAATCATCACAATCACCCTCCCCCCCCCCCACTCCCCCCCCACTCCCCCCCCCCACTCCCCCCCCCCCCCCCCACTCTCACATCACAACCCAACAGGAGCAACCATTATAATTCATATTAAATATTTTTCGAATCTTCAATGGAAAACGTCTTCCGCAAATTAGATAGGGATTTCGGTACTTTAGAAAAAAAAAATGCTTTTAGCCCAAATGAAACATAAAAAAATAATTAAATAATTGGTAGATGTTCTTTTTTACTATTCTATATTTTGTTCTGTTTACAAACTTGCAATTTTTATATTACTATAAGTTCAACTTTTTAGATAGTTAAAAGTTTTATCCAATAAAATTACTCGTTACATTGCACCCATAGGCCACGTCAAAATGATAGTGTTGGAAAATTAGGAAAACAATAACAATGTTTGATTTCATGATTGTTAAACAGTATTTGAGTTCGAAATTAAATATGAGTATACATATTTCATACTCATTTATTTCAGATTTAAATGGAAGCATTTTAAAGGGTGTGTATGTTGTTAAAGTAATTGTGAAGAATGTAACAAATTCATGAATAAACTGATTCATTTCTTTCTAGATCTAGATTCTAGATCTAATTTTAAACTAATTTATTTTCGGTAATCTATCGTTTTGGGTACGTAAAATCGCCCGCGATTTGTAATGTGAAAAACAGGTGACTCCTTAAATTTTAATAATTATTTCACATTTTGAGGAGGATTTATGTTTAAAAAAATTCAAAAATGTTTCCTTGATTCATTTATGTACCTGTTTTTAAACAATTGAATTAAAACTTTTCCGTAATAAATGAAGACTAGCGATGTTTCCAACAGATGCAACCATGCTCATTTACTATAGCAGCCATCTTGTCTAAGTTTTATTTTTATAAGCTTTTAGCGCCCGATTCAGGGGGAAGCCACTCTATTTTACAAATGGCTGCTGTTTATATAGCAAATCTTGCTCTCAGACACTGCTGTTTAAAGTTAATTTCCGGCCTATATCGATATATTTAGCCATTGATTTAGGTTTATTATTCATAAATCTATAATATTTGGCACAAAAGTATGACAATATACTTCTATTAAAGCCTTGACAATGAGGTAACGTTTTCGTACATAAATAGCCGCGGGCGATTTTACGTACCCAAAACGATAGATTACCTTATTTTCTTTTCTTTTGATTTCAATTTCAGTCATTTGATCTAAAGATCTAAATCTACTCTAGGATCTAGATCTATCTACTAGATAGTATCTAGATCTAGCCTAGACCTAGAGTAAAATCAAGTGATTTTAGTATTTTTAGTTTAGCTCATTTTATTTTAGGGCCAACCTTTGAGTAATCGAAAACATCGCCACGATGGCAAGTCGTAGTTTCTCTCCATTGCGCATGCGTATCTTTTTCCGGCTAGCATCAGCCTATTTATTTATCAATTATTCGCTATCCGCTATGTTGTGATATTAATTATTAATTTTTTACAATTTCAATCTTCATTTTTAGACTAATAAATATTTAATCATTTAATGTTTAAGATTAAGTTTAAAGTTTGAGATGCCTTGTCTTAATTACCAACTACATCTGCTTCCTTTAATTCCGTGTATATTTGAAAGCCTATTCAGCGTGGTCAAGTCGGTAAAGCTCATGGTTGCTGAACCGAAAAAGTCTCAAGTTTGAGCCCTCAGGCAGATGAGGCTCGTTGAAGGGAAGCCCCTCAAACACTTAAAATTAAGAAGAAGAAGAAGAAAGCCTACTAATTTTAACTGTCAAAATTGATGGGTTGTCTAGAAAATGAAAATGTCTTTTTAAAAAAATGGTTGCTATGCTATTATCTATATATATAATTCTCTTCTGGGAGCCGTTAGAAAACAAGCTGCAAGCGCGCCTTACAGTCCCCTCTCTTCCTCTCTATCGCTACCACCCCCCACCCCCACCCCCTCACATGGTCTGGTGAGCTGTGGTTCACGCTGTTTACATTTTACAATCATAGAGACGGGTTTGGTGACGGCTATTAGGGGCAGATAATTTAGTTTGAAACGATTTTAAACTTAGAGGAGGTAACTAAGAGGAGGCTGCTTTCACGTGCGGGGGGGGGAGGAGTGTTTAGTGTTTTTAAGCACATATTTTCAGTGGCAGCATTGGTACTGTCGAATTCACAAATTATAAATTACTGAAAAGTAGAAAAAAAAAACAACTAAATAGGGGCGTATGATACGCAGCGGGTCGGCTCGTTGTAATAATTAGGCTTACGGTAATCTATCATTTGCGATGATTTTTTACAAAAATGTTTCATGTACCTGTATTTAAACAATTTTATTAAAACTTTTCAGTAGGCTTAATCAATAAAGATTAGCGCTTTTTTTTCATCTGATGCAACCAAGCTTGTTTATTTAAGTTTTTTTTGTGGTAAATTATACTTAGAATTTCAGGGGAAACGACTCTAAATATATTTAGACTTAGCTATTTGTTTATTATTTAGATAGGCCTATCTATTATATTTGACACAAATAAATGACAATAAACTTGTATTAAATTTTACCTACCTAAAACAATACATTACCTAATTAACCTATTAATTGTTTTAGTGGAGTGTTGTTATGTGATTGACCATTCAGCACAAATGTCTCATCTGCTTGAGTTCTTCTAATTCAACCACACTACAGGCAAAATGGGCCGGATTAGTGTTGGCTGTTGTCTCATTCAAGTTATTATTTTCATAAATTTTTCTTCATGGTCAGGAATATCTATAATGATTAAAATTAATTTTTTTTATTTCCAATCAAAGTTTTAGAATATCAAATAAAGGATTTATTATAAACAATGTTAGTCCTTACATTATCTTTTGTTACCTTGTACTCAGCAAAGTGAACAAATACACCACATATGGAAAGTACATTGCAAACACTAAGAATTCATTGCTAGAGTCTAGTCAGTATTGTTGTAGAATTATTATGATATTTAGTTTTGAAATGACTTCTCAACTTTGTGCAAAATGAAAAGGTGGATTGGTCTTCTCTGCCAGCCAACATTACCAAGGCAACAGCTTCCCTGCTGACTAGTGCTAACTGAACCTGCTAACAGTCACAGTCACTTCAGTAGCTTGTAGTTAGTAAACCTGTACTCTCTGTAGTCAAACGTTGACTTAACATTCACAATACTGATCTGAAACTAAAAGAAAAATGGAAATTATTTCTTTTCAGGACAAAAACTGTTGAGTCATACTCTTTGTTACTTTTATTAGGATCTTAGTCAAGTCTATTAGAAAAGTCTATTAGTATTAAGCTTTAGCGTTTACTTTTAACAAATGTATGAGGAATATCCAAATAAGTGTTGATATGACTACATAACACTAGAGACAAATGGAAGAAGAAAAAAAAAACTATGTTATTGATTAGCTCAGTTTGTTAGCCAGTGAACTATATGGTATTTTTTTATATAATAATGGCCATTAGTTTGTAGTCATCAGGCCGCCATACAGAAATGACATCTAACTCAAGCAAGGGCTTGGGGTTGTTTTTTAAAATTAACAAGAAGACCCAGTTTCCCATTGGATAATGGTCTGTCTGCTGCACAACTTAATCCAATATCCCATTACGCCCACCCATTTATAAAGCCTTTTTACCTCAAATGAATCCCTGTTCTTTGACCCGAACTTTGACCCAAACCCTGACCCAAACCCTATGGGACATCTATGTTACTTCTGTAAAATTAGTTTTATTACTCAGGTTTTCACACATAACAAGCCAGTATTTCTTGATTATTGTTGTCAACTGAATGAATTGTAGTTTTGCTGATTTTTGTTGTCTACTAAATGAATTGTAGTTTTGCTGATTTTTGTTGTCGACTAAATAAACTTTATTTATTTATGAAAATGAATTCATTTAGTCACTAAACCAGTTTGAGCTTAAAAATTAGTGTGTTAACTTTTAGTGGACCTACTTTTCAATGAAATAGTTGAAACATGACAATTATTCAGTTAAAATTTATTGAATTTATTTACCTGTCTTTGTCATTATCTGTCTAATCTGCTGTTGGTACAGTCACCTGCAGCATCCATTCTTATATGTGTCAATATACATATCTACACCATACCATTCAGGATGTTAAATGAGGTTATTATGGGATGAGAAGCAAAAATCTGTTTTTTCTCATATCATTTTTAGAAGGTTACTGTTATGACTTTGGTTAGCACATGTTAGGGCTAGGGTTAATGGTGAAATTTGTAAATTACATTAATTGATTTAAACTAGCACCCTAATCATTGTAGAAATAAGTTGGGTAAAAAAAAAATTCCCTTTCAAATATGACGGTTTATAGGTCAAGTGAAGTAGAGTTCACTTGTTTCTGTGACCTCGGCATAGAGATAGTGTGGTCAGCACTATGTCCAGCCGCCTTTACTTTCCCTTACGTGAGTTAGGTGCCCATCAGAGTTGGGTGAACTCAGGGACGAATTACTGACTTGAACCCGGATTCGAACTCAAGACTTACGAGTTAGCAGTCCAGCTCTCTTCCGCTTGACCACTCCGTCCCCTTGGAATAAGTTAGGGCCTACATAAAATTACATCACAATTTCCATGTCTTTCTTCACACCAACTACAGAATGTTTTTATTATACCTATAACCCATTTGCTGCACATGAAGAATTTGTCTTGTCCTGAAATTTTAATTCTGTAAGCTGATGGTGAGTTAATCTGGTTATGGTATCATAGTCCCATATGTGGATGTTGTGTTTGTCTTATCCTTACTACAGCGGTATAATCAATTTTTGTGGCTTGGTATAATGATATATATAGAACAACAAATAAACAACTATTGCTTTTCTGCAATGTGTAATTCATGTTGAAAGGTGACTGGTTAATTAGTGGGTATTTGCCTTTTTTAAGACACAGTGGAACCATTCAGTTGGTCTTCAGCTGTAGCCCTAGCACAAAACATCACACAAAAAATGCCTAAAAAAATGTATATACAATCACAACAATGAAAGGCAAGACAAACAATGTAATTTGCTGTAAAACTGTTTTTCTGCCCTCACTGTACTACATAATGAGCATCTGTAACTTTAGAAGCTCTACAATTTAAATAATTAAATCCTTAGTTAACATCATTTTAAGTGATAATAATTAATGTCTAACTTTATAATTATATTAATCCTCTTTTTTAATAATTTGCAGCATAACCATGAATCTTCAGGCCAAAATTTGAGCTGCCTTGTCCTCATAAAGCCTCTGTCTAATTCAAGGGTCAACAAAATCATTCTCTGGATCTTATATACTGTCTGGAAATATCTTCGTCATCACCAACCTCAGTCAAATTAAACGGTCACAAAATCACACAGTGGATTTGATTAATCTGTTCCAGAAATAGCCTTACATCATTCTTTATAGCAGACAGGAATTTTCAAACTTCTGGAATATTCATGGGACAAGTCATCAGAAGGTAAGTCTTCTCCTCTTTCATTAATGTTGTAATTATATGTATAAACTTTCGAAAAATTGGTAATAATCATTTCTGATTTTCACATTCAGCCTCTGTGAAAAATGCCTTATAAAGATAATATCAGTAGTATACAGGGTACCCTTACATGATGTCACACACCTCGGACAAGGGCAGGGGTTAAGACCTTTATAATCAGTGCAGGTGGGAAGAGTTCAAGATGTGTAACAAAGCATTGATTTTGTGCATTTTAAAAATTATGGAAAGGTATGGGTGGCTTTTTGTAAGAATATAGGTGAGGGTTTAAAAATCAGCAAATAATTCTTTGTGTTTTTATTTTTGTAAAATATTTTAGACTTCAGGAGGTAGGATTGAGGCCACAGGATTTTCTTGGGTTACCCATCACAGACTTTCCAAGATGGGAAGATCGTCAGATTACCCCAAGGGGAAGTTCCAGCTCTAGTACACGCTTTCCTGATCTGGCGGAGTTACCCCCTGAAATAGGTGGGTAGAAAAAGTTTGATGAGTTGGGATGAATTACTTTTTAAGCCTGATGGTCGTAAGATCAATTTGTGCTGCATTTCATAAGCCAAAACAAAAACTGAAGCCAGCAAAACGCTTTACAAAACAAGATATTTTTTTCATCATACTTTGTACGATATACTAAGATTAAATCCAATTGGTTTTGGCTCATTAATATCATATAGTTTTGTTATAAACAGAAGAATAATATAGATGATAAGTAAAAGTAAATAAATACTGTAATAAATTAGTAAAACTGCTAGTAGTACACATTTGTAGACAATAATTTGTACAATTCACTAAGATTATATCCAATTGTTTTTTACTCATTAATATCATATAGTTTTGTTATAAACAGAAGAATATTATAGATGATGAGTAAAAGTAAATAATAACTGTAATAAATAAGTAAAACTACTAGTAGTACACATTTGTAGACAATAATTTGTACGATTCACTAAAATTAAATCCAATTATTTTTTTACTCATTAATATCATAGTTTTGTTATAAACAGAAGAATATTATAGATGATGAGTAAAATTAAATAAATACTGTAATAAATTAGTAAAACTACTAGTAACCTTTTAGACCAGATGGTCAGTAGTGTAAATAGAGATAATGTCATTCAAACTCCAGTATGGAGAAAAACTTGCTGTGGTTAGCAGTTCTGTTTTTTTCCCCCTCCAACACACCATCTTATGAAAGACAGAGTACCAAAATAGTTTTGAAACATTTCTTTGTTTTTATTTGATCTGCTAAAGGCATAGCAATGATCCTTTCGGGCAATTCTAGCAAGACACTTCTTGAAAATAGTAAATGACCGCTGACTTTTTATTGCTCTAGATTTCAAATAATTTGTTTTCCTACATTATTTTTTGTCATCACATTCAGGCCTTGCAAGCTCTCTCCCATCCTCTTTCACAGCCAATAAAATTAAATTTGTTGACTTAAAATATTTGTTATCCCAGTTGGCATAAATATTCAGAGTGAATAAAACATTCTTGATGAACTAAAATATTCAGAGTGAATAAAACATTCTTGATGAACTAAAATATTTTTTCACTGATATTCAACTTGAATAAAACAATTTATTGACTTTAAATTTTTTATCACTAATATGCATCTCAAATAAACCAATTTTATTAACCTAAATTATTTTTTTTACTGATATTCAGCTGAAATAAACCAATTTTGTTGACCTAAAATATATTTTTACTAATATTCAGCTAGAATTAACCAATTTTGTTGACCTAAAGTATTTTTTTATCACTGACATCCAGGACTCGAGGTGCTCTCCCATCTGGACGCTACAGATCTTTGTCTGGCCTCGTGTGTCTGGTCGCATTTGGCCAATGATGAATTTTTGTGGCAAAGGTGGCCATTTTTTTAATTACTTATTCATTATTACCTTTTTTTAAGTTTACAGATGAAAGCCATTTTATATATTTACATTTTTGATGAATAATGATTTTAAGCATTCCTTTTAAATGCATTTACTAGTTAACATTTTTTTTGGGTAAAGGTTGTACTATACCTAAAATGTGGGGTGGATTCAGTGTTATGGTTATTGAAATATTTGTAAAAAGGGTTCCCTTTAGTTTGTCTTCATTCCATTTTTAGGCAAATAATTTAGAAGTGAGCTTTTAAATGTGTCCCTTGTATGGTAATGCTCGTAAATGTGTCTGATGTCTAGTATTTTTTAAATGCACTAGTAGATGTGTCTGATGTTTTTTTAAATTCGACATGAACTTGTAAATGTGTCAGCTGTATGTTAATATAGAAGTCTACATTGTAAATGTGTCAGCTCAATGATAAGTCTACATTGTAAATGTGTCAGCTCTATGTTAAGTCTACATTGTAAATGTGTCAGCTCTATGTTAAGTCTATATTGTAAATGTGTCAGCTCTATGTTAAGTCTATATTGTAAATGTGTCAGCTCTATGTTAAGTTTACATTGTAAATGTGTCAGCTCTATGTTAAGTCTACATTGTAAATGTGTCAGCTCTATGTTAAGTCTATATTGTAAATGTGTCAGCTCTATGTTAAGTCTATATTGTAAATGTGTCAGCTCTATGTTAAGTTTACATTGTAAATGTGTCAGCTCTATGTTAAGTCTACATTGTAAATGTGTCAGCTCTATGTTAAGTCTATATTGTAAATGTGTCAGCTCTATGTTAAGTTTACATTGTAAATGTGTCAGCTCTATGTTAAGTCTACATTGTAAATGTGTCAGCTGTATGTTAACATAGATGTCTACATTGTAAATGTGTCAGCTCTATGTTAACATAGAAGTCTATATTGTAAATGTGTCAGCTCTATGTTAACATAGAAGTCTACATTGTAAATGTGTCAGCTGTATGTTAACATAGAAGTCTATATTGTAAATGTGTCAGCTCTATGTTAACATAGAAGTCAACATTGTAAATGTGTCAGCTCTATGTTAAGTCTACATTGTAAATGTGTCAGCTCTATGTTAAGTCTACATTGTAAATGTGTCAGCTCTATGTTAAGTCTATATTGTAAATGTGTCAGCTCTATGTTAACATAGAAGTCAACATTGTAAATGTGTCAGCTCTATGTTAACGTAGAAGTCAACATTGTAAATGTGTCAGCTGTATGTTAACATAGAAGTCTACATTGTAAATGTGTCAGCTGTATGTTAACATAGAAGTCTACATTGTAAATGTGTCAGCTGTATGTTAACATAGAAGTCTATATTGTAAATGTGTCAGCTGTATGTTAACATAGAAGTCAACATTGTAAATGTGTCAGCTGTATCTTAACATAGAAGTCTACATTGTAAATGTGTCAGCTCTATGTTAACGTAGAAGTCTACATTGTAAATATGTCAGCTGTATGTTAAGTCTACATAGTAAATGTGTCAGCTCTATGTTAAGTCTGTATTGTATATGTGTGTGATGTTTTGGTTCCAGCCTGTGCAGAAGTTGCTGGGGAAATGTCAGCATCTACAAGAATGGAAAACCTGGAGCCTTTTCCTACAAACAACTTTTTATGTGGCTGGATGAAGCATCCTTGACCTTCAACACAGACCCTTTTGCTGTAAGTTTCAATTGTTTAATGCCCATTTCATAAAGTGCCCAACATCATAAGTCAAATCCTGTTAAATATTGATTATCACATAGAATGTTTGCTTACGGATCATTGTTTTGAGATGTCCACTTGATTAAGTAAATTGGGGATTAGTGGTTCAGCTCTATCTATATTCATGCCCAAAAGTTATTATCAATAAGCTTATATGTTTTCAAAACTAAACTACATTTATCTGGTTTACAAAATGCATTCATTTAAACAGCAGCGCTTGGGTTAAAAAATAGCATAACAGCAAATTAATTCACTGTATATATTTTTATATATTTGTATACAGCATGGTTATAATGATTGTTTCTGTTTCCAGGGAATTAATTATTTGACATCCAAGAACATCATCGAGGATAAACCTTTAGACATCGCCAGATTTCTCCACACTACCAAGAGATTGTGGCCAATTAAGAAACTAGAATTTCTACAACAGAGGTGAGTGGGACCTAGCTCTCTGGTCATGTAACTAATGCTTTTATTCTTTAATTTTTAATGTACGTAGTTAACAACTGTATTTAGTCACAAGTGTAGTTTCATCAACAAATGTATTTCATCAACAACTGTATTTCATCAACAAATGTATTTCATCAACAAATGTATGTCATCAACAAATGTGTTTTGTCAACATATGTGTTTCCTCAACAAATGTATTTCATCAACCATTGTATTTCATTGTATTTCATCAACAAATGTATTTCAGCAACAAATATATTTCATCAACAAATGTATTTCATCAACAAATATATTTCATCAACAAATGTATTTCATCAACAAATGTGTTTCCTCAACAAATGTATTTTATCAACCATTGTATTTCATCAACAAATGTAATTCATCAACAAATGTATTTCATCAACAAATGTATTTCATCAACAAATGCATTTCATCAACATATGTGTTTCCTCAACAAATGTATTTCATCAACCATTATATTTCATTGTATTTCATCAACAAATATATTCCATCAACAAACTTATTTACCCAACACATTTAATTCTTACAGGCCTGATGTTCTGGAACGACTTGTGCAGCTCCAGAACTTTCAGAACCAGTTCCTTCCCAACGCACTCCGCAAATTCTTTAAAGAGGTCTCAGCCCCTCAAGAGAGAGGGGACATTCTGACGATCATGATTGAAAACTTTTCCCAGCGGTTTTGTGCCTGTAATCCTAAGCTTGGCTTGAGTAAAGGTAAAGATTACCCACTCTGTGGTTTAACTGAACTAACCTTTATCCATATCTATTACGAGCTTAGTTCGTGAAAAGCTAAACCTAGCTCTAGCCTTAACCCTAACCTTAAAATCACCACCTCCATATAGTCTACAAAACTTTGAATAGATAACTAAAAGGTGCTAATAGAAGAAGCAGAATTTGGCAAAAACATTTCCAGTGTATTTATATTATAAACAAAATACTATATTGTTTAAAAACATCTTATAAATGTATGTCCAACCTATCCGGCCACTTAATGGTCACGTATTTGAGTATCCCACCTATTGATTAAATTATTGGTGTTTCCAACCTATCTGACCAATGTGTTCAAATATTTTATTAATTTCCTACCTATCTGACCAATTAATGATAAAATAGTTGATGAGTTTCCAACTCAATTGTCCCATATTTGATGTTTCCAACCTATCTGACCAATTTGTTCAAATATATGATCGCCAGATGCTGTCTTTGTGTTGTGTTTCTCCCTCATCATGTTGTCTGTGGACCTATGCAGCCCTCACGTCAAGAACAAAATGTCCAAGAGAGAGTTCATCAAAAACACTTGCCGCGCAGTCTCGGAGCTTAGCAGGGACCTCGCAGGCCACATGTATGATAATATTTACTTAGCGGGCCATGTGGCCCCAAAAGATTTCTGTTGATGGCCTTTGAATAATTTGTGATGGCCTTTGAATACACTATGTGATGACCTTAACTTATTAACAGATCAGGCCCATTCAGGTGTCCAGGAAATTTTGTAGTCAGTTTTATTTTTAATCTAGTTCCTTTATAGCTTAAGTATCTTAACCAGCATTTTGTACGCCTCTTCCTTGATTAGGGCTTTATAATTCAACCATTTTACTAGGTTAACATTTTTTCAAACATAGAAATTGTGTTGTGGGTTGTTAAGGCTGATTTAGAGCAACTAATCTTTTAGTTTCGAGAGGATAATCGTTTTTATTAGCGACCTGATTTTATTTGAAGAGTGTGATTCATGTGAGTTAGTTCCCCCATCTCATTATGAGATTAAGCTGCTGTATTTGCCAGCTCAGTTTTTTTTATAGAGTCGTTTTGGTCCAGTAAGATGGTATCTCGTTAAGTGTGAATTAGATTAAATTCTTGGGTGGTCTGTAAACTCTTTAAGTGTGGGGTAGCGGAGGGGGGGCCTGATCTGAATGTTACCAAGTTGCAACAAACATGTTATTTATATTAATCATTGAAGGCCTTATCAACTGTTAAATCATGTCATTAGGTCATGCCATGACTCCCTGTGTTGTGTCATTTGATGCCATGTCATATCCATATGCCATCATACCCAAGTTTTTATTTTTATATCAAGATTCACTATAACTTATCAGAGATCTGGCTGAAATAAATGGCGCTGTGAATTTAACATGTTCAGTAAAATTTAAATTTCCTACCTCACATACTGGATGAAGAAATATATTTAAACTTGAAAAGTCACAAACTTTTAAAAAAAGAAGTTAGTGTTAATATTTATACTTTTATATAATGATTTTATGATAGTTAAAATAAGAAAATGCAAGATATTCATCAAAGAAATAAAACTACAATCTGTATATTGGTGTATATTAAAGAAAGAAATAGCTCTTTTACTTTTAAATATCTCCATTAAAAAATTAATCATTATTTGGTCTATCAGTTTATAAAATCTGGCTATATATATAAATTAAAGCATTATAAGAAGACACTCTTTCATTGAATATTTAAATCTCGCCAGATTTTTTTCAATTGATAGACCAAATTTTCACTGAAGCCCATGTTGATCACATGTTGACAGCTGACAGCAGCTGATGTGTACTTAAAGTTGTTTATCATTGCCAAAGTACTTGCAGATTTCATCACCTAACTTTATTTCAAATCTTATGCAATATAATAACTTTTTCCTTGGTTAATCATTAACTAAAGGTTGTTAAAATATTTATATATTTAGTTTGTGAATCACGTGAATTACTTTTTTTTTTTTAATATTGGCTTCTAATATTATGTATTGTATGTATTTACATTATTTGAACTGTTTTTAATGTAGCAGAATTTACTAGATTTATACTAGCGGTGTAAAATGAACAATTCCTGCAAAAGCATAGCTTCTTAATTAATTCATTTTCCAGAACAGTGATAAAAATATAGGAGTAGTAAATTGTATTTGGTTTAATCAGTCTCATAAATTTTTAAAACAATTTTGCAACCATATATTTTAATTAACACAATAAAATTCTCATATAAGTTGATCATTGTAATAATGCTAAAACTGAAGTATTTCTCCAAACCATTTATAATGAATAAATAATGTATTTTCTTGGTTAAAACCTTCTAACCAGATGTATTTTTTGTAAGCATTTATCAAGCAGGTTGTGTGAGCTATAATGTGAGTGTTGCTGGACAGATATTGTTAGCTAACAAGACACTAAAGTTAATATAGCTACCATGTTTAGCAATATGTAGTTAATGAGTCACTGAAATAGAACTGAGTGACAGTGTAATCAACTCTTTTAGCTATTGAAAAGTTTAATTGTTTTTAACATGCAATTTGAAAAACAACCATGAAAAAACCTGAATGGTTGCCAAACAAAAACATAAAAATGCCATCATATTTCTTCTTCATTTCGTGTGAGTTTTCAATTGCAGTAAAATTATATACTTAAAGACATTTTAACTTGTAATCACATTTTAAAGAAATTTATTGCTATTTTTAACCAATGCCTGTTCATAAGTTTCAGCACATTGTATTAACTTTTGTTAGAAGTGAATCAAAACACGAACGATATTACTTTTTATACCAGTTTTTAGCAACATTTTTATTGGTCAAATATCAAGTCGCATCTCTGTACTGTTTCTTTTAATTGTGTTTTTATTAGAAGTAGGGAAACAAATATGTTCATCTTAAAATAAATCTGATCTAAGAGAATGAATTATAAATATCCAGTCACGTAAGAAGACTTTTTAGTTGTTTTTTTTTCTTTGTTAACAATTTTTTTAAATGTCTTGATTAAAAACTTTGGTTTCTACCAGTTGAGCAAAAAAATTTTTTTTTTTGGTTTCAATATCTTTCATGATTATCTGGCCAACTGGCTGTGTTGCCAAATAAGTGACAAGAATTCTGAGAGTTAAATTTAAATAATTGTTAATGGTTCAGCACTTTTACAATTTATTTATGTACAACTCACTGCAAAATTTTTTAATTGAACGTTTTTTTCACATTTAGGCATTTGATGCTTCAATATTTACCTTTATAAGTTCTATCATTCAATCTAGCTATATTTAACATTAGGATTTTTACCTTTCAGTTAAACATTTAATTTAGTTTGACATTTTAAATTTTAACCTACCATTAAAACTAATTCTGTTTTGCATTGGAGTTTTAACATTTAGTTCCATCATTAAATCTAGTTTGATATTTTGAAAATTTCACTTTTAGTTCTAATTGTAGTTCTGCCTGTCAAAACTTGCGATCAAAATGTTGTGTATTTTTATAAAGTTATTTACACCAACTTGAAAGAGAACATTTTAACCACTGGTTTAAAAATTATCAACCAACACACCAGACAATAGATGAATGCCAATATTTGTGTTGTATAATTTTGCAGGTGATATGCCTGCCTTCCTGTGATCAAAGCACTTTGTTTTAGCTTTTAACAAAATAAATTCTTTGCATTCAAATGATTTGTTTATAATTTTGTGTGTGTGTTGGCATTTTAGGATAAGGCTTCTTTATTAAGTAAAGGTATGTGTCCTTTAGGATAGGAGAGTAGTGTGTGGTGGTAGGTGAACAGAGTTTAAGTCTTAGTCTGCTGTGACATGTCGTGTGGGGGTGTAGGGTGTTTGGTCTAAGTGGTCCATCTTGTGTGGGTCATCAAACATCAATGGAGTTTTTAAAATTGTCGCTATCTCGCGTCTTTGCCTTGAAAGTATTTCGTAACATTGTGAGGTAAATAATAAGTTTGAAAAAAAAAAAACAACACTAGACAAAAGTTTCCTTTCTGTTGATATTTTGGAAAAATATTTTACTTGGGGCAGAAAAAATTATTCCTCTGTGGAAACCTAGTTCTATTCCTCACCTGTCAATTGCACCCATTTTATTTTGTGAAACCGTGTGGGTAATTCATATATCTTCACGCCTTGGTTAAATGCATTTTGACTAAAGTTAAGTCCCTTTACAACAGTTAGAAAATGGAAGGTTTTTGCACACAAAAGAAAAAATCTTATTTGATATCTCTGGCAAGGGAGGCAAATGTGCAAAAATATATTCTATACAGTAAACACTATTTGCGTTAAGTCCCTTGAATACACTAGCGTTTTATAGTATAAAAGCAGATCCTTCACAATTCTTATCAAGTTTCTCTATCTTATTGTAGTTCAAAACAGAATTTGGCCATGCTTTAGACAAGAAAAACAAAACAAAAAAATCTACACACATTTTATGTTTACATCAATGGTAATTAAGTTTAACAATTGTAATTTAATGACATTTATTTACTTTCTCTCTGTTTTAATTTCGCATTTGATTTTCATCTGGGAACGTTTGGCGAAATTCTCTAGGGGATTATTAGCGCTTCAGTCCAAAACAGTTTCTGATGCAAACATCCATGGGTCCATCAATACAGTTTAGTAGAGCCTCAGTCCTGGGCTGCACATTTCTGCACAATGTTGCACATTTGAATACACAGTTCTGAAGCTGGGAAGCATCGTTAACAATAGCGTAGGCAAAAACAAATGCAAACACCCAAACATCTGAGAACACATGAGATAAAAACATTTAAACACACAAACATCTTACAATAAATGTGAAATTTTTAAACCTCTAAACACCCAAACATATGAGAATAAATGTGATCTATTCTATATCTATTTTAAAAATATTTAAACACATAAAAAGTCTTAGAATAAATGTGATATATTTTTAAAAAAAATTTAAATATCCAGACATTTGAAAATAAATGTTATATATTTTAATATTATTTAAACATACAGATATCTGAAAATAAATGTGATATATTTTAAAATATTTTATTGAAAATTCTAGATACTAGAAATATTATAACATTTCTTAAGGTCAGTCTTTCATTTATAAATGTAATAAAAATTGTTCTGCTCAATAATATGTTGAAAAGAAGCAGCACAATTTCTTTAGCTATTGATTTGACGATATACGTAGATTATAATACATATACATATATATAATATATATATATATATATATATATATATATATATATATATATATATATATATATACACACACACACATAAAACTTACACTTCATTTAAACAAGTTGACGTTCTCAAGTTAATCCGGTAAACATCAGCTGTAGGTGTCAATTTCAAATAAAAATAAATCAAATAATTAATTCAAATGTTGTTAGCTCGTTCCCATAAATTTCAAAGAAAATGATTACATCTAGCAATGTTATTAATTATTATTACATCTAGCAATGTAATTAATTATGTTTACATCTAGCAATGTTAGCTTATATGTACCCCCTCCCGCACTCTGCCCGTTTTTTTTTTAGTTTTCTACTTTTGCAACGTTCCCCTATCACATTGCTCACACCGTCTGTTTGAACCCCCCCCCCCCCCCACTTCTTTATTTTGTTTCTCCGCTTATACAACAGAACACGATTGCTTCTGGCTATTTCATACATCTTTATATATTTTATAATACACTGGCCTTTCATTAATATGTAAACACTAATGACTACTGACTGACCATGCACACACTGACACACACACACACACACTGACCCGTGCACATACTCTCCCGAGCACACTAACACACACACACACACAGACTGACCATGCACACACTAACACACACACGCACACATACAGACTGACCATGCACACACTGACACACACACACACACACTGACCTGTGCACATACTCTCCCGCGCACACTGACACACACACACACACACACACACACACCACACACACAAACTCTCCCGCATGCACACACTTAACCTTATGAATCTTTAAAAATGTATTCTTATAATTATAAAATAAAACGTTAGGTAGGTTCTCTAAAATGTACGTCCGTATACAGTTAAAGATCTAAACTAGAAATGAAGTACCTGCTGCGCTAGTTACTCCAACCAGTTGGAAAGTCACCTGTAATTAACTTTAGACCCATCGATCGCAAGCAAACTGTTGACTTTTTAATTGAACTAGAGGGAGGTAACCCATTAACCATTGTCACTTGTGATACTGGTTGTCTATGTCAGGTATTTAATTAATTGTTATCGTTAAGGGGAGTTTGAAATAATTGTTGTATTTCAAGGGAGGTGGGGGTCGTCCATAAATGACGACACACTTTTAGGGGGAGGGTGGTCCGTAATTTTGTGAAAGTGTGTGATGAGGGGGGGGGGGGTTCAGATGGTACAATGTTAGAAAACGAGTTTTAGCCGTTATTTTGCGTTTTAGAAAACTGTTTCAATAAATTGTAATAGGAATTGATTAAAATACTCTATTTTGAATGAGTTCAGAGACAAAACTTTGGAAAAATATCGATGTTTTAAGAAAAATTCAACTGCAATTTTGAGAGGGGGTGGGGGTTGTAGGCTGAGGTGTGACGTCATGTTAGAGGGGGGGGGGGGGCTGGTTTTTTGTGACGATATGTGACGGAGGGAATGGGGGAGGTAAAAATCGTCAAAAAAAAGCGTGACGTCTTTTATGGGTTACAATAATTGTTGTCATTCAGGTCGGTGAACCTTATTAACACGTTTTTCTTAACTCAGCTTCGCGTTTGTTTGTTTGTTTGTTGTTAAAATTGACATCGAAAATTAGCCCACTTCTGATTGCTCTAGAGACCTGAAATTTGGCATGCATGCTACTTTCGCCTAACAATTTCAGATGCAATCATAAAAACTAGCAATTAGTGACCGTAATTAGCTTAATTTAATTACGCCCCAAGGACCATAAAATTGAGGACATGATTTCTAAAGATACCGACAAGACTTGAGGCCTATTGACACAGTTACTTCGGCCCCAATCGATGTGAGCGCGCTGGCCGTGATCGTATAGTGGTTAGTACTTCGCGTTGTGGCCGCGACAACCCAGGTTCGAATCCTGGTCGCTCAAGATTTTTTTAGTCCGTGTATTTATAAACACTTTTTTTAAAAACCACGTTTTTCATGTGTAGCAACGGACTAAAAAGGAGAAAATAAAATACTTAAAAAAAACTTTTTAAAAAACCACGTTTTTAATGTGTAGCAACGGACTAAAAAGGAGAACGGACACGGTAACACATTGTTAACGGTGACACGGTTGGTACGCTGGGCATGCTAAAATACACATAAACACGTTTTTCCTTAACTCAGCTTCGCGTTTATTTGTTTGTTTATGGGAGATTTGATCACGTGATTCGTGAGTAGATCTCCACGCTAGCAACGTAAATTACACCCTTTCTCTGTTTAAAGCGTATCGGTCGCTCAAGATTTTTTTAGTCCGTGTATTTAAAAACACTTAGTCAAGTCATACTTAATCAAGTGATTAGATAAAGTAGAAAATAAACTATATAAAAAACTTTTTAAAAACCACGTTTTTCATGTGTAGCAACGGACTAAAAAGGAGAAAATAAAATACTTAAAAAAAACGTTTTAAAAAAACACGTTTTTCTTGTGGACTAAAAAGTAGAAAATAACTATTTACATACATTTGATGACAAAAAACGTGGGTCGGGCAGATGGGTCGGGAAATTTGATGGTGAACGTACCCACGATTTTTGTCATCAAATGTATGTAAATAGTTATTTTCTACTTTTTAGTCCACAAGAAAAACGTGGTTTTTTAAAACGTTTTTTTTAAGTATTTTATTTTTAGTTATCCTGTTTTAGACAAGTGACTGGCTGCAGGATTAAAACTATCCACGTACATGACACTCTTCCTGGAGGATACACATCAATACACAAACAACGGACCGTGCGCAGGCAACTACTCAGTGCTCGCCCTCGTATCCTCTTCCTAATCTTACCCCACTGAAGTGATCCAATGTATGCCACCATTTCCGTTAGTTGGGCCGGACACGCGAATCTGGGGCACACGACAATCCCGGGTGATGAATAAGACGTGACCTTGTAGCTTCTTTGTTGTTACTCACCAACACGCGCGAGTCATGACGTCATATTGACGTGTGAGTGTTCTAAATAATGACATGCAAGTGTCCATCTTGAGACGTGAAAGGATTTCTTATTTTGTCAATCGTCTTTAAATATATTTTATTAATCATCGAAAACTTATTAAAATAATTAAAAGAAACTTTCCCTAAACCAGAAATGGATTAAAAAAATAATAATTCCAAAAAATAATTCCAAAAATAGGCAAATCTTTTCGGAATTTTTTTAACCGAGATAAACTAATTTTTTTTGTTTTGTGTGCGTGTGTGTGTGTGTGTGGATGGGAAAAAAAGGGGTGGGGTGGTGGACTAACAGCGAGACCTGGCCAGGGTACCATCCTACACAACTGCAGATTTTGTTGTTTGTTGTATGGTTAAGGCAACAGTATAAACTGTAGATATACTTCAACACAAATGTGGGAAGGGGTGTTAGTCATAATGTTTTGTATGCAATATCTACTCAATACTTAAGCACTTTGACCCGAACACGTTATCCCCCCCCCCCATGTTTACAATGGTCTCAACCCATCTCTAGATGATACAGTATTCAATCCTTCTCTAAGTAATACAGTACTCAATCCTTCTCTAAATGATACAAATCCTTCTCTAAGTGATACAAATCCTTATCTGAGTGATGCAGCACTTCAAGCCATCTTCAGTGGGTCAACACAACTCAAGTTTTTATTTTTAGCAGCATTTGCGTTAGTGGTTGGACTTTGCGGATTACTCATAGCGGATGTTCACGAAAGACAGGCTATTTAAACCTCAGAGTCCACGTCTGTTGGTCACTCAAGTTTGTCAGAACAGTCAGTGTACATGTAAGGGGACATCTTGTAGTGGTCAGTCAGGTTTGTCAGAACATCTTGTAGTTGTCAGTCAAGTTTATTAGGACATTATACATGTCTATGTTCACGTTAGTCGGCGAAGTTTGTTAGGGCATTATTCACATCTCTGAGGCTATATTCAAGTTGGACAGTCAAGGGTGTCGGTTCGTTTAAAGAAAGTACAAAACAAACAAAACAAACAACAACCGCACAGAATATTTTATTTTCCGTGTTCTCTAGATATTGTACATTGAGGGAAATGGCTCAACAATGCAGATCGTGTGTAGGTGTTATGTTATTTTATGTGCTGTTGGTAAGTACATTTTCTTAATTTACTTTTTAGGATTGTCAGGATTTTATGTCTCTAGACGGGTACTTAGAAAATGTAAAGTTAAAACAGTTAAAAGAATGAAATCACGCTTTCGTTGCTAACAAGCTCTAAGAGAGAGTATTTAACACAGGCTTACAACAAATGCCCAATAGGGAATTTGTCGCATTTGGGCAAACGTCCATTCGTCCATTGGGGCGTTCGTCCCACTCACGCTAAAGTCCATTCGAGAAAACGTCTTTTGGGCAAACAGCATTTCTGGCAAAGTCCGGCACCCTTTCCACATATACAACTCATCTGTTCATGAGGTGTTTAGTGTAATGTGCAGTCTTAGCTCGACTACCCAAGATGTAGGCCTATAAAGTAACTGATACACACCAGCCATTTTCAGTGCAGATAGCGGCCATTGACATTTCGTTTACTTCCGGTAGAGCTTGAAGGCTAAATGAAGGGACGACTTGATCGCACGAATACGAACATCTTGAGCTATAGGACGTGGGGGACTGTACCCAGGTCAGATGGGCACATGATTTGAGTCGGTAGGGGCGTCTGGGTGTAGTACTGACCATACCAAGGGGAGTCTGGGTGTAGTCCTGACCATACCAAGGGGAGTCTGGGTGTAGTCCTGACCATACCATCCATTCATGTACCGAGGTTGAAAAAAAACCACCAGACGTACTTATATAATATCTATCTCCTTTTTTCGGTTGAGTTGTGCCCCATGAATTGTTATACAAAAGAAATAAAAGAGTGATACAATTTCTGACTCGAGAGAACAATAAACGTAGAAATCTTAAAAAACGAAGTGCTAAGAAGAGTAGGTTGAGGTTAAGTGCCAAAAATTGATTGTTGTTGTAGATCTATAATGTAGGTACAATTAACGTATGCTTCTTTAACTTAGTTGATAATTCAATTCGTAACCTTGAACTTTTCCCAGGTTAGCGTCAGAGGCAAGTCTCTTGAGAAACAAATCATGGACGGAGCCCCCAAGGCGGAGATGTTTGACCTTTTTCACCTGACACCGGACGGAGAGGTCATGGTCATGACGGAATTTGACCTTTTGTTGACCTGGAAGGAATACAAGTCGCTTTACGCCAAAGAAAATCGCCCTAAGAGAAAAGCGAGACGAGATTTAGCCACACGATGGACCAACTGTAATGTCTACTACGAGATCGATTCATCGATCATTGACGACAACGATAAGAAGCTAATCAGGCAGGCTATCGGCGAGTGGGAGAAGTACACCTGCTTGGTGTTTTCTGAAAGTAGGAGCAATCAGAACCGTATCCAGTTCAAGGACGGGGGCGGGTGCTACTCACAGCTGGGCATGCAGAGCAAGCCCCAGCCTATCGCCCTGGCCCCGGGCTGTCGCACCCCCGGGATCATCGCCCACGAGATTGGGCACGCCATTGGTTGGTACCACGAACACATGCGTCCGGATAGAGATACGTACATCAAGATAAACTTAGACTCCGTCCCGATGAGATTCCAGGACAATTTTAAGAAATACGACGAAAGTATCATCAACACCTACGACATTGATTACGACTATACCAGCATAATGCATTATGGAACTGGGACTCTTCCCGGATCCATCACAACACTAGACCCGGAATTTCAAGACAAAATCGGACAAAGGGAAGGGTTTTCGTTCAAAGACATCAAGCTTGCTAACGTTATGTACAGCTGTGCTGAGCTAATGTGTCCCAAACCATTGTCCCCGTGTCCATATGGAGGCTTTGTCATGTCCAAATCCCTAAATGGCAGTAAAAAATGTGAATGTTGGTGCGACTCAGGCAATGTCAGCAACCCGCTCATCTTGTGCTCGAAGTTAAGCAAAGGACCAACTCCCCCTATACCCCTCCCTCCCCCTGAACCATCCGTAGAGAAGCTTTGCTACGACGTACGAGAAGACTGCGCAGAAATGAAAGAAAAAGGCAAGTGTATGACGGACATGGAGCTGATGATGGACGTGTGTGGAAAAACCTGCAACTTCTGCGGGAAAGGCGAGAAAATGTGCATGGACCACGAGAAAAGCTGCAAGTTGATGGCGGCGGCAGGGTCCTGTCAAATCCCGGCTCTGAAACCAGTTTTAGAAAAACTTTGCCCCTCGTCCTGTGGCGTATGTGCCCCCCTCCCCCCTTGTGACGTTCAGCAGGAAATGATGGGGAAGCCTGTGGGCGACTCCCATAACTCAGCTAGTTCCAGTTTTAATGTGATGTTGTCTCCCCTTATTATAAGTTTTTCCATTAGGTTGTTGCAATACATCTAACCAGTAGCATTATTAATAATATAGATGTTATATGTTAATTTGTACATAATGTGAATACTAAATCATTCATGTGAAACTGCACAATGCTCAATTCAATGTAATGTAATGTTGTTATTTTAATTTTTATAAAGTTTACTGTTTTGTTCTAAAGCAAATTTTTGTGTGAAATAAATGTACAGTTTTGAGTTCGTGTGTAGATAGAATTATATGTCAACCTACCACACATGTCTACTGACGAGGGAACATTTAAAGAACACCCACTTGTGTGAGCACTTAACATGTATTGTTGTGATGGTCATCTCAAGTCATATCAAGTAGGGTGTGGGTGTTCCTAACCGAAATAACAGGGTGGACGGTTGGTTGTTTGTGTAAGTGGTAGCGAGTGTGGACGGTTGGTTGGAAGAGATAAAGAGGGTGGACGGTTGGTTGGAAGAGATAAAGAGGGTGGACGGTTGGTGGTTGTGTAAGTGGTAGCGAGTGTGGACGGTTGGTGGTTGTGTAAGTGGTAACGAGTGTGGACGGTTGGTGGTTGTGTAAGTGGTAGCGAGTGTGGACGGTTGGTGGTTGTGTAAGTGGTAGCGAGTGTGGACGGTTGATTGTTTGTGTAAGTGGTAGCGAGTGTGGACGGTTGGTGGTTGTGTAAGTGGTAGCGAGTGTGGACAGTTGATTGCAAGAGATAAAGAGGGTGGACGGTTGGTTGCAAAAGATAAAGAGGGTGGACGGTTGGTTGCAAAAGATAAAGAGGGTGGACGGTTGTTTAGAGAATGAGCAAGATAAGTGCTTTAAACAAGTTATTATTTTAGTTGTTATTGTTATTTTTATCGTTACACGAGAAGAGCGATGACAAAAGTAATTAGAGAATGTGTAATGTATGTTTCTCTAGGCTGGTAATGAATGATTTTGTGTAAGCGACTGTGCGGCATACATTGCTTACATTTTAAATACATGTACTTATACATATATAACTGATGTAATGATCTAAGATAATTATTTGTTCAATATCATTCATTTTAAAATTTTAAATAGCTGTTGTTGCAAATTTGTTAAAAGTTTTTGTTGTTGAAATATATGCTAAAACGTTTCCTGAATCACCTTGTTTTTCTGAATGGATGAATGTTGTGCATACATATGGCGTAAATGTGTTATATGAAGATGACGTGTGTGTGCGTGTGTGTGTGTGTGTTTGTATAACAAACTATAATTTAAAAGCGATATGTAATATTTTAAATACACAATAAAAATAAGCTGTTTACATTTCGTTGGTTTGTGCCTATCGAGATTAAAGGAGGGAGGGGGTGGGGGGAATGAGGCATTGCATCCAGATTTCCCCTCAGAACTTATCAGTTCGGTGCCAAGTTAACTAGTGTTAGACACTTAATTAATTAGACACTTGATTTATTGAAAGTGGTTTAAAATCGGGAAGTTAATTTGATTTTATATTTACAATGGCTCATTGCTATGGGCGTTTGGAATTCATTCAATAATAAACAAAAGGCGGCTAGTGACTACAATATAGGTGGAGCTACAATATAGGTGGAGCTACAATATTGGTGGAGCTACAATATAGGTGGAGCTACAATATAGGTGGAGCTACAATATAGGTGGAGCTACAATATAGGTGGAGCTACAATATAGGTGGAGCTACAATATAGGTGGAGCTACAATATAGGTGGAGCTACAATATTGGTGGAGCTACAATATAGGTGGAGCTACAATATAGGTGGAGCTACAATATAGGTGGAGCTAGAATATAGGTGGAGCGACAATATAGGTGGAGCTACAATATAGGTGGAGCTACAATATAGGTGGAGCTACAATATAGGTGGAGCTACAATATAGGTGGAGCTACAATATAGGTGGAGCTACAATATAGGTGGAGCTACAATATAGGTGGAGCTATAATATAGGTGGAGCTACAATATAGGTGGAGCTACAATATTGATTAATTCACATTTATGAGCTGTGTTTTCATTAGAATACATATTGCTTTTATGATAATTGTCATGTATGCTACAGCTATATTTTATCTCTATCATCTTTTATCACCCCTCTCCATATGACTATAAAGTGTACTTATTACCTATCTTCAAGATAGGGAAATTAAGAAATTGAGTCTCTCTTTTTTATCTTCTACAGCAAGGTCTGGTTGAGTTTTATTCACGCTCTGAAAGTCAGAGAGATTGGCCATATTTTAAAACATTAATTAAATGGTCTGTGGCAGGACTTGGTGCAATCACACTGGGAGCATTTCTTGCACACAAAATCATAAATTGTAATAATTTGTTATGGTGACTGTTACAATTAAGACATACATAAAATTATATCACATTTCTACTCTTAATCCGTTGAATTAAGCCAAACATTTGTAGCGTTAAACATTTTATGGTGTTTTTTTTTTTCTTCTCTTCCGCCCTCCCCGTACCTATCACTGCCCTTATGTCGGATGTTGCGGGGATGTAAATCTGTTTTTTTTTCCCTGTGTTCCAGGCATTAAATATTAAACACGTATACATCTATACTCAATACAAGTTATACTTCATGCAAAATTAACAAACACAATTAATCACAAAAGGCGATTTAAAATGTATATTAAAAGTTTATTTATTAAAAAACAACCACATCAGCATACATCATAAATATGTGTTATTTATATATCTACATTAGTATAAGGTGTCATTAAAGTCATGGTTAAATTTATAAATGTCAAAGCATTATATGTTTAGGGGAGATGTTGTCACATTGTCTGGCTGTACTTGTCTTTTAATTTAAAAGTTAGAAAGCGAGTTTTTGTGTTGCGTGTATGTATAAACCCCGTTGTTGTATGCCCTGAAACCTGTATTTGTTCCACCACCCGGTTATTTTGTCGTGATGACCTGTATAAATGTCTCTTTGTTTAGTGTGTTGTGGGTTTTGGATTAATAAAATCGGAATGTTTGTGAGAGGTCATCCTATGGGAAATTCATTGAGGTGATAGAGAAAGAATGTGGTGGCTGGAATGATCTCAACAGCGTATTTTGTATTCGGTCTATTGTGTTGTGCGTAGCTTAGAATGTCTGCTGTGTTTAAGTGTTCTAAAAAATCTTTAAAATCTTGTCTATTGTTAATTAATTTAGGAAGCTCTAAGACGCATTCATTGTTATTACTCGAGTGAAAAAAACTATATTCCCCTGTTTCTTTATGTTTTAAAATGGTATGGTGACTATAGTTGATTTTGAACCGCTTAGTTTGTGTGTTAAATATGGAATCTACAAGTTTTGTATCCCAGTCTATTGGAGTAGTGTCTAGTGGGCTGTGAAAAAAATTGAATGTGGATATATGTTTGCCTGTAGTTGCGTGTGTCTGTATGGCGTGCCAATTGTCAATGTATATGTTTTGTAATTCTTTGTTTAAGTTGTAAATGGTGTCAATTTCGTCTAACGGTAAGTCTAAGTCGTTCACTTCCTCTAAATGTAGGTCTACCACATCTCCCCTTAGATCATCTACAAGTACAGCGTCGGTGTCTAAATTAACGTTACTGTCGTTGTGAGGTGTCTTTAGGCGTTTGTTTGTTGTGTCGTCGGTTTGTCTGTCGGATGCTAATGCAGGTTGTTCGGGTTGTCTGTCAGATGCTAATACAGGTTGTTCATTTTGTCTGTCGGATGCTGATGGGGTGTCGGTTGGTGTACTTTGGTTGCTGTGAGCTAAATTATAGTGTCCCCTTAAACTATCTATTCTAGTGTATATTTTCAGACATTCTGTGCATTGATGTCTTCCTCGGTTGTGAGCAGTGTCTTTATGTCGTGTCAAATTTTTTCTACGGTTGAATACACGGTCACAAGTATCGCACGTGTATAGGGTCATGGCTGAGTGACTGGCTGGATGGGTGGTTTGCATCTCAGTCTAAAAATAAAATAAAAAATTTAAAAAAATTAAAAATTAAAAAAAAAAAAATAAAAAAAAAAATAAATAATAATAATAATCGTAAATAAAATTAAAGTAAATATATTTGAAAACTTATTTTTTAAAAAAGATTTAATTAAAGGGTATAATCGTATTTTTATATTAACGGGGTTAATTCCATTAAAATATATAAATAAAATAAAATAAATAAAATAAAATAAAATAAAATAAACAGTATTGAACTTACTTTTTAATGTTAATGTCTAAGCCAGCTTGAGAGCGGTCCTTAGCAGGGTCGCTGTATGTGGTTGGTTCGGCTGGATATGGGTGGGTCGGGTTTTTTTGGGAATTTCAATGGCTTGTTCAGTGGTTAGGGTTGACTGTATAATAAAAATTAAAACGAATACATGTGACTACTTATTTAAAAATAAATGAGATTTAGTTAAAGGGAAACTTTTTTTACTCAAAGTTTTAAACAATGATTTTTGTTAAAAAATTATTTTTGGTCGGCACATCTAAATCACAAGATTTCTTTTCATGCAGCAATTAAGCAGAATTGTACTAGTCTAGTAGCGTCTACGTTTACAACACAGATTAACAGCTGTATCAAGTTAGTCATTCTAAAAATAACCATTACGATGCATTGCAATTTTTAAAAACCTCAACGAGTAGTACCACTTGGCAAGAGGGTGTTAAGTTTAAGGCAACTGTATAATGTATTTGCTTAATATAATTGATCTAGAAAATATTATACATAAATCTTCACACATAATTACTTTATATATACAGTTTTAATCGTGTAATTAATTTTAAAAAAGTATAATACAGACACAAATAGAACTGATGTGGCTCCTCTATTTAAATTTATTTATGGGCAAACTGCGTAGCGGTGGGGAAATTTCGACAAGGTCAACAACGTCATCACGACGGAGTAGTAGTATTATGACAGTTTGGGCGATAGTGATTACGATTACAAATTATATGAAACAGTTACAACCCCCCTCCCCCCATGGACCCCTCTGTAAAAAAATATTGTAATAATACCACAGCTACTTATTTAAATCTATTTCTGAATCAGTATATATGTGTAATTAAATATGTATGTTTAGAACAGTCACCTAAAAACTGACGTTATGTTCAGTCTGAGTTGGTTATTCTACCCACCCCACCCCCACCCCATCCCCACCCCCCACACACACACTTCACCACCACAATTGAGTAGAGCGACTTTAATGTCACACCTAGGTATACACTGGGTTGGAAAATTGACCTAAAGTGACCGGACAGTGGTGAATGGAGTTAACCCCCCCCCCCCCCCCATCCAACCCACCCCGAACTGATCTGTTAAGTACATTTGGGAAAACGCATAACGATGTACCAAATTACCATGCCGCAAGAATCATAGCTTTTGAAACAGGTAAAACTATGTGAATATTGTTTTTGCAATTACCAGTAAAAAGGTATGTGATCAATACAGTGATTTAACCCATACCTGATCACAATGTTAAAAAATGATCTTTAAAGAACACAAAAAGCGTAGTTAATTAAAAGATGTATGATCTGAACTATAAGACTGATATTGTAGATAAAAATTGTATAAAATTTGAAAGCGTGTTTTTATACCAACTCTCAATTAAAAAACGTTCATTATGCTGTAATACTTTAGCATTTATGACGACGATATATTTAATTCTGATTGTAGTCAAAACATTTTTGTAAACACGAATACTGTTAAACAATTTCATTATGTTCTAAAGTAATTATCGATATGTTTTGACATTTATAATTAAATATGTAGTTATATATTGATATTTAAATTAAGAGAGTGATTATTTCCCTTATTTCGCATGTCTGAATTAATGTCCCAGATATTATGAATTTTTTTTTACAAGAATTACAAAACAGATTGTGTTGCGTGTATTGTTTTGGGTTGTAGTGTGTGTGTATATACATATATTTTTTGTTGTTTAGATTGATACATTTTTTTTTGTTTTTTCGGCCTACATTGTGTGTTTTTTCTTATTTCTTCAAGTGCTACTTACAATTTATTCTACATCATAGCGAAGTAATGACATGCAGCTAGTAATTATATATATATATATATATATATATATATATATATATATATATATATATATATATATATATATATATATATATATAATACACGTATATAGAACGTGTTAAAAATTCGGCGCCTTTTTTTGCTCATTTCGCTCCCCCTACAACGAAAACCTGGATACGCCACTGATACGAAGAGATAGTGTGGTCAGCACTATTTACTTTCCCTAACGCGAGTTAGGAACCCCTCAGAGTTGGGTGGACTCAGGGCAGTAGCGTAAGCAGGGGGGGGGAGCAGGGGGAGCGGCCGCTCCCCCTCTGGCCATTTTAAGCAAAGTGGCGCCTTTTTTGAAACTTTTTAAACTCAAAGTTTTAAACAATGATTTTTGTTAAAAAAATATTTTTGGTCGGCACATCTAAGTAAATCACAAGATTTCTTTTCATGCAGCAATCAAGCAGTATTGTAATAGTGTAGTAATGTCTACGTTTACAACACGTATTAACAGCTGCATCAGTTTGCCATTCTAAAAATAACCATTACGATGCATTGCAATGTTTAAAAAACCTCTACGGGTAGTACGACTTGGCAAGAGGGGTGTTAAGTTTAAGGCAACATAAAACTTCACACATAATTACTTTATATATACAGTTTGAATCGTGTGATTAATTTTTAAAAAATTACAATAAATAAACAAATACAACTGATGTGGCACCTCTATTTAAATTTACTTATGAGCAAACTGCGTAGTGGCGGGGATTACGATTACAAATTATATGAAACAGTTACAACCCCCCTCCACCATGGACCCCTCTGTAAAAAAAAATATTGTCATAATACCACTGCTACTTAATTATGTAATTATTTTTTTCCCAACACCAAAACAAAGTAATTAAAAAGTAAATTCTTTTCCACTAATTCAATGGTTTTATAAAGGGAAGTAATTGTGTTTTCCTAATTTATCAAAGGGAAGTAAGCGCTATAGGACTAAATAAAGACATAATTAGAAATTGTGTAAAAGATGATATTTTTTAAAACTTGTGTTTAATGAACATGCCGAAAATTATTACTTTCAGTTTGATAAATGAAAATTATTTCCCAAAACTTTCAATATTAATTTTTTAACTCATAAATTTAGAGCACAAGGACTTTAATTATCTAATACTTAAATCCATAGAAGTATGTCAACGACAAACAAACTTATTACATGTTAGTTACATACAGAATTGAGCTTTATATATTAGATGTGAAGAGATATACATATTTATATTAAGAGAGTGATTATTTCCCCTATTTCACTTGTCTTAAATAATTTCCCAGGAATTATTATGTAAGAAATTTTTTTTTACAAGAATTACAAAACAGATTGTGTTACGTTCATTGTTTTTGGTTGTAGTGTGTGTATATTTTTGTTTTGTTTAGATTGATACAGTTTTTGTTTTGTCGGCCTACATTGTGTGTTTTTTCTTATTTCTTCAGCGTGCTACTTTCAATTTATTTTACATCATAGCGAAGTAATGACAGCTACAAACAGGGGCGTAGCGAGGGGGGGGGGGGGGGCTGGGGGTGCGGACCGCACCGGGTGACACCATTTAGGGGGGTGACACCAAGGCAAAAAATAGCAAAATATAGACAGAAAAACTTGAGGGGGGGGGGTGCAAATCGAAAGTTTGAGGGGTGCAATTCGAAAACTTGAGGGGGGGGGGGGTGCAAATCGAAAGTTTGAGGGGGGGGGGTGCAAATCGAAAACTTGACGGGGGGGGGGGTGCAAATCGAAAGTTTGAGGGGGCGGGGGGTGCAAATCGAAAATTTGAAAGTTTGTCCCCGGGAAGGGTCGCAGCGCCTCTAGGGGGTGACACCATTAAGTGCCGCACCGGGTGACACCCGACCTCGCTACGCCACTGGCTACAAATTATATATATATATATATATATATATATATATATATATATATATATATATATATATATATACATATATATATAAATTCGGCGCCTTTTTTTGCTCTTTTCGCTCCCCTTACAACGAAAACCTGGATACGCCTCTGACTCAGGGATGGTCTACTGACTTGAGTCCGGATTCGAACTCGTGACTTACGGGTTAGCAGTAAAGCGAATACATTTGACTACTTATTTAAAAGATAAATAAGATTTAATTCAAGGGTAAAAGCGTAGTAATCTAGTGGGTGGGTTGGGTGTACATTACAAATTAAAGCGAAAATATTTGACTACTTATTTGACTACTTATTTAAAAAAGTAAATAAGATTTAATTAAAAGGGTATAAGCGTATCTTCATTAGTAATCTATTGGGTGGGTCGGGTGTACAATAAAAATTAAAGCGAATACATTTTGACTACAAGAAAATAAATAAGATTTTATTAATGGGTATAAGCATATCTTTATTAGTGGACGATTGGGTGGGTTGGGTGTATAATATGATTTAATCAAAGGGAATAAGCGTATCTTTATATTCGCTGAGTTAACTCCTTTAAAATATATATTATATATATATATATATATATATATATATATATATATATATATATATATATATATATATATATATATATATATATATAATAAAAATAAAAATTTTAACCTTACCTTAGTGCTGGATGATTTGAATGTCTAAGATGGAGTGAGCTCGGTATCACAAAGTATGCGGTCCGTAGGAGGGTATATGGTTCAGTGGACGCGGTATCACAAAGTATGCGGTCCGTATGAGGGTCGCTGGTTCGATGGATGTCTAGATGTTTTGGAGTCCTGAGCAGAAGTGATTTAAGTAAAATTTTGTCTGAATTTATACTTTATGAACGCGTGGTCTAATTATGCAGGCGTGGGTCACGCAGATGTGGAGGTCATTGAACTCCACGGCCATCCTTGGTTCACAAAGAAAACATAACTCGTCACCTGCTTGATACATAAAATAAAAAATCTAATTTCTTTATTTCCCATGTTTCGCGCTTGCGCAGTGAAACGAGTCGTCAATTTGGTCCCAGGCACGTTGGGGTTTTCAAAGCCTATTCTCTGCTGCTCCCAACCCACAGCACAAAAGAGTATTGTGCTTTTGTCCTCACAGAATACAAAGGACGGCCGACGCGCGCCAATGTATCGGTTAAGTTAAACAGTCAGTGCATGGAATTTGTAAAGATTTCAACATGATAATTTTATCCAATATTCTATAAGCAGACACCGCGGGTGTGCACAAGGGAGGGTGGACACGTGCCATTGTGTACTGCATACCATGATTGACGTGCACGTGTTTTAACACTTACGATTGGTCCCGAGTTTAGCGCCGTAATTTTATCGGATATTCTATAAGCAGACAACTCGGATGTTTATACAAAGGTTATTGACCTCACAGAGTACAAGGGAAGTTGGTCGCGTGCTGCTTACCCCTGCATCACCAGCGATTTCGAGACTTATATCACGTTTAACACTTCCACTTATTGGGACTAATTATAAACGTTTATTTCCGCGCTTTCAAGATGTCTAGTGAAGATTGGTTACTTGTGGCCAGGAGTAGTAATAAAGTGACGGAAATACGAACGACGAATGACAGTGGTTTTAAAGTAGCGATCGTTAGTCAATTCATGAACAAAAACACTTTAAATCTTAGAGATCTTATGGATGGTACAGATCTTAAATTTCCTAATAATTCCGGAATTAATATCTCTCGTGTAGCCTTTGAACGTTTACTCGCCCTGAGATATGATATTTTAAAAGCGTTTGATGACTTGGAGAAAGTTGAAATAAATTCATAAAATATAAGAAATCTTTTGTTGTGATATAAGTTGTGTGTGTGTGTGTGTGTGTATAAAATATAAGAGGTCTTTTGTTGTGATATAAGTTGTGCGTGTGTGTGTGTATGTGTAAATAAACGCAAGCCATAAACGCAACAAGCAAGTAGAAACCAGGGGAGCAATAACCGCCCGGCTGTTGGCACGTGATGAATCTCTTTATATTAAGACGAGTAGAATTCGACATCCACCAGTCCTATTCAACAAAGATTTTATACGGTCAAACATGTTTAAACATGACTTTAAAAAAAAAAAAAGAAATCGATAGTAAAGGCGCGTGAGTCGGGGTAGACAATGGGTACGCGCGACTCACTTTGTGTATGATGTGAGTCGCGGCACACAAAAGACAAGCTCACACAGACGTCAGACAAAGGGAGGGTGGGATTGCAACACACAAAGGGAAGGGGGTACCACCTGCTACCACCTCCCCCAACCTCCCCCGGGTTTCACCCGCATCATCCCCACCCACACCAACACTGGGGGTGGGGAAATAATATTTTACTATATATTGTTAAAGCCGGACTGTCGTCCATGTCAATAAAACAACCAACAAGTGGTCAACTGGTCAACAACCGGTAAACTGATCATCTGGTCAACAACTGGTCAGTTGGTCAACTGGTCAACAAATGTATATTATTATTATTATTTTAACCGTTAATAAAAAACAATGTAAAACAACATCTGATCAACAAGTGGTCAGTTGGTTACTTGTGGCCAGGAGTAGTAATAAAGTGACGGAAATACGTACGACGAATGACAGTGGTTTTAAAGTAGCAATCGTTAGTCAATTCATGAACAAAAACACTTTAAATCTTAGAGATCTTATGGATGGTACAGATCTTAAATTTCCTAATAATTCCGGAATTAATATCTCTCGTGTAGCCTTTGAACGTTTGATCGCCCTGAGATAGACGTGAGTGTGCTTTGAATATTTTATCGGATTACCATTGTGTCAACCCACCATTTTGTCATTACTTTAAAAGTCGTTACATAATTTTTAAAGGGAGAGCATTTGATATACAAGGATGTCTTTATTAAATAATTATATTTGTTCTGTTGGCTGTTGTATAACTATTACAAAAAAAATAAAATAAAAAAATAAAAAAAAATAAAAATTAAAAATAAAAAAAATAAAAAAAGATAAAAATAAAAAATATTCTTTAAAAAAGTAAAGTTTCCTCTTTAGACCAAGTGGTATATGAAGGGATAGTGTGGTAAGCACTATACCCAGCCGCCTTTACTTTTCCTAACGGGAATTAGGACTCATCAGAGCTGTGTGAACTCAGGGCTACTAACTTGAAACAGGATTTGAACTCTAGACTTTTGGATTAGTGGTCTAACTTTACCTTCACTTTAAAAAAGATAATCCTGAAATGGGCAAGGAACTAACCTAACACGACCTTACAGCAATAGTGCAGACTATAGTCTAATTATTCTAAAGAGGCTAATTATACAATGTCTTCATTAATGAGTGGACAAGTCAATATTCTGTTTCCTCAGGCAGAAAGAACACGCCGACCACCAAAAAAAAAATTTAAAAAAAAATCCTTAAAACAGATTTTATCGAATCAAAATATAACAACTCTACGAAGCAGAGAAGCCAAACCAAGACAATCACAACAAATAAAGCAATCACACTAAACTTAATTAACACGACTAGGCAAAGAACAGATGACAAAAAAAAAACAGACTGGTAATAACGGCTATTTATAAATCAACTACATGAGAAATAATGAATAAAGTCAAGCCCTGTTAAATACATTATTTTCAACGACTATTTAACATAATTTTTTATTTTTTAATCGATCGACTTTGGGCGTCGCGGTACACAAAGGGAGGCGGGAGCCACCTGTCTCTCCTCCCCACCCCCTACCAACATCCCCCACCCCCACCCTAGCGGCTGTAAAGGAGCGTCACGGAAGACAATAGGAGGTGGAGGTCATGACCTCCACCAGCTGGAGTATTTTACTATATAGCATGTCTCCGCAGTATTTTACTATATGGCATGTCTCCGCAGTATTTTACTATATGGCATGTCTCCGCAGTATTTTACTATATGGCATGTCTCCGCAGTATTTTACTATAAGGCATGTCTCCGCAGCTCCGCAGTATTTTACTATATAGCATGTCTCCGCAGTATTTTACTATATATAGCATGTCTCCGCAGTATTTTACTATATAGCATGTCTCCGCAGTATTTTACTACATAGCATGTCTCCGCAGTATTTTACTATAAGGCATGTCTCCGCAGCTCCGCAGTATTTTACTATATAGCATGTCTCCGCAGTATTTTACTATATAGCATGTCTCCGCAGTATTTTACTATATGGCATGTCTCCGCAGTATTTTACTATATGGCATGTCTCCGCAGTATTTTACTATAAGGCATGTCTCCGCAGCTCCGCAGTATTTTACTATATAGCATGTCTCCGCAGTATTTTACTATATATAGCATGTCTCCGCAGTATTTTACTACATAGCATGTCTCCGCAGTATTTTACTATATGGCATGTCTCCGCAGTATTTTACTATATGGCATGTCTCCGCAGTATTTTACTATATGGCATGTCTCCGCAGTATTTTACTATAAGGCATGTCTCCGCAGCTCCGCAGTATTTTACTATATATAGCATGTCTCCGCAGTATTTTACTATATGGCATGTCTCCGCAGTATTTTACTATAAGGCATGTCTCCGCAGCTCCGCAGTATTTTACTATATAGCATGTCTCCGCAGTATTTTACAATATGGCATGTCTCCGCAGTATTTTACTACATAGCATGTCTCCGCAGTATTTTACTATAAGGCATGTCTCCGCAGCTCCGCAGTATTTTACTATATAGCATGTCTCCGCAGTATTTTACTATATAGCATGTCTCCGCAGTATTTTACTATATGGCATGTCTCCGCAGTATTTTACTATATGGCATGTCTCCGCAGTATTTTACTATAAGGCATGTCTTCGCAGCTCCGCAGTATTTTACTATATAGCATGTCTCCGCAGTATTTTACTATATATAGCATGTCTCCGCAGTATTTTACTACATAGCATGTCTCCGCAGTATTTTACTATATGGCATGTCTCCGCAGTATTTTACTATATGGCATGTCTCCGCAGTATTTTACTATATGGCATGTCTCCGCAGTATTTTACTATAAGGCATGTCTCCGCAGCTCCGCAGTATTTTACTATATATAGCATGTCTCCGCAGTATTTTACTATATGGCATGTCTCCGCAGTATTTTACTATAAGGCATGTCTCCGCAGCTCCGCAGTATTTTACTATATAGCATGTCTCCGCAGTATTTTACAATATGGCATGTCTCCGCAGTATTTTATTATATAGCATTTCTCCGCAGCTCCGCAGTATTTTACTATATAGCATGTCTCCGCAGTATTTTACTATATAGCATGTCTCCGCAGTATTTTACTATATAGCATGTCTCCGCAGTATTTTACTATATGGCATGTCTCCGCAGCTCCGCAGTATTTTACTATATAGCATGTCTCCGCAGTATTTTACTATATGGCATGTCTCCGCAGCTCCGCAGTATTTTACTATATAGCATGTCTCCGCAGTATTTTACTATATAGCATGTCTCCGCAGTATTTTACTATATGGCATGTCTCCGCAGTATTTTACTATATAGCATGTCTCCGCAGTATTTTACTATATAGCATGTCTCCGCAGTATTTTACTATAAGGCATGTCTCCGCAGCTCCGCAGTATTTTACTATATAGCATGTCTCCGCAGTATTTTACTATATGGCATGTCTCCGCAGTATTTTACTATATGGCATGTCTCCGCAGTATTTTACTATATGGCATGTCTCCGCAGTATTTTACTATATAGCATGTCTCCGCAGTATTTTATTATATAGCATGTCTCCGCAGCTCCGCAGTATTTTACTATATAGCATGTCTCCGCAGTATTTTACTATAAGGCATGTCTCCGCAGCTCCGCAGTATTTTACTATATAGCATGTCTCCGCAGTATTTTACTATATAGCATGTCTCCGCAGTATTTTACTATATAGCATGTCTCCGCAGTATTTTATTATATAGCATGTCTCCGCAGCTCCGCAGTATTTTACTATATAGCATGTTTCCGCAATTCGCTCCAAAAGGGACCTAATATACTACTCACACATCCGATTGGCATGTGGTGTTCTCAAAAACGAGCATCTAAGGCGTAACTCCAAGGGCTCTGCCCTCTGGGATACATAGTACTTTTAACTATACATCTAAGCAGTATAGTTAAAAGTACTATGTATCCCAGAGCCCTTGGAGTTACGTAAGGTGTTTCTTCCAGACTTTTTTCTCCGGGGGGGGGGGGGCACTTGTAATTTTCGGGGGGGGGGGCGGTAGACTTTCTTTGGGGGGGGGGGGGGGGGGCGGACGCTGTTAAAAGTATATATTTTCTATATACATTATATAAATTTAATTTCGTACGGGGGGGGGGGGGCGGTAGAATTTTTTCGGGGGGGGGGGGGGGGGGCTTTGTGTGGGTGTTTCTTAGTGCTTCACCGTCTGCCTCAGACTTTTGATACTTTTGGTATTTCTACAATCCACTCCGTCATGTCCTCTAGCTATTATTTTTTGCCTCCCTCGCACTCTTCTCTCCCCCCCCCCCCTCGACTACCACGCCCTCCATGTTTGTGTTTGTTAGGCCATTGGATCTTGTCTATACCAAATAAGGTAATTTTTCTTGACAATGCTTAGAATATTCTGAAAGGACCAATCACAATGATGCTTTTTTTGCGGACATCCTCATTTGCAAGTGCTGTAGTATTATGTTAATCAACCACTCATCCCTTAACCTTTGAGGCAGAGGCGTAACTAGGGGGAGGCGTGGGGAGGGGGGGTGGTCGCCCCGGGCGCCGACCCTAGGGGCGCCAAAAGGGGTGGAAATTTTTTCTAAAGCTGATTTTATGCTGCAGTTTTGAATTATAAACAGTCTAAGTTAAGAAATGTAATTGCTACAAACCTTTACATACTGATTTAACTGTTTTCTACCTTGATTGTGTAACTGTAAAACATATCCCTGTAAGAAATAGTGACCGGCAAAACCCGCTTTTCAGATCATATATGGGGGGGGGGGCGCCAAATTGAAAGTCCGCTCCGGGCGCCGGGAGGGGTCGCTACGCCTCTGAGTTGAGGCACCACATTTTATTTTCTCATAACTCTTTGCCTTCTGTCTCGGTTCTCATCTGCTCTAAGTAGTTCTGCAACGGGCATCCCAGTCCAATCTGTAGTATGCTCAGTGGCGTAGCGAGGTCGCCCCTGAGTATGCTCTATCCAATTCCGTCTTTGCTTCCCTTTCTTTTATCTCCTGGAACAGTGCCCTGCATTATTGTTTGGCTTGGGTGTTAATTATTTTGTTAATAAAAACATAAATTGTGTTAGTGGAAATAATTCTTCTAAATTTAACACGCCACAAAACAATAGCTAGATCTACCCCTCCCCTTTAGTGAGGCCTCCCCTGATCCTTAGCTGACGCAAGTTGGTGAAGTATGCCGATTAGTTGCTCCTCACAACATTCTGACGCAAGTTGGTGAAGTATGCCGAATAGTTGCTCCTCACAACATTTTATATCCTGTTCATTAAACACATTTCTGCTGGACGAGATGGCTTGTTTCTGTGCATCACCTACACGCTGTGTTAAATTCGTAATCCTGTTGTTTTATGTGACTTATTGTTTGGTAAATATATTCTATTTAAACATTATTTCATAAACAATTTTATGTTTACCCACCACAGCATATACATTACAACACTCTCTACCTGAAACTGATTCAAAGTTGCATCCCAACAATTTTATTGATAAACGTAATTGTACATTAAAAATATAATATAAAATCTAGGAGCGGACTGCGCGGTTATTATATTTCTCTTCTTTAAAGCGCTCTTATCATCAGGCACAAGTTCTGATAACTTGTTCAATACTTTCCAGGACTGTGTTGGTGGCAAGTCGCTGGAGAAACAAATCTTGGATGCGGCACCAAGTGCGGGGATGTTTGACCTCCTGCACTTGACACCTGAAGGAGAGGTCATGGTCATGACGGAATTTGACCTTTTGCTGACATGGAAGGAATACAAGTCTCTTCACGCCAGAGAAAAACGATCCAAGAGAAAAGCACTACGAGATCTCGCCACCCGATGGACCAACTGTTATGTCTACTATGAGATCGATTCATCGATCAGCGACAGTATGAAATTTATCAGGCAGGCTATGGACGAGTGGGAGAAATACACATGTTTGTCGTTTCGTCCAAGTACGACCAATCAGAACCGTATACAGTTCAGGGACGGGGGCGGGTGCTACTCACAGCTGGGCATGCAGAACACGACCCAGCCTATCGCCCTGGCCCCGGGCTGTCGCACCCCCGGGATCATCGCCCACGAGATCGGGCACGCCATTGGTTGGTTCCACGAACAATCTCGACCTGACAGGGATACATACATCAAGATAAACTTAGATTCAGTCCGTGAAGAAAGACAGCGCAATTTTGACAAATACGACGACAATATAATTAACACTTACGGCATTGAATATGACTATACAAGCATCATGCATTATGGAGCTGACGGATTCAACGCATCTATCACAACACTGGACCCCAGCTACCAAAATAAAATTGGACAAAGGGAAGGGTTTTCTTTCAAAGATATTAAGCTGGCTAACGTTATGTACAAGTGTGCTGAGCTAATGTGTACCAAACCATTGTCCCCGTGTCCTTATGGTGGCTTCGTGCTGTCCAGACCCCTCAAGGGTAGTGAATCTTGCAAGTGTTGGTGCGACTCTGGAGATGTCAACGACCCTCTGACCCTGTGCTCCCAAGTAAACAGAGCACCACCCGCCTACAATCTTCAAACTGTGTCAGACCAACCTGTGGAGAAACTTTGCTACGACGTACGAGAAGACTGCGCTGACATGAAAGAAAAAGGAAAGTGTATGTCGGATATGGAAGTCATGATGGGTTTCTGTCGGAAAACCTGCAACTTCTGCGGGAAAGGCGGGAAACTGTGCATGGACCACGAGAAAAGCTGCAAGCTGTTGGCGTCGGCAGGTTCCTGTCACATTGAAGCACTAAAACAACTCTGCCCAATGTCCTGTGGATCGTGCAACCCTAGCCCTGCTTGTGAAATTCAGCAAGAGATGATGGGTACAGGCAAACACGAAGGTAATGCGAACAACTCTGGAATTTCACATTTTAGTTAGGGATTGTTTCCCCTTATACCGACACCATTACTGGTCCCTGTAATAGCAGGGATGTGGAGCCGTGTTTATTTAGGGTAATCTCTAACTACGGTCTGGATTATGCCTGTTAACAGGTTCTGTTGCAAGTAGAACAGCCTAATTTTCATATAGGACATATATATATATATATATATATATATATATATATATATATATATATATATATATATATATATATATATATATGTTATATATTAATATATATAAGCATGCTATAAATACATTACTTTTGCAGGTTTTGCAACACTACTTACGTTTATTGTTATTAATTTTGTTAGTACATGTTTTCAACTTCGTTCATTTCCGAAAGTTCATTTCCAATTTTAAAAATACGAGCCGACCCGCTGCGTATCATACGCCGCTATTTAGTTGTTTTTTTTCTACTTTTCAGTAATTTATAATTTGTGAATTCGACTGTACCAATGCTGCCACTGAAAATATTTGCTTAAAAACACTAAACCCCCCTCCCCCCCACGTGAAAGCAGCCTCCTCTTAGTTACCTCCTCTAAGTTTAAAATCGTTTCAAACTAAATTATCTGCCCCTAATAGCCGTCACCAAACCCGTCTCTTTGATTGTAAAATGTAAACAGCGTGACCACAACTCACCAGACCATGTGTGGGTGAGGTGGAGTGATAGCGATAGAGAGAAATAGAGGGGACTGCAAGGAGGCGCTTGCAGCTTGTTTTCTAACGGCTCCCAGAAGAGAATTATATATGTTACCGAGTCTATTTGCTTGTAGTGCCAAATGTTACCGATTTCACTGCTGACAGAGCCAAATGTTACCGAGTGTATTTACTCGTGCTACCTTTGACCAGCACACAACATCGACCACAATATAGATACTCGGAAATGCAGGTTTACATTGATCTCTTTATTACATGAATCAATAGAAATGCTCCACATAACAATGTATCAATGTTCCATAAGAATACAATGAACCAACTGACCCCCACTGTCCTCACTAGTCCTCACATATCAGAATGCACGTGTCCATAATTCCTATCCTCACATAACACAATACGTCTACCCCGTTCAGTAACCAACTTGATACTGCCCCGTTCTCAACTGTCGCCTTCCTATTTTATCTCCTCGTATTCGTAATCGTATTCGGTTCTATCCGTTACACCATAGCCATGTTCAATCCGATTATCTCGCCTTCCGACTACTACGCAGTTGTCTCGTACTAGTCTTTATTAGACTTTTGTTATCAGCCCCCACACCACCTGCACCTGTTGCGTCAGACTGTGAACTGCGCAGCGGCTTGTCGTATCCTTCCCAAAATACGCCGTGGCTTTGTGTTCGTTATCAGTTGCATCAGACTGTAATGCGTTCTTAACAATAGTGACTAGTAACTAGGCCTACACTAGTTACATATATATAGATTTTCTCTTCCAAATCGTGCGTGGTTGTTTGCGGACCGCACTCTGCATTCTTCAAAATCGTAAGTATATACATTTAAATTTTTTAAAAATATTATGCTATAAGTCACTTTTGTTAATATGAAAAATATGTCAAGCACCAGTGATTTTGTCAGATATCTCTCCGGGGAGGAGGGGGGGGGGTGTAACGTCCGTACACGGGACATACAATGATTAAAGTACATTATAGTTTCTATAGTATTTAGCCTCAAATTGAAAAAAAAATTAGCACTTGTTTGGGAGGAGGGGGTTTGGCGTGATTCAGAGAAAGAAACACCTGTATCATGTAATTTGATGTTGGGCTATCAAATATAAAACTTTCAGGCAGTTTTAAACCTATAATCTCTATTTTTGTTTAGTGATATTTGTTAGGCGGATGTTAAGGAGGTGCATGTGTGAACGATCTGTTGTTTTTCTCTTAAGCCTTCATGTATGTAGCTTGAATCATGGATTTGTAAGACGTTGTATGAAAGTATTCCGAAGCTAGATAAACCCGTAAAATTCCCTCAAGTATTCCGAAGCTAGATAAACCTGTAAAATTCCCTCAAGTATTCCGAAGCTAGATAAACCTGTAAAATTCCCTCAAGTATTCCGAAGCTAGATAAACCTGTAAAATTCCCTCAAGTATTCCGAAGCTAGATAAACCTGTAAAATTCCCTCAAGTATTCCGAAGCTAGATAAACCTGTAAAATTCCCTCAAGTATTCCGAAGCTAGATAAACCTGTAAAATTCCCTCAAGTATTCCGAAGCTAGATAAACCTGTAAAATTCCCTCAAGTATTCCGAAGCTAGATAAACCTGTAAAATTCCCTCAAGTATTCCGAAGCTAGATAAACCTGTAAAATTCCCTCAAGTATTCCGAAGCTAGATAAACCTGTAAAATTCCCTCAAGTATTCCGAAGCTAGATAAACCTGTAAAATTCCCTCAAGTATTCCGAAGCTAGATAAACCTGTAAAATTCCCTCAAGTATTCCGAAGCTAGATAAACCCGTAAAATTCCCTCAAGTATTCCGAAGCTAGATAAACCCGTTAAATTCCCTCAAGTATTCCGAAGCTAGATAAACCTGTAAAATTCCCTCAAGAATTCCGAAGCTAGATAAACCTGTAAAATTCCCTCAAGTATTCCGAAGCTAGATAAACCTGTAAAATTCCCTCAAGTATTCCGAAGCTAGATAAACCTGTAAAATTCCCTCAAGTATTCCGAAGCTAGATAAACCTGTAAAATTCCCTCAAGTATTCCGAAGCTAGATAAACCTGTGAAATTCCCTCAAGTATTCCGAAGCTAGATAAACCTGTGAAATTCCCTCAAGTATTCCGAAGCTAGATAAACCTGTAAAATTCCCTCCAGTATTCCGAAGCTAGATAAACCTGTAAAATTCCCTCAAGTATTCCGAAGCTAGATTAACCTCTTGATAGATGAAGTACTAGAAAACAAGCAATGCCTAGATCTAGGCCCACTTGAGAAATGATGATTTGTCAGACACGCTCTCTACATATATATACACATAAATATGTATAAATATATAAAGTACTTGTAATATATGTGTATTTATATATATATATATATATATGTTAGTATAGCCTATATACATTAGTATAGCCTATATACATACACACCTATTTATATCTATGTGCGTTATATATTTTTACCCCAAGCTAGGTCTAATGCGAGTACAATAAAAAGCGAAAGGTGGTAGGGAGATAGTGCTATCTAACATCAGCAGGAAAACAAAGGGAAGTTACTGTGATTGAGCTATCTAACATCAGCAGGAAAACAAAGGGAAGTTACTGTGATTGAGCTATCTAACAGCAGGAAAACAAAGGGAAGTTACTGTGATTGAGCTATCTAACAGCAGGAAAACAAAGGGAAGTTACTGTGATTGAGCTATCTAACAGCAGGAAAACAAAGGGAAGTTACTGTGATTGAGCTATCTAACATTTACCTACAGGAAAACAAAGGGAAGTTACTGTGAAGTGTGTGAATAATCAACAATAATCTAGGCCAATATTTTTTTTTAATGAGTAAAAAAGATTAACCATCTTTAATTTTATATACAATTTTTGTTTGATGACCAATTTTTGTTTGATGACCAATTTTTGTTTGATGGCCAAGATTTGGTTGAAGTAAGTTCCCAAGTCTTAATAAAGTAAATGACACATTTAAAAAAACATTTTTTATTGTATGTATAAGAACAATGTAAACTGAGTTTAAAAACTTGGACTCATGGCCATTCATACATTGTGGAGTAAACAAAAAATAAAGAGGAAAACTAAAAACATGTTTTAAGTTCAAATTTTAGAACTTTAAAAAGGTTGACTATACCTCATTCTAATAAAAAGCATCCACACTTATAAGATCAACTGATAAATCAATTTATGTAAAATATGGATTAAATTGGTTTAATGTTTTGTGATTCACAATTCCGCTTATTTGCTTAAAATATTACACTTGTAGCGCTTAAAGATTATTTTTATCAACAAATGTGCACACAATTTTTAAATTTAAAAAAAAGTCAAATTTTCTTTCATATAATTTTGTCAATTTTAATAAAGGAAATTTTAAAAGTTTTATCAAAAGGTGCCTTCACTGTCATTTTTATTACAGCAGCTTGTACATAGCTATAAAAATGTAACAACCACTGGATTTTACACAAGTCTTGACAAAATTTGCTTATTTTTACTATCATTCTATACTAGCATGTAGGCCTACCATTTTTCTTTTAAAGGTTAAAACAACATTTTAACAAAACATATACCAAAATTTTAACATGCAAAGCATACACCAACATTTTGACATTTAAAGCACATTTTCCATAGCATATACCACACATGATAATAAATAGGCAAATGGTATCAGTGCCCTCACAAACTAAATGAGAAAAAAATAAAATAAATAAAAAAAAAAATAAAAAAAATATTGCATTAAAAAAACAGGTGTTTTTTTCTAAAACATGTTTTAAAAGTTGGCTCTCAGCCTAATGATATCACATTGTTTTTTTTAAAATGTCTTCAGAGAACAAATCAATACATTTCTTAAAACAGATTTTACTATCAGCTGTAACAACAATTCAGTATTTACTTTTCTTTAAAAGTAATAAACATATCTATTTTTAGACCATAACAAGTAAATTAAGTTGGCCTACAATTCAGAAGTTATTTTCTAGAAGTTTGTTTCAGCAAAAAGCTGGTTACATTAACTAATTAAAATGACAATCTTTAAATCCATACGAAGGATAAAAAAAAAATGTATAAAGGTAAAACATGTTAAAAGACCAGGATGACTTGATCAATTCTTGACATTAACAAACTTTTTTTCCCCACCAACATCAAGTTTTACCTAACCTGCTCTGTATGGGAGAAGATTTGCCTCCTTGACCATCCCATAAAATGTTGATCCTTTGTTGGTGAGGAGAGTTTCCACTGTACCATACTCTGCTATACTCCCATTGGCTAACACAAGAATCCTAAAATAAAAAGTATAATTTTTTTTTAATACAACAATTATATGAAAAGTATTTATAATTTTCAGATGAAAAAGGGTAACAATATTGCCATTCATCCCAATAGTTTAAAATCAACTGTTACCATTCAACATAGCAGATTAAGATAAGACAGGCCAACTATCAAAATCAGATGCTATCATTCACCACAGCCTTTTAAATCAAGACAGTACTATCAAATCCAGCAGTTTAAAATCAGATGTTACCTGTCATAATCCATTATGGTGTTAATTCTATGTGCCACAGTGAGCACCGTGCAGTTTTTAAAGCACAGCCGGATGGTTTCCTGGATGAGCCCATCCGTCTCCAGATCCACAGCTGCCGTAGCCTCGTCTAGGATTAAAATCTTGTTCTTCCTCAAGAGGCTTCTGGCCAAACAAACAAGCTGTCTCTGACCAACACTGAAAAAATAATGCAGTTAAATACTACCATATGTAAGAATTATTTTTAAAAAAAAGTTTATGAATATAAAACTTTATGAGTATAAAACTTGCCTTGAATTAAATTTCAAAGAAGAAAAAAAAAAAAAAAATTAGCAACATTTAACAAAAATGTAATTAACAAAAGAAATAATAAATTTGATTATAATTTGGTTATAGAATTATCTGTTTATTAAAATGAATTTCAAATTTTTATTAGTTAAACAGAATTGAAGTGATTTTTTTTTTGCCAACTTGAAATTACTAGATTTAAAAATTATTTTCTGACACCTGCAACATTCTTTGACCTACTGACCCACCTGAGATTGTGGCCTCCATCTTCACAAACATACAACAGGCCTCCAGGAAGGTCAAGGACTATGCTCTTCAGTTTGGCATGCTCCAGGCACGTCCAGATTTCAGTGTCAGAGTACACGTTAAATGGGTCAAGGTTGAATCGAAGAGTGCCAGAAAACAGCACTGGATCCTGCCGCAGTGATTAAAATAATTTTGAATAAAATAAATTTTTTTTAAAAATAATAAAAAATTTGATCATTTATATGCAAAACAAGAAATTTCTAAGAAAACATAATAACTGTCCGAGAAATAGTAACAATAACCACCAATTAAAGATTGTCAGAAATACCTGTGGGATGATTGTTATTCTTGATCTTAGGTCATGAAGTCCAACCTCAGCAATGTCTATTCCATCGATTATGATGCTACCTTCTGCTGATTCAATCATGCGGAACAGTGCCATAGATATTGAAGACTTGCCGGCACCTGTTCTACCTACAATACCAATCTGAAGGTAATTAAAACAAAAGTTTTAGAGGACATTTTTTGAAAAATAAAACAATGTAGGCCTTATGTGTGTGTTTAAACAGAATAAAACAATGTAGGCCCTATGTGTGTGTTAAAAAAATTTCAGAACATTTGTGACCTTTTCTCCACCTTTGATGTGACAGTTGATGTTGAGCAAAACTAGGTCAAGGTCAGGTCTGTATCTGGTACTGTATGACTGAAAGGTGATGTCACCTCTGCTTGGCCAATCAGATCTCAGTTGTGTGTAACTTTTCCAAGATGGCTGAATTTAAATATTTACAAACTTTATTACAATACAAAGCTTAATTTGAAGTTTACGGTCATGGGCAGGTGACCAGCCAAAATGCTAATTTCTAAACCTAATTCTATCATATTTAGTATGTAGTTATAACTTAAAGAGTTAAGCCTAAAAATAAAAAATTGCTGAAAAATTTCCAGCCGGTGCCATGGTGCAGTTTAAAATTAGTTAACATCAACATTAATTAATTAGTTCACCTCTTGTGGCAGCATGGAGTACTCAACAATCCTCTCCACTGACACAACATTACTCTCTAGCTGAGTGGCATTCTGTACCAGTTCATTCAAGGAGCTGGTCACCTAAATATCAGGTACAAGAATATTAGCTGGTCACCTAAATATGGGGTACAAGAATATTAGCTGGTCACCTAAATATTGGGTACAAGAATATTAGCTGGTCACCTAAATATGGGGTACAAGAATATTAGCTGGTCACCTAAATATGGGGTACAAGAATATTAGCTGGTCATCTAAATATGGGGTACAAGAATATTAGCTGGTCACCTAAATATAGGGTACAAGAATATTAGCTGGTCACCTAAATATGGGGTACAAGAATATTAGCTGGTCACCTAAATATAGGGTACAAGAATATTAGCTGGTCACCTAAATATGGGGTACAAGAATATTAGCTGGTCACCTAAATATGGGGTACAAGAGTAAATTAGAAAAGAAATTAGAAAATGTAAGCAGAAGAAAAAATTAGAAATTAGAATAGAATAAGATTTCTATAAGAAAAGAAGTGTAAATATTTAAAATAAAAGTTGACCCATCAAAACAAAGCTAACCTGAAGAGCATATGAGATGGACAATCCTACAAGACTTCCAGTCAAACTGTCTGTCACTACAGCCAACAAGGCTGCTGATGCCACTATCACATTACCCAACAGCTCCAGTCTAATGCGGATCCATCTAAAGAAAAAGTCATGGAATAATCTTTATTTAGAATACATTTATTTGCATTAAATATTATTACTTCAATTGTTATGTCATATTTGATTCCCAGCAAAACTGCAAAGGGAGCCATATATAATTTACATTTAAAAAAAAAAGGATTTTACTTTTTGATAAAAGGAATATTAGATTATAATTCATTTCTGTTTTTATATGCACTAGGAGTTACATTTAGGGAGTTTGGACTATAAAAGTTTGGACGAAATCTTATCTGTACCTGCTAGCTGAAGTGAAAGTGTAAATATAAGCATTGTTGACGTCAACTCTTTTCTGTGACTCCCTAGAAAACCTGTCGACAGCATTAAATGCTCGGATGGTGCTTACGCCAGTCAGGGTTTCGTTAAAGTGAGAATAAATTGGTGAACGTGTGGTCGATTCATTTCGTCGCAGCTGTCTAGAAGTTGGAATGTAAAGTTTCTGGGGAAAAATGCATCAGTAATTAAGTACCTAATCAGCATTTAAACAGGGACATAACTGTTTTATTTCAATGCGAATATCAACTCCTTTTAATTACAATACAAATATTTCAGTAATTAACTCAAGAAATTTAATGTAAACTAAGTTTTACAACAGAAATGCCATTAAAAAGATTATTTCTGTTAACTATTTCAAATTAAAGTTCTCTAGTAAAAACGATTATGTAAGAAAAAAATTAATAGGCTAAAACGACATACCTGAAGTAAATAATAAATGATGACCACAGGAAAGATAGCCGCCACAAACAATGGGGTGGTGTACGAGATGACAACCACCACACTCAAGACAGTAAACAGTTGCTGGCTGAACATCCTGACCAATCGCGGCATCGTGCTATCTACCATGTCCACATCTCTAGAGAACCTGTTCAGGATCCTCCCCACTGGCGTTGTGTCGAAGAATTTCATTGGCTGGTGCATGATATTCTCTAGGAGGTCATCGTGAAGATGCTTTGAGGCCTCGACCATTCTCAGATAAATGGTGCTTACAAATCCAAGGGCACACAATGCTGAAATCAGAATTTAAAAATTGTTTGGTAGAAATTTTAAATTTACTCATTCTTTTTAGTTAGCTTTAAATTGAAACATACAGATATTTGGAATAAATATTTTTTTCCATTATTTTTTAAAATATGTAAAAAAAAAAAAGAAATAAAAAAATTAGGCTCCTCTCATTCTGACCCAGCTGTCATACAGGTGAAGAGATCAGGCCAATGCACTAAGTTTTACTGTCCCCAAATCAAGTCTGGTACCTAACTAAGCTAAGTGCTCTGGAACATTCTATAGACTTGAGCCAAAGACATGAGATTGGATCAGTAAGATTATCAAGCATACACTCAATGCATTCACAAACCATAAGCTTCAAGTCACGCTGCAAATATTGAGCAACTAAAAATTTTCAATTACCTTGGACAAAGCCAAGAGCACTGTACACCAATACATAGGTGAAAGTCCTTGACCTATACAGATCTGTGTCCACCAAGGTTTTGTTCCTCAGACAAGGGTCATCTGTCCAGATGGACAATAAGATGCTGGCCCCCACACCAACACTCTGGTAACCCAGCAACAGAAACAGCAGCATCAGTGCAAACCAAGGTCCAAATGCTTTTAAGAAATGACAGATGACAAAAAATTTCACCTGAAACCGTAAAAAAAAATAGAAAATGGAAGCTGAATTACGATGAATAGTGCAAGATTAAATTACATTAACCCTGTGCTAAATTTCTTAACAGCAATATGAATTATGCTCAATGTGCTGGCAGTAATTGTTAGGTTAGGTTGATCGGTTACCACAACTTAAGCTGTAAATAAAGTGGAGAGTTCTAGATTTCCTTTCCTATCAGTTTCTTCCAGGCATCTCTTCAGGGGAAATTATATAGATGATATATACTTTACTAGTGTCCCAATCCCACCCCCCCCTCGCCTGAAATTACCACGAGCCCCCAACCGGATAAAAAAGTCTGAAAGAAACAGTTTCTTTTGCTCAGGTCTAGTACCCATTAGACCCCCCCTCCCCTAACTAGTAAGATCGCCATGCAAGGCCCTCTAACCTCACAGACTCAAAACAATTTATTACCTTTCCGGTTTCTGATTTCTCTTCTTCAACCAACAGATTTTCTGGCTTGCTTAAAATAGATTCACCACTTTGTCCTTCAAACTTTGATGAATGCGTGACTGAATCTATAAAACTTTGGCTAAAAACAGAAACCATCAACAAAATAAAGGTTATTTCTATTCAATTCAATTCTCTTTATGAATTTGGTTGGCTTACATTAATTTATACCAGCGTATAATGGATATAAAGGATATAATAGTGATATAGGATAAGATAGGGGTGGAAAATGTTGAGTTTCTGGGAGTAAAAAACATTAAAATGTTACCGTCTGACTCTTCGTTGCCTCCTTGGTCTTTCTTCCTCATCAGCAGACGTGAGTCCATCAGAAGTGACACTGTCAACTCTCTTCCACATTTCATTCCGGATGAAACTGACTGAAATGTTTATTGTAGCCTTATAAAATATTGAAACCTTAAACATTCTAAATAAAAATAATGGAAATTACAATTTCTAACACACAAAAAAATTTGAAATTGAAGTGTGATTGTAGGCCGAGGTACCGTAAAGTTTATTCTTGTGATCTACAAACTGCCAGATAATTAAATTGGCAGCAAAATAAATTGGCAGCAAAATAAATTGGCAGCAAAATAAATTGGCAGCAAAATAAATTGGCAGCAAAATAAATTGGCAGCAAAATAAATTGGCAGCAAAATAAATTGGCAGCAAAAGAAATTGGCAGCAAAAGAAATTGGCAGAAAAAGAAATTGGCAGAAAAAGAAATTGGCAGAAAAAGAAATTGGCAGAAAAAGAAATTGGCAGAGAAAGAAATTGGCAGAGAAATAAATTAGCAGAGAAATAAATTAGCAGAGAAATAAATTAGCAGAGAAATAAATTAGCAGAGAAATAAACTGCCAGAGAATAGATCTGTTTTTTTACCCTGGCCAAGAAAAACCTACTCACTTTCAGGGTCAGTGACCTCATCATCGTCCAGCAAGTAATTTTTAAGAAATTGAGCAAAAGGCCCATCTCTCCTCAACAGGTCCTCATAGCTTCCTGTCTGCAGGACATGACCCCAGTGTAGGACAATGATCTGATCTACCATGGGAAGCCAGTGGACACCATGGGTCACCAGAACACGGGTCTGCTCAGAAGAGGTTGGTAGGTTACAAGCAATTGATAGAAATATTTTTCTTCTCAATATAACTGATATGTATTTCAACAAAATTATGCCGATATAAGTAAAGTTCAAACAAGAAAGGTAAGAATTATTCATTGTGCAAGCTAGATCTAGATTCAAATGCTGATCCTGCATAATGTTTTTGAAAAACTAGAAACCTCAGAAACAAAATTTAACAAAAAAGTTGTAATTCGTTTACAACTACAGGAGGCCTCCAAACTATCTCTGTCATGGTACATTTACAAATTCATAATTTACAATTATTATAATCAAGAAATGAATAAAAAGCAGATTTAAGCATAATGTAAAAAAAACTGAAGTAAAAAACAAAACAAACGAGACCTTATGCTTGAGTAGCCCACTGTTGCTGATGACGTTCTTAAAGATGTGTTTGCCTACTAGGGTGTCTACAGCACTGAGTGGATCATCAAACAAATACACGCTAGCATCGCTGTACACAGCTCGGGCCAGTGAGATGCGTTGTTTCTGTCCTCCACTTAGGTTGGTGCCCTGACAAAAAGATTAGACAATGACTGTTAGTGTTAGTGGACTTCACCAATTTAAATATTTATTTTAGCTGGCGTACATTTATTTAAATTTAAATATTTGTACAACTATACATACAAACTAAATGTCCAAAAATATAAATCAAATGTAATCTTGTAAAAATGAAAAAAAAAAATTCTGATCTTACATGTTCTCCAATTTCAGCATTTTCACCTCCATTTAAAACCTCCAGGTCGTGTTTTAAAGCACAAGCTTTCAACACTCTGGAGTAACGGGAGTTATTGTAATGCTGCTCAAATATTATGTTCTGTTTTATTGTTTTATTTTGTATCCATGCCCGCTGGGGCACATATGCCACACTGCCCTAGAAGCAAGAAAACAAAAAAATTAATGCCTTTCTTAAAAACTAATATATGTAGGCTTATTGCAGAGAGATAACTTTAAAATTTGTTGACATGTAAATTATTTATAACATTTTGAAACTAAAATACACAGACTAATATTTAGTTTACATTGAAAGAAAGGAAAAATGTCCTCTAACACAAAAAAACTAGGTAGACAAATGACTTTAAAGGACAAGGGAGACAAAAGTTGCTTACCCTGACAGTAACCTCCCCTGCAGTTTTCTCCATCTCACCAAGAATGGCAGACAACAAAGAAGATTTCCCTGCACCCATCTGGCCCACAACAGCAACAAGCTTGCCTTCAGGGATTGTCAAGTCTATACTAATGTGGTAGAATTGTAGTAAAATTGTCAAGTCTATACTAATGTGGTAGAATTGTAGTAAAATTGTCAAGTCTATACTAATGTGGTAGAATTGTAGTAAAATTGTCAAGTCTATACTAATGTGGTAGAATTGTAGTAAAATTGTCAAGTCTATATTAATGTAATACAAACCATGAATATCTTTGTCAAGTCTATACTAATAAAAATTATAATCATTAAAATAGATATTTAGTTGGTAAAGTTCCCTCTTGAATCTGACATTATATATTATATGGGTCAAGTGAAGTAGAGTTCATCTGTTTCTGTTACCTTTGCATATGCTGGAATAATGTTGTGAGCAGTATGCCAAGCTGCCTTTACTTTCCCTAAAGTGAGTCAGGTACCTATCAGAGCTGGGTGGACTCGGGGACAGAACTTTAAGTGAGATTTGAACTCTAGACTTTCTGGTTAGTAGACGTATGCTCCGCAATTCGACCACACCATTCCATAATTTAAATACTTGAAGAAATTTAAATTGTACATTAAGGAAGACAATTTTGGACTTTAACAAATCTATTTGAAAAGTCTCACCTTTTTAGCACAGGTGGCATTGTTTTATCCCAGTAAAAAGTTCCATTTGAAATAGTGACTGCATCTAAAGGTGTAAAAATTATCTACAATTAACCTTTGCAACAATGTAATGTTCCTGCTAAGCATTAAAACTAATAGAACAGGAATTTTAAAACATTTCTTTCAGTACAAGACTAATTAAGAAAATTGAATTATTTACTTTTGCCAGATCGGAGGTGCAGATTTCGACCTTGACCCTCATAGCAAGATTTCTCATTGACGTTTTCCTTAGAAATTACATTAGTGTTAAGGTCTGGACTGCAAAGGTACTCTTCAATCCTACTTATAGATACATGGACCTGCAATCATTCAACTTATAGATACATGGACCTGAAATCATTCAACTTATAGATACATGGACCTGAAATCATTCAACTTATAGATACATGGACCTGAAATCATTCAATTTATGGATACATGGACCTGCAATCATTCAATTTATGGATACATGGACCTGCAATCATTCAACTTATAGATACATGGACCTGAAATAATTCAACTTATAGATACATGGACCTGCAATCATTCAATTTATGGATACATGTACCTGCAATCATTCAATTTATGGATACATGGACCTGCAATCATTCAACTTATAGATACATGGACCTGAAATAATTCAACTTATAGATACATGGACCTGCAATCATTCAATTTATGGATACATGGACCTGCAATCATTCAACTTATAGATACATGGACCTGCAATCATTCAATTTATGGATACATGGACCTGCAATCATTCAACTTATAGATACATGGACCTGAAATCATTCAACTTATAGATACATGGACCTGAAATCATTCAACTTATAGATACATGGACCTGCAATCATTCAACTTATAGATACATGGACCTGCAATCATTCAATTTATAGATACATGGACCTGAAATCATTCAATTTATGGATACATGTACCTGCAATCATTCAATTTATGGATACATGTACATGAAATCATTCAACTTATAGATACATGGACCTGCAATCATTCAATTTATGGATACATGGACCTGCAATCATTCAATTTATGGATACATGGACCTGCAATCATTCAATTTATGGATACATGTACCTGCAATCATTCAATTTATGGATACATGTACATGAAATCATTCAACTTATAGATACATGGACCTGCAATCATTCAATTTATGGATACATGGACCTGCAATCATTCAATTTATAGATACATGGACCTGCAATCATTCAATTTATGGATACATGGACCTGCAATCATTTAATTTATGGATACATGTATATGAAATCATTCAACTTATAGATACATGGACCTGAAATCATTCAACTTATAGATACATGGACCTGCAATCATTCAACTTATAGATACATGGACCTGCAATCATTCAATTTATGGATACATGTACATGAAATCATTCAACTTATAGATACATGGACCTGCAATCATTCACCTTATAGATACATGGACCTGCAATCATTTAACTTATAGATACATGGACCTGCAATCATTTAACTTATAGATACATGGACCTGCAATCATTCAACTTATAGATACATGGACCTGCAATCATTCACCTTATAGATACATGGACCTGCAATCATTCACCTTATAGATACATGGACCTGAAATCATTCAACTTATAGATACATGGACCTGCAATCATTCACCTTATAGATACATGTACCTGAAATCATTCAACTTATAGATACATGGACCTGCAATCATTCAATTTATGGATACATGTACATGAAATCATTCAACTTATAGATACATGGACCTGAAATCATTCAACTTATAGATACATGGACCTGCAATCATTCAATTTATGGATACATGTACATGAAATCATTCAACTTATAGATACATGTACCTGAAATCATTCAACGTATAGATACATGTACCTGAAATCATTCAACTTATAGATACATGGACCTGCAATCATTCAATTTATGGATACATGTACATGAAATCATTCAACTTATAGATACATGGACCTGAAATCATTCAACTTATAGATACATGTACCTGAAATCATTCAATTTATGGATACATGTACATGAAATCATTCAACTTATAGATACATGGACCTGAAATCATTCAACTTATAGATACATGTACCTGAAATCATTCAACATATAGATACATGGACCTGAAATCATTTAACTTATAGATACATGGACCTGAAATCATTTAACTTATAGATACATGGACCTGAAAAAATTCAACTTATAGATACATGGACCTAAAATCTTTCAACTTATAGATACATGGACCTGAAATAATTTAACTTATAGATACATGGACCTAAAATCTTTCAACTTATAGATACATGGACCTGAAATAATTTAACTTATAGACAGTTTCTTCCAGGCATCTCTTCGGGACACCCCCCCCCCACCCAGAACCAAATGGAATTTAATTAACAGTGTCCGCCCCCCCCCCCCCCCCCCCCCCCCCCCGGAGAAAAAGTCTGGAAGAAACATGGCTTATAGATACATGCACCTGAAATAATTTAAAGTTGAATAATTTATAAAATAAAACATGCACAAAAGGAAAACACTAAAACAAGACACAATTTATATGAAATGCTCATTTTAAATGCACTAAGATGAGGATAATGTAGATATTTCTAGTGATTTACACTTTGAGCCAAGCTACCCTTTTTGTCAGCTAGCACCAGTGTCAGTGCTGCTGTTTTTGCTGTATGAGCATTGCAGTAGCCTTTGTCAGCCTAAGCCAAGAGGGAATATTCAAGTGACTTGTGTGATTGACCATGTATCAACCACACACAAAACCCATACAATTTTTAGTTAGCTTTCTTCAAGAAGTTCTTCACTCACTGAGATGAGATCTGATATTATAGCTGCCAGTTTGTTCATGGGGTTGGCCAAAATGTTGAACAGGATAAGCGAAACAAAGGCAGTGTTGGAATCAAAGCTTCGATGACTTGAGGCATAGATACAGCTAATAAAAGTAACTGTTGTCATCTAAAGAGATAAAAAAATAAAAAAAATATTAAAATCTGGCCACTCACCCATAATTTCAAAAAAATATGTTAACAGATATTATAAAAAATGTAGTTAGCTCTTTACTAAATCACATGTTTAACAGTCATGTTGCAAGGGGAAAAAAGTGAGTTTTAAAGATATAAAAGTCATTCAGAGTTAACACTATCAGTGTTGAGTTTAAATCATGAGCTGTGTAGGAGTTTTTCTATTGTGTCTGTAAGGCTAATGTCACATCTATTTTGGCCTTCTGCCAAGTACTTAATGTCTTACCAACACAGGGGAACAGAGCCAGGTGAAGACATTGATCACATTCAGTATGGCTGCAGACTTCAGTAGAGTCATCTCCCTTGATCTCAAGGACCTGACCTTGTGGACGAATGAATTCTCCCATGTGTACATTTTCACCACCTTCAGAACAAGGGAATCAAATGGTGCATACAGCAGGAGGACATTTTTACAGTTATCACTTATTAAGTATAATTAAATAAATTTAAACGAACTGCCCTTTCCCAAACAAAACTAATAAAACCACATTAACTTTGAGGCATCAAGAAATTACTAGCCAATATTGGCTATCAGACCTTTATAGCAGTCAAGATCTCATTCATCAGTCGAATTCTTTCATCCTTAACATCCAGCTGTTTCCACTGAATTCTCTTGGCCAGAATTAAGATCTTAGCATTCAGTGGGATCAGTGCTATTATTAGAACTACACCAGCAAGGGAGGAAACTCCCAAAGTTCTGTACAGGAAGTAGAAAGCTATGCTAATCTGAGAACAAAGTATACACATTTTAGTACTTGTGTTAATATATTCAGCTGAAATACATACAAAAGAACTTGAAACAAAATTGTTCTTCATTTCAATTTTTATAGAAGCTTAAAAAAACTAATACATAGTATTAAAATGTAGGCCTATAAACAATTTTAAGCCAGAACATTATGCAAATTGGTGATACCAATACTAAAATACCTGGAACGGGGCGGAGGTCACAATGTACAGATTAGAGGTCACATCCTGCAGTATCTGACAGTCTATGGCCATCAGGTTCATAATTTTACCAATGGTGTACTTTCTCTTGGTTTCAGTGTTCATAGCCAGAGACTGGGCAAGGGAAGTAATTTTTGTATTTTACATGTTTTTACAGTTCATAACACAAAGTTATTGAGTAAAATTGTCAGCAAAAAAATTCAAGAAGTAAAAATAAATTATTATCATGGAATTTCCATCAAATAAGCATACCTTTTTATACACAGCAGCTATTAAAGCAGTTCTTACTTTCATTCCAACATTAGCTCCCCTGAAAGATAGTAAAAAAAATTTACCTTACAAAGCTTGTAATGGGCTACATACATATTTTAGTAATTTCAAAGCTTAGGATAGGAGAACATTTTATTTAATGATAATTAACATAATTACAAATAAGAGTCTAGTTAATCAACATAATTAGGAATAAGAATTCTGATTAATCAACATAATTACCTATAAGAGTTCTGGTTGAAGAGCAGCGAGTAGATAAATGCCACCAGAAAAAAACAAACCACCAGAGCATAACCGTGCCACTTGATGTGATCCTTCTTTGTCTGGACAAAGTTGATCAGCTGGCTAGAAAACAAAATTTGGGAGGGATGATCTTAGAACACACAAAATTTGTCCATATAAAATTGATGGGTGGGATGTCCACAGACTTGTAGAAATTAGTTTAAAAAATAATACACCGATCCCCTAGTGCTATCCCATCTACTGGAACCCATTTAAACAGTCACTAGAACAATAACATTTTAATAATTTTATTGACAGGCTGAGTATAATAGATGCAGTTTTCTTTATTGTTACTCAAACTGATGACTTTGATTTTACAATGAAATGGTTTATTTTGTATTAAAACTTAACTCGGTAACTTGATAAAATTCTGTTTACTTTGCATTTACTGAGTTTACTTTGTAATTACACTGTTAACTTTTTACTTGTTTACTTTGTAATTAAACTGATGACTTTAGAATGAAATAGTTTATTTTGTAATAAAACTTAATTTTATAACTTAAAGAACCGTTTAATTTGTAGTTAATGAACCAAATGTTGATATTGTAATGAATAACTCCTCAATTGGTGAGTACAGGCAGCACAAACAGTGTATCTGCAACAAGCCTAATGGAATGAACTAAATGTTGACATTGTAATGATTAACTCCTCACTTGGTGAGTACAGGTAACACAAATAATGTGTCTGCCACAAGCCGAATGGCATGAACTAAATGTTGACATTGTAATGATTAACTCCTCACTTGGTGAGTACAGGCAGCACAAACAACAGTGTCTGCAACAAGCCTAATGGCATGAACTAAATGTTGACATTGTAATAAAATAATTCCTTACTTGGTGAGTACAGGTAACACAAACAACAGTGTGTCTGCCACAAGCCTAATGGCGTGAGCCCTCAGCAGGTCAGGGGCGTAGGTTTTAAACAATGTCCGGCACAGTGAAGGCTTGTGTTTCACTTCCTTCTGGACGTCTGCTGCCAGAAGTGACGTCTGCTCTGACACATCTTGTAAGAAACTTTTTGTCTTAAGACACCTGGGACAAAAAAAAAATTTAGAAAAAGTTTCTGATTACTAATTTGTTGAAACCAAAGGTAAGTTATGAATTTAGGATTTACTCATTCTTTAGGTGCACTGTAAAATTTATTGACATACTTATTCTTTTGGTACACTATAAAATTTAGGATTTACTCATTCTTTAGGTGCACTGTAAAATTTATTGACATACTTATTCTTTTGGTACACTATAAAATATAGGATTTACTCATTCTTTAGGTGCACTGTAAAATTTATGACACTTATTTTTTCGATGCACTAAAAAATTGATGACATACTCATTCTTTCGGTGCACTCTAAAACTTTCTGAATCCCAGTGGTCTTGGAAATCTGGCACAACTTGAGCAGACTTGAAGTGTTGTGGTAATTCCCAGATATCCTCAGGACTCAATGACTGTCTGAAACCCTTCCATATGTAACTAGAAGAAAAGATGCCAATTTGACGAGTTTATTTTAATTAAAGTTAAGTTAAGTTCTGTTTTCAAACCTGACATAAAAAGAGATACTTTTATTAAATGTTTTTTTTTTTTTATTTTAAAATGAGTTCGATTTAATCTAAAAAAAAAAGGAGTAAAAAATACCTTGTCATCCAGTGGAATGTCAACTTTGACGGGAATGATGCTGTGAGTTCAGGACATGTTTTCTGAGAATTTATGGGAAGAAAATTCTTTTTCACTTTTTGATGAATTTTACAAAAACAACTATTCAAAGCAACAATTCAGGTTTTAGGTTTTCAAATTAAGTAGGCATGGTATTTTTTTTTAGAAGGGTATTGGTGGGGTTGGAAATAATTTTCTTTTTTCTTTTATACAACCACAACAGCTGATAGCAAATAAACTGTCAAAGGGAAATAACCTAGGTATATTTAAAAATGAAAGGTAATTTATGTTATTTAGTTTACTGATAGATAATCATGTCATTTAGTTACATATTTTAGTAAAACACATTTTTAGGCAGTGATTCACTTACTTCTACTTAAAAACTAAATTAATTGTAGATCTAGAAGTTTTAAAAACAAAACGTCAAACACACCTTTGTGGAGTTATCAAGTGGATATTTGTGTGTCAGGGATTCTGATTTAAAACTCATTAGAAACTGAATTAAAACCAGCCCATATGCCACGCTGAGAATATCAAACTGAATATTTTCTTGGCTGTAGATCTGTAAAATTGATCAAGTTTCTCATTAGTTATTGAAGAACATAAATTCTGATGAAGTAGCAACACACATTCTTAATAAAATATTTGTCTAATGTAGCCCTGCAGAGAAAAAAATATCTTGAAAGAAACACTGAATATATTAGAACTAGATTCTAGATCTTCTGGGTTAAAATGGGTATATCATTTCAATATTTACTTAATGAATCAATATTTATTATTTAATAGCCAAATAGCAGGCAATGATGATATAATAATAATATACTGATTAATATAGAATATATATTATTTATTATAATATATATGCCTAATATATAATTATTTATTATATTATAAGTTATAGTCTATAACTATTACTATACTATAATTTATGCCATTATATTTAATTATAATAATTTATATTATAATTTTTAATTTCTGTTGTGTACCACTATCATCATCCTCATTAATTTAAAATTTAAAGTTAAAGCTAAGAAATATAAACATTATTCTTAGTCAGCTACAAGGGGCACCATTGAAAAATCAGTTTACATTTTGCTGTGATGAACATTCGAAAATAAAAAAATTAAAACAATAATAATAACACAAATTTCTTACTTTTAGCACCAGAAAACTGTAAACAGGTACCACGTGACAGACAGAACTCAGCAACCAAAATATAAACAAAAGGCAAGGGGAGGTCAGGCCAGCTTTCCTGGAACTTCTGGTCAAATAGGCCACCAGTGACTATAAATAAAATGTGGCAGATAAATGCTATCTAGTATAATGTGCATTCTATTACAATATCAATAAGTGGGCCAATACTAGTTTTTTTTGTAAGTATTACTGATGAAGTATTAAAAAAACAAAAAAGAATACTACATTATGAAAATATTTAAAACCAGAACTTAAAATTAATTTTAAAGTTACCTCTTGTAAGTTTGTTAGAGCGTACGTTTAATAGTATAAAATGTTGATTGTCCAACAGTTGCTAAAGTTTTTCATATACTTAATTCGCCTAACTTACATAAGAGACCGCTGTCAGAGAACTCGACACATAGACAGCCCTAGCGGGAAGCGTGGCTTGGTCAGACAGTGCAGTGACGATAGCGTTGGCGATAGACAGGACAGCTAACAGCACAGACACAACCTGATGGAAATATTTCGTTTGGCTTTATTTTAAGTTAAGAATCTGGCAATGGTTGGTTTATATTTAGTAAAATAATGTTTTCAAAATATTGTGTAACTTTATATACAATTTTAAAACTCGTCATTTTCATTTATATAAGTATTTTCTTAAAGTTGTTTACTAGCTTGCCAACTTTTTCTATTCAACTAATTTATCATGGAAACTAAAGGAGCTGAAGCTAGTACCGGTATTTCCATTTCCCAAATGTACCATTCTGTTTGTGTTGGAGTAGCTCTACTAAAACGTTTACTTCAGTCGTCAAACAAAAACATTTTGCCTAAAAACAAATTCTGTACTAAAACCTACAGTGATTGTCTTCCCTTAGCAAGTTCCATTATCCAAACTTTCGCATTTAGCCTACTTACAATTTTTAAACTGTTAAATTTGCTGTTTCCAATCTTGAAGAAGTCCGGGGGGTGGTGGCGGATGTACCAGACGTGTACGGGTAGGGTCAGCCAGACCCAGACACACGGGACCAGTGGCAGCACAGTCCACTGGAAACACTGGGTCAGCTGGGGCCACGTGCTGTTTACCAGACGATTCGTGTCCTACGGTACGACAAAAACGTCCTTCACTTAAAGGTTAAAGTTCACATTAGTCCTACATGGATTGAATACGTCTTAAACTCTAAGTAAACAATTGGTTAAATTAAAAACACGTGTTAGTAAGGTTACATTTATCATTAAAATAATGTCAATCACGCAGACTCCTGAACCACAGTTGTTAGGCCTATGATACACTCATGTACACACACCACAGACAAGAACGCTAACTCTGTTACTTTACATTCAACCCTTCAGCCATATGATCTCCATGAATAGTTCGATGTAGATTTCGCATTAGCATAAATGACTTGATTGGTGTTTGCACACTAGAATAAAGGTATAGCGGGTCAGAGGTCAAGGTATAGCGGGTCAGAGGTCAAGGTATAGCGGGTCAGAGGTCAAGGTATAGCGGCAACTATCACATCGAGTGATGGACATCACATAAGGGTCGTCAATAAATGTTACATTCCACTTGCAACACCGCTGGCACCACTGATAACACTGACGCAACTGACAGCAACAATGACAACAACAATGACACCACCAACAACACCACTGACAACACCACTGAATACACTGACACCACTCACATCAACACTGACACAACACTGACACCACTAAATACAACGAAACCACTGACAACAACAATGACACAACTGATAACAACAATGACACCACTGACAACAACAATGACACCACTGACAACAACAATGACACAACTGATAACAATGACACTACTGACAACAACAATGACACCACTGACAACAACAATGACACCACTTACCCACAACGATTCATTTCGACACAAAAATTTCTGGACCGCATCCATTTTTAGCACGTCACTCATGTAGACAGTACCAATCCACAATAGACACCATTTTTGATACACCTAACTGGAAGAGTTGTTGTCACTTTAGTTTAAAAATCAGATAAAATACGACAGGCATTAGTAGGCCTATATGACTCCCAGTATGTGAATAAAATAAAATCTTTATCTAGAACACCGGCAGTAAGTTTATCAGATCTATTTTAATTTATGTTTTATTATTCTAAAAATAGAGTTCTGAAATTTCTTAAAAATCATGGTAATTTAGAGTAAAATACACGAAACCAAACACACGCTTTAAAAGGATAAATTACAATACAAGTAGTTAATCAGTTTAATTTTAAAAAATCTGAAAATCACAATAATCGGACACGATTTTTAAAAGTATTTAGAACAAATAATAGAATTAATTTAAAAATATAGTCACCAAAGCGCTAGTCGGCGATGCGATGAGCTATGGGTTTACTTTGTGGCACATGTTTATAAAATTTCACGCATCAAGTTGAAGAAAACTATACCGTTCTGAGGTAAAATATACGCAAAGAGTAAAGCTTAACACTGTCGATCAGCGTTCCACTATTCCACTGTTTAAAACACAGTTGCTACAAGAGGATACAAATTAGGGTACATATGTTGGGTACAACCAAGTAAAATATTTTCAGGCAGATCACAAAGTTCTAGAAAATTCCGTTACGTAATCGCCCTTCAACTGTTAACACCTTGCTTCCAGTCCGTTACTAGAACTTCCGGTACGGACACAAGTACGGCACACAGACGTGTCACACTTGTTGATTCTCGTGGGGGTCGTGTTTTGGTCGTGTGCTCAAGCTCACACTCCGTGTAACTGGTAGAACACGTCTTCGTGCTGGCTTTAACAAAGTTCTACACATTAGTAGACAGCTTCATCTGCTCTAAGGGTTAAATTGACAACCGATTTAACACATAGTGTGTAGAACACAGTCCCTAGTACCCACTTTAACACATTGTTAACAGAACACAGTCCCTAGTACCCACTTTAACACATTGTTAACAGAACACAGTCCCTAGTACCCACTTTAACACATGAACATGACACAGTCCCTAGTACCCAGTTTAACACATTGTTAACAGAACACAGTCCCTAGTACCCACTTTAACACATGAACATGACACAGTCCCTAGTACCCAGTTTAACACATTGTTAACAGAACACAGTCCCTAGTACCCACTTTAACACATGAACATGACACAGTCCCTAGTACCCAGTTTAACACATTGTTAACAGAACACAGTCCCTAGTACCCACTTTAACACATGAACATGACACAGTCCCTAGTACCCAGTTTAACACATTGTTAACAGAACACAGTCCCTAGGACCCAGTTTAACACATTGTTAACAGAACACAGTCCCTAGGACCCAGTTTAACACATTGTTAACAGAACACAGTCCCTAGGACCCAGTTTAACACATTGTTAACAGAACACAGACCCTAGTACCCCGCTTTACCACAATGTTAACAGAACACAGACCCTAGTACCCGCTTTAACACAATGTTAACAGAACACAGACTCTAGTACCCGTTTTAACACATTGTTAACAGAACACAGACCCTAGTACCCGCTTTACCACAATGTTAACAGAACACAGACCCTAGTACCCGCTTTAACACAATGTTAACAGAACACAGACTCTAGTACCCGTTTTAACACATTGTTAACAGAACACAGACCCTAGTACCCGCTTTACCACAATGTTAACAGAACACAGACCCTAGTACCCGCTTTAACACAATGTTAACAGAACACAGACTCTAGTACCCGTTTTAACACATTGTTAACAGAACACAGACCCTAGTACCCGCTTTAACACAATGTTAACAGAACACAGACTCTAGTACCCGTTTTAACACATTGTTAACAGAACACAGACCCTAGTACCCGCTTTAACACAATGCTAACAGAACACAGACCCTAGTACCCGCTTTAACACATTGTTAACAGTTGGGTACATAAGCTGTAAGGTTTTCGCTAAAACTATATTTGGTATCCGCACATATACACGGGCGTAGGTTACTGGAAGGGTTAGGGTTTTGTCTTCGGTTTAGTTATCGTTATGAGCTAATCAGGCTAAACAAAAATGTCGAGTTAGCTAATAGACAAAACAGCTTTCAGCTTACCCGTAAATGTGTATGTTATGAAATGTTTAACCGTGTGAAATGTGTATAGAATGAAATGTGAATATTATGAGATGTGTAGGATGTATGGATTTTATTTCAAATATATTAGATAGTATATGCCAGAAAATTATATAAATAAAAAACAAACAAAATTTTAGTTTTAGGCTCTAATCATCAAATAGTTTTATCTGTATCGCAAGCCGTGAGTTGAGCTTTACAATATTATTTTATATACAAAATAACGGAATATTGTTTGTTATAAAAGATTAGCCGTGTCAGCAATCAGTTGGTTAGCACCTTAGCCAGCGTTTACGGAGTTAAGATTAACCTAACCAGCACTCAGGGTGCAAGGAATAACCTAACAACATTCAAGGATTAAGGATTAGCAATCAGTGAGTAATCAATGGATTAATTAACCATGGGACTAGTGGATATGAATATTCAGGTGAACAAATTTCTCTTCGTGACTGTAACACATGTAGACCAGCGTAAGTCAGGTGTGGTGGGATTAGCATGCACGTGATGGTGGTCATGTGGAGTGGCGGGGGGGGGGGGGGGGGTTACATTAGAAGCTGTAGAGTGAAGTGCAATAAAGTTAGTTAAACATACAGGGGCGATCACTCTGAGTTGTAGAAACAAGACATTGAACTCAGGCGTACGAGAGTAACTGGCTGAAGTACACATTCATGATAAGATGGCTCATTTAGCCAGTACTGAATTCATCCCTTTCCTCCTCTCCGTTGTCTTTTTCATCCTCGTACGATGAAGTTAAGTGACTCATTAAGTAAATCATTAATTATTTATTTATTTTAAAACTTTATTACAAAACGTTTTACAAATAACTTTTTACTGGTGCTAATTTGTGAAATTATCTACATAATAAAATAAAACTATCTGAAATTATTTCTGAAATTATATTCAAAAGTAAACTAAAGTAAGTTAATGAGCTTTTAGTCATTCCAACATTTTATTCCCAATCTCATTGTGTATTAAAACTATGTAATATTATTTCTTTATTCCAAATTTTCGATGCTGCGTTACTTCTATGTCTTTACTATTCACTTGCTTTTGTAAAATTAAATTGTTATATTGAAGGTAGTTACTAGTATTTTTGATAAGGGGAAACTATTATAATTTTACCGAATGCAGTAGTATTATATAGGTTAATTCCCTTTGATAACAATTTTTAGCGCAATTTCCATTCTGGAGAATTGCGTTTATTAACTCGTCATTTCTGGGAATGGATGGATGAATGAATGAATGTATGGATGAATGTGTGTCCGGGCTTTAAGTCGTATCTCCTCCTCAACGAAGCAATATCGATGACTAGTTCCAAAAGCAATTATGTTAAGCAAGTTACGAGAATGAGCATAGGCCATAAAAATTCCGGGTTTCTTTCATGTATTTCCCGGAAAAGCCAAAAAACCTCGAAAAAATGCAGTTTTTGGCCCATATCTCGGCAACCAGACCACTTAGCGACTTGAAACATGTACCAATCGATTCCTGCCATAATTTAGAACAATATTGCCGAATAAAGTTTTCAAAAATATCCTCTCGTTCGGTCACACATTTTAAAATTACATAAACACCAACAAACCGATCGTTCTTCTAGCTTGAATGCACCACAGCATTATACGTCAGAGCTATTTTTAGATAACATAAGGAAATTGCGCATAAATGTCACTAGACTTTTTTAATTAACTTGTTTTATATAGTGCTGATAAAATCGATCAAAACCATTTAAGATAACACCCAGCAATATTTTGTTCTTTCAATATTTGTCAATAAAACAATTTATTTTAATTTTGGCTACAATTTTCATTTTATGGATTTCAGTTGTATAAGCAGGCCTATAACTTGCAGTGGATAATTCAAATTAGTTATCTAGTTATTGCACACAGTTCCAAGGGAAGTAAATAGTACATTCTTAGTAAAACTCACATTTACCTGGTTACGTACCCTTAACTGTCTCCCGACAAAAATACAATTTAAAATGTTTATAGATTTTAATTAATTAAGTGTCGTTGGATTTACAAAAGTACCGTAACTCGTTTAACATAATTAAACTCGAGGACTGGCTAACCATATGGCGCTAAACTAATTATTTAGCATGATATAATTAGATAGTGCTCATTAGTGAGGCAACACGTTTTTGATTATTCATCTAAAAAGGAAACTTGAAAAAAGAAGAAACTAAAATTTTTTGATGATATATGGCCACATTATGAAACATTCGTTACTACCTATTGTATCGCTACATCGAAAATGTGGTATACAGCCCATACTGTACTTCCAACACTGTACTACCCACACATCACACTACCCACATTCCCACTCTACTCACACTACCCACATTCCCCACACTACCACATTACCCACACTCTCCACACAACCTACACTGCCACACTAACCATACTTCCCACACTACTTACACTGACACACTACCCATACTGCCACACTACCCACACTACATGCACTATCACTCTCACACTATCACTCTACTCATACTGTCACTCTACCCACACTGCTACACTACCCACATTGTCACACTACTCACACTGTCACACTACCCACACTACTCACACTGTCACACTACCCACACTGTCACTCTACCCACACTGTCACTCTACCCACACTGCCACACTACCCACACTGTCACACTACCCACAGTGTCACACTACCCACACTGTCACTCTACCCACACTGTCACTCTACCCACACTGCCACACTACTCACACTATCACTCTACCCACACTGTCACTCTACCCACACTGTCACTCTACCCACACTGTCACACTACCCACAGTGTCACACTACCCACACTGTCACTCTACCCACACTTGATACACTACCCACACCACAGAACTACCCACATTCCCACACTGCCCACATATACCAATGGCTCCGCACTTCGCTTCAATAATTTGCCTTTAACTGTTTGAGATACTAAAAGACCATTAATCAACATCGTTTCAAGAAAATTTCATCTTGGCTTTTAAATGTCAAAATCCCATTTGATTAATTATTCCTCTAACTCCCCCCCCCCCCCATAAGAAGAAACCAGGTCCAGCTAGTCATTAGAATACCAATCAATTTTCTCACTAAAACACTTTAAAATACTTCTCATTAAAATTGGTCCCACCATTAAACTTAGCCCTTTACACTGCTCATCAAAATCGAAAATTTTAAAACCGCTCCCAGTTAGCTTACTTCCGTTAATTAATCCAAGATTAATTACACAAACGGGACGTCTGAGTGGTTTTATTTTTAATGGCGAGGCTCGTTCTTTCACGGGGAGAAAAATCAATTCAAACCGAGAGTTACCTCTCTTGTAATGGTTTTAAATTTTCCGGCACCGTTTCACTAAGAAAGTTATTTTAACGTAATCGTTTATAATATCATCTACGACGTAGGGAATTTTTTTTTCTTCAATAGATTCCAGTACAGCAGCTTTTCAGGCAACTAACGATCCGACAAAGGCAGCGGGTTTCTCACTGTAATTGTTGCAGTGGACCGGTGCGGATCCATCGTTCAATTTAGTTCTAGGATTTCGGTCACGTGGTGTGGGACTTGGTAACCAAGTCAGGAGCTAAACGTTTGAGGGTAGTTGGTGGAGGTGTGGGGGGGGGGGGGGGTTGTTGGCAGAGGTGTGGAGCTAGGGGAGGTGTAGTTCTAGGGGAGGTACAGATCTAGGGGAGGTGTAGTTCTAGGGGAGGTGTAGTTCTAGGGGAGGTACAGATCTAGGGGAGGTGTAGTTCTAGGGGAGGTGTAGTTCTAGGGGAGGTGTAGTTCTAGGGGAAGTGTAGTTCTAGGGGAGGTGTAGTTCTAGGGAAGGTGTAGTTCTAGGGGAGGTGTAGTTCTAGGGGAGGTGTAGTTCTAGGGGAGGTGTAGTTCTAGGGGAGGTGTAGTTCTAGGGGAGGTGTAGTTCTAGGGGAGGTGTAGTTCTAGGGGAGGTGTAGTTCTAGGGGAGGTGTAGTTCTAGGGGAGGTGCAGTGACCACATATTTGGAAACCGAATCTTGAAGGAATTGTGAATCCATCCTATGGGCACCGGTTGTTTAGCGAGGGACTGTCCAAGAGAGTCATTTAAGGGAGTCAGTCGTGACCTGACTACCTTGATGGGAGTCACTCGGGACATACTCAAGACATACCCCAGGGGTCGGGAGTCAGCAAGACCTGGACTGCCTTGACCCCTCTCCCAATCAAATAACGGTGTGTGTAATTTAAGTTGTTTCCCCTTATCTGTGCTATAATTTTAACCCAGCCCTACCCCTACTAAAACTGTAATTACTTAAGCACATAATGGTTTCTAAAAATAGACTCAGGTACACTCCCAGGTGTACTAAACAGAATGCTGCTCCGTGACAGGTGTGAAATCTCACGGTTAATTGTCACATGTTAATTAACTTCACCTGGTGTGACGTGTCAAATTGGAACCACCACCGCCCTGGAAATAATTATTATAATTAATATGGATGTGATTAATTTAAATTAATATTGTATGAAAATATCCATAATTTACCGAGAAAGTATTTTGATTCGTTTGGTTCAAAACTTTATAACATGGTTGAAATTTAATTTGGAAGCCACAAACCTCAGACATACAAACATACAAATAGACTTAGCGTTTCGCACAAGCTATTGAGCCTATATACTACACAACATATACATCATTTATACATCCTAAACCACACACCCAACAGCACTCAAGTAACGCATCACGTGCATTTACAACCACAACCACAACCACATAACACCACACACTACACCAAACACCAGTGGCGTAGCCAGGATCGTCTCAAGGGGGGGGTTCCAATTTTTACCTGGGGACAAACTTTCGATTTGCATCCCCCTCAAACTTTCGATATGCACCCCCCTCAAACTTTCGATTTGCACCCCCCCCCTCAAACTTTCGATTTGCACCCACCTCAAACTTTCAATTTGCACCCCCCTCATACTTTTTATATATATACCGAGGGGTCTATGGGGGGGGGGGGGGTTATGACCCCCTACCCCCCTGCCTACACCACTGCCAAACACACCTTACACCCTACACAAATAACAGCCTACACATCTTATAAACAATATTTTTTAAATTTATTTAAATACTTTCATTTTCATTAAAACAAATTTCAACATATTTGTGAATGTCTTAACCACAATCAGGAATTTACAGTAACAAAATTAACGTACAACTGATTAGGTAATAATTATTTACACAGTGGCAAATATGTGTTGGAGCTAAGTTCGATATGTACAAAAAAGAAAAAAAAAACCAAAGGGGGAACATCTATTTACTATTACATTTACCAGCTAACATAATGTAAGACTTCAGTTAATTCGCGGGTTCAAGGACGAGAGATTTTTTTTTTTTACCTTTTTATAAACAATAATGTACAGATTCCACATCCGTTTTAAAAATAAATTTTATTCAACACAAAAAATATGCATATCATCACTAAAGTCAAAGAATTTAATTTAAGATTAATATAATGATAATAGAGAGCAAAAACCAAATTCATTACAGTAATCCACGTTTCATCAACATCCACACAGTGAACGTACTGTGACGTACTGGGATGAAACTTGTCTAAATATTCACAAAACAAATTCCGGCAGAGAAAAATATTTCTGAACTTAAAGACTTCAATCTATTACTTAACTTTCAGCTATGAAATTACCTCCCTTGGTGTGAAAGACTTATTGGAGGGTCAAGTCCCCTAACTCTGGCACGGGTTTATGAATGACCCGGTGCAACAAGTACACCGTGACCTCTGAGTCCTTCATTGACCTGTGGCGGACTACGCCCGATGGTAAAATTCTCATATCAGGCATCAATTTATTATTGATTACTAATGTTTGAACGGTTATTGGAACTGTCGAAGTGATTTTCACCGTAGGCTACTCTAGGTAATGGAACTATATGGGAAGGGGGAGGGTGGGAGGGGGGTGTAGGATAAAAATCTGGAACCCCCCCAATACCTCTAGACCATCACTTGACGCATCTGGTACTAAAAATTTCTAGTGCCATTACGCTAAGACCCACCTCACCGCACACTACGTTTTAAATACCCGTTTAAATATTTTAATTTAATACTAAAAAATTGTTAAGGAAGTATTTATAATAAAAAAACCCCACTGTTTTACATTTTGGAATTCAAAGTCATATTCGATAAGACCCCGATAATCCGAGTCGAGTTGTTAAAGATTAGCGAAGATTAGTGAAGCCTGTGGAACAATGCGACAGGCACCACGTACAGTTGACCAAGATAATGGTACCAGGCTCTGACCTCACCTGGCACCTGACCGACGTGTCATACCTACACAGGTACACCTAGCACGCTGAGTCGAACAATACATTTGACATCTAGAACAATACATTTGACGTCTAGAACAATACATGGAACAGAACAATACATCTGATAGTTGGAGCATTGAGAAGAAAAAACTAAACCTTGTTTGAGAAAAGAATGCACTGCATTCAACCAGCTCATTAATTCACGGCATTAATTCACGGCACGTTTCTACATCTCAGTGCTGTGTGTTTTCTAGAAAACAATCGGTAAGCCAAGAATTTTTAAAAAATAATCCGGCAGGGTAAAGAATTGCTTGTGATAAATCGGCAGGTTCAAGAATTGCTTACTTTAGCATCAGAATAACCAACCAAAAATTTTACATGGGAAAAAAACAGTTGTCATTAATTTAAGATACACATTTTAACACATGCACAGTTTTTTTAAACTAGACAAGGTCCAATGATTTAACTAGAGGCAGCCATGGATTTAATCCAGGCAAGCAATTAATTATCAAAATATAACCCAAACACAAATCAAGATAACAATAAAACAAAAACTACAAAAAAAAACAAAAAAAAAAAAAAACAAAAAAAAAAAACAAACTTACAGAGACAATTTATTAAACATTCATAAATGCATTTACAACGAATTTGTTCCGACTGTAATTCATCGTCAGAACCAACAGAATTCCTCAAAATTTCACCCGAGTTCAACCTTTGATAGTTTTTTAAACCAAAGTGCAAATTAGATCTACTGTGCGTGCTAACTGTTGCACGGGCAACCTCGAAATAAACAAACTTTTATAGTTGAACACTTGGGGATAAATCTTTGAACCCAACACTTAGACATGCCGCTCCTGTGGCACCCGCAGACGCAACTCTCTAGTTTCCTTAATTAAAATCTTTCATTAAGCCGGCTGCTGCCTCGCAGACCAATCGCGTTCAGCTGATCAACTTCAAAACTCAAAGCTCAACGAAACACAGAGAAATATAACTCCATTACATGAAGTTGTTGTTGCAAATATTTTCTCTGCTTTGGGGTCAGTCAAGACGAATTTTATGACGGTTCGTTTTTATCCCATTTGCTCGTTTTTCACCCCCCCCCCCCCACCCCTCTATCTCTTTTACCACCTATCAAGAACTCTGGGAAGTGAAACATGCAACCACTTTACAAGAAACTCTCTTTACATCCATCCTACTTTACATTCATCATTTACATGATTTACTCCCAGCGTTCTTTAAATCCATCCTTCCTTTTGCACCCGTACAATATTTTCGTTTATCCATCTATACATCCATCTTTCTCTACAACATTTTAGTTTATCCATCTATAATCCATCTTTCTCTACAACATTTTAGTTTATCCATCTATAATCCATCTTTCTCTACAACATTTGAGTTTATCCATCTATAATCCATCTTTCTCTACAACATTTTCGTTTATCCATCTATAATCCATCTTTCTCTACAACATTTTCGTTTATCCATCTATAATCCATCTTTCTCTACATTTTCGTTTATCCATCTATAATCCATCTTTCTCTACAACATTTGAGTTTATCCATCTATAATCCATCTTTCTCTACAACATTTGAGTTTATCCATCTATAATCCATCTTTCTCTACAACATTTGAGTTTATCCATCTATAATCCATCTTTCTCAACAACATTTGAGTTGTCCTGCTTTGAGCTTTAGCCCTAACAATATTTTGAACCCCCCCCCCCCCCCAAAAAAAAAAAAGAAACCAGCGACCCCAATCACACGTCACAGTATACACCCAAGCCTTGATATAATGTGACCCATCTAATCACGTGACCCATCAAACCACGTGACCCATCAAACCACGTGACCCATCAAACCACGTGACCCATCTAATCACGTGACCCATCTAATCACGTGACCCATCTAATCACGTGACCCATCAAACCACGTGACCTATTTAATTATGTGACCTAACCACGAGAAAATTCTGTCGCTTGGCTTTAGCACTGTGGTCACCCATCACGTTCCATCCCCACCCTCCCTCCTCCCCCACCCCCTCCCTCCCTCCCAACCCACCCCATCTTTCTGTCCCCACCCCCTCCTTAAAACCCCCACATGTCACTCAGTGCAGAACACCTCAAGACATTCACGTTTATTCCAACCAATCGTATTTAATGCTTTCCTAGCTCCGACTTGCCACTTCTGCCGATCGTTTGAAGTTTTCCCGCCATAACTCCCTAATGAAGCAGACGTCAGGCAGGGGGTGGGATAGTCGGGGAGGGGGGGGGGGGGGGGGGTTACTCACCTTCGGTGTGCCCCACTCTGGGGGAAAGAGGGGGTGACCTTATGAAAACCAGATGAGGCGACTTAAGCAAATGTGTGAGATATCTGCAGATAATTAGAGAGGAAAATACAATTTCTGGAACTTCTTTTGTTTGTGGGTTTGGTTTTCAAATGTGGCCAGGTTTTTTTTAGTTTTCTTCAAACACGTTTGGTGTTTTATTTGTTGAACATCTTTAGACACTTTACACGTCTAGAACTTTCTTCTTTCGACCCACAGTTAGGAACTTCGGGGAAAAGTAATGTTTCCTCTCTTTGAAGAATAATTAGACAACTAACGTGGAAAAAGTGATGAAATATGTAGCTCAAAATACACAATAATCACTAATTAAAAATCAGTTCTACATCGTCGATATCTACTACAACAAAATTCAAGAGGATTTAGCAATATTATTTAAATGTCAAACGTGATTGTATTCATTAGAAAGAGAAAAATGTAAATGGGTTGGAATCATGTGTATTTGACGTATTTTGTAGAATTGATATTTTTAAAGCTAAATGAATCCGCACATACATACGCAGAGTAGACTAATTATATATTAAAAAATCATTGCAGACAGTTGAGATAGACATGTGGGCGAAAGTAGACCCCCCCCCCCACTCCACGAAAAATCTGTTGCTCTTCCTAAATGTTGTTAGCTTCCATGAGAGGTTAACATAGCCTCTAAGTTTCTGCTGCTAAGTCTGTTGGTTCTTCGGCTTGTTGGTTTTACTGCAACTTTTGTTAGAGCTGATAATGGGACTGACTAACAGCTTCATTTGTAGTTTCAAATGTTGTATCTAAAATGTTGGTGTTGCGGCAGTAGTTGATGGACTCGCCTTCCCTCTGTTGTGTCCCAACATTAAAGTTGAATGAAGTATTTCTAGAAGCTTACCGCGTAACTGAAGCATCACCTATGTGAAAGTTGAACGATGAATTTCTAGTCACCTGTATTAAAGTTGAACGATGTATTTCAAGAAGTTTACCGTGTAATTCAGGTGAAGCATCACCTTTATTAAAGTTCAACGATGTATTTTAAGCAGTTTACCGTGTAATTCAGGTGAAGCCAGTGGCGTAGCCAGGATCGTCTCAAGGGGGGGGGGGGGTTCCAATTTTTACCCGGGTACAAACTTTCGATTTGCACCCCCTCCCTCAAACTTTCGATTTGCACCCCCCCTTCAAACTTTCGATTTGCACCCACCCCCCTCAAACTTTCGATTTGCACCCCCCCCTCATACTTTTTCTATATACCGAGGGGTCTATGGGGGGGGGGGGGTTGACCCCCCCCCCTACCCCCCCCCCCCCTGCCTACGCCACTGGGTGAAGCATCACCTTTATAATAGTTGAACGATGTATTTCTAGAAGTTTACCGTGTAACTCAGGTGAAGCTTCACCTGTGTGAAAGTTGAACGATGTATTTTAAGAAGTTTACCGTGTAATTCAGGTGAAGCTTGACCTGTGTGAAAGTTCAAGCAGTGAGCACGTCTTGTCTAAGTGAAGCAGACGATGCACGCCTTGCATGTGTCCACTTTGTCCCGTTGGCCGTCTGGAGGTCAGTGAGTTGACAGACACGTGACCTGACCTCGTTTCTCGTGCTTTTAAAATGTCAATGATAAAAAGCTAGTCGAAAAACTAAGACTGAAACAGTGTATCTAGTTAGAGAGGAAAGAAACGCCACTATTCAATCTAATACTACGTAGACCAGAAACTGAAACAGCTACAGCAAACATTAGATGATTATATCAAACGAGCCGGCCCGCGGCATAACATACGCCGCTATTTAGTTGTTTCTAATTTTCAATAATTCATAATTTGTGAATTCGACAGTACCAACGCTGACACTGAAAATGTTTCTTTAAAACACTATAAGTAGCTCGTTAAGGACCATAACCCCCCCCCCCCCCCTTCCTTCCCTCCCCCCCTCCTCCCCCCCCCCCCCCTACGTTTAAAATCGTTGGCTCTGCTTGTAAACATTTAGAGTGAACACAGCTCACTAAAACCATGTAGGGGTGGGGAGGTAGGGAGAGCGTTTGCAGCTTGTTTTCTAACGGCTCGAAGAAGAGAATTATATATATAGATAATCCAGTGCTCAGGTATATTGTATAGAAAGAGGGCGGGGTGGGGGTAAATCAGTCGCGCGCTGAAGCTTACCTTTACTCGCGGTAATAAAGTAGTTTGGCCACAGTATCAATGGGTAGACTAACAATCAGGTAACAGGTAGGCGCTTACCTAACACCCCATCCCCCCACCCCCAAACATATAGCGGGAAAATGTACTTTTAAAAGTAACAAGCTTAATTAACTTTAACCGTTGCTATGCGCTTAACTGTGTACTAAATTTTGAGCTAAATCCTGAGCTTAATCCTGAGCTTAACCAAGATTTTTAACCATGAGTGTAACGGTTGTTTAACCACGAGCTTAACCACGAGCTTAATCCTGAGCTATACCAAGATTTTTAACCATGAGTGTAACGGTTGTTTAACCACGAGCTTAATCACGAGCCTAATCATGAGCTTAACCACGAGCTTAATCATGAGCTTACAGTGACTTAAACAATAAGCTTAACATTCTTCGCACTTTACTGAAAATTGTATATCACCTTAACCATCAAAATAGCAAACAGCTTAACCGAGAACCTAACCATGAGCTTAACAATGAATTCAACAATATTCGCACTTTAATCACTATTGTATTTAAAAAAAAAAACTCTACTTGCTAAGATCTGGCTAATAACTTCTATTTCTTGTTTCTAAAACCTTGAGCTGCTACTGAAGTGAACAAAAATGTTCATAAAGTCACAGACAAAACGACCACGTCCATGAATTCACAAAACGACTACGTTCACAAAGTCACAGACAAAACGACCACGTCCATGAATTCACAAAACGACTACGTTCACAAAGTCACAGACAAAACGACCACGTCCATGAATTCACAAAACGACTACGTTCACAAAGTCACAGACAAAACGACCACGTCCATGAATTCACAAAACGACTACGTTCACAAAGTCACAGACAAAACGACCACGTCCATGAATTCACAAAACGACTACGTTCACAAAGTCACAGACAAAACGACCACGTCCATGAATTCACAAAACGACTACGTTCACAAAGTCACAGACAAAACGACTACGTTCATGAAAGTCACAGAACGACTACGTTCATAAAGTTACAAAACGACTACGTTCATAAAGTCACAGACAAAACGACCACGTCCATGAATTCACAAAACGACTACGTTCACAAAGTCACAGACAAAACGACTACGTTCATGAAAGTCACAGAACGACTACGTTCATAAAGTTACAAAACGACTACGTTCATAAAGTCACAGACAAAACGACTACGTTCAACTCTGGCAAACTTTGACTCTGGCTTTGTGCGAGATTAGCTCATCTCAGTTATCTACAATTAACATCGTCAGAGTTATCTACAATTATCATTATCTCCACGACCTAAAGTTTAAAGTCATTTAATCTTTTGTAATTTTCTCTTCTCAAACACGCCCCCCCCCCCTAACTTTTATAACCCATCACTAATCTGGTATGATGGCGTTCTGCAGCCGTTCCACAAACATCCCCCCCCCTCTGTCGCCCCGCTGTTCGGAGCCACACAGCGCCCCTTTCTTCTTCGATAAATAGAAAAATCTTGAAAGTTATTCTAATTAAGTTTCGATTTTCTTTTTTTATAACTCGATCTTAGCCTGCACCTCATGATACCACGACTATTCTCCCCTCGCCTTGTGGAACAACCGATACCAAAATAACAGCTGTGTTTTTTTCATGTGTGAATTAGTACAAAGTCTTTTCCATCCTCCACTCCCCTCCATCAAGCTATACTTTCACTATCCCCCCCCCCTAAAAAGTATACTTCCTCTATTTGCAGGTAATACTTTCACTATCCCCCCCCTCCCCTAAAAAGTATACTTCCTCTATTTGCAGGTATACCATGTCCCGTTCGCCAAATTCTGTTTGATCCAAAAGAAAATATTTGAGTATTATCAAGCGATAAAATCACGTGACTTGTAGGATGTTGCACTGTACGAACAAGCAGACGTGGGTTGTTCCTCAACAAATTCGCGGCATCGCGTCATACTGTTGCCAGCCACGACGGCGCGCGCTGCCGCTTCTGCAGCGACCCCTGGGTTAATAGAAACCTCCGATTACGAATGTTAATTGTCCCCAGTCAAAGACCTGGAAACTCAAGAGAATTCCTCCCACTGTGCCACCGTTTGAGCTGGTTGCTGCCTGCTAATATCACCGTCAGAGAAGACCGGAGAAGAAAAGGCAGCCCGGTGATCGCCCCTGATTAAGACGCCTCCGTGCGGACGCTGCTTCACGGCGGAAACCGGAGGTGGTCGTCGAGACGACGGCTTCATCGTCTGCGTGAAAGCTCTTTGAAAGCCGTCGCGTTTCAACTCTACCAATTTTTATCGCTTTTTTCCTTTGAGGACATGATTGCGTGGAATGAGCAAGTTTCTCTTTCTCTCGCCCAGAAAATCATATTTTCTGAAGGAAGGGGGGTCGGGGGGGTAGGGGGGGGGGGAGGGGGTAGCGCAGATAGCAAACCGCACTAATTTGTCTAGCACTATCACCGCCCTCCTCTCTCCACACTCGTCGTTGTTTTGTTTCGTAATTTCTTTGTTTGTGCTAGCTCACTGTGGGGATGAGAGTTTCTTCTTTTGCGTTCTGATGTCGGGAAATTGGCCTTAATTTAACGTCGAGACGAGACCTATTTGAAGTGGTTAGTGTGAGGTAGTTAAGACTGATAGCCCACTGATTGAATTAGCATTAAAAACCTCTGCATATCAACGAACGCCGGAGAAAGAGGGTTCGGTGTTGGTGTTGCGGGTGGTGTTTGTGTTGAGGTGTAGAACTCAGTGTACTCATCGTTTATGTTTGCACTAAATAACCAGCTTTCATCTTTTGTTGATAGAAGGTTGACAAAAAAATCAACGTTTTGATGACGATGAATGTTTTGATGCCGATGAATGTTTTGATGCCGATGAATGTTTTGATGCATGCTCATCGTTAGAGTTGTGTGAAACTGTTTTTGTCTCATCTTTCTGTAATGTTTAGATCAAAACAATAACAATAACAACGAAATTCATTTTCTTGCAGGTAAAATTGGCTTAATTGGTTTTATAAATAGTTGTTGTAGTGCTCGTTTTTTGTTGGATGTTTTAGGTTTTTGTTGGATGTTTTAGGTTTTTGTTGGATTAGATCTTGCGGGGGAGGATGGGGTTGGCTTGAGCATAGATTCACATACCAGGGTGTAGGTGTGTGTAGGGGAGGGGAGGGGGAACTTCCGGGATGTGTGGTATTTCTTGCATTCTATCTACATGCCAATGTGTGTGGGTGTGTGTAGGTCAGTGCGTTTGTGTGTGTGTGTGTGTGTGTGTGTGTAGGTCAGTGCGTGTTTGTGTCAGATTGTGGTCGTGTATTTTGTGGTTATGAATGTGGTAGTGTATTGGTTATGTAAGTAGGATTTGGTGAGTGGCTGGATGTATTAGTGGTCGTGTATTTTGTAGTTATGAATGTGGTAGTGTATTGGTTATGTAAGTAGGATTTGGTGAGTGGCTGGATGTATTAGTGGTCGTGTATTTTGTGGTTATGAATGTGGTAGTGTATTGGTTATGTAAGTAGAATTTGGTGAGTGGCTGAATGTATTAGTGGTCGTGTATTTCGTAGTTATGAATGTGGTAGTGTAATGACACATGCTAGTCGAATTGACATTTCAAGATAGTAATGACACATGCTAGTCGAATTGACATTTCAAGATAGTAATGACACATGCTAGTCGAATTGACATTTCAAGATTGTAATGACACATGCAACTTGAAATTGACATTTCGACATGCTAATGACCGCTGCAACCGTTTGAAGAAAGACAATGGACACCGAAAAACAACGGCTCCCTTCAGCCGAATAAACACTTCATTCCCACTGATGCTAATGGCCACTTGCGTCCACTCATCAAATCCTAGGCGCGAGCCGCTCTTCCACGCGATTGGTCACACACAAACGTCACGTGACACCCTATTTCCGGTTGCGCGGAGGGAGCTCAGAAATCACGGAGAGGGCGAGAGAGAGAGAGAGAGAGAGAGAGAGAGAGAGAGAGAGAGAGAGAGAGAGAAATGAATGGCACTGCCGTGGAATCGTTGGGGGAGGATTGGAAATAAATTTCTCCAGAATCGGAGAGGATCGGTTTAGCCGTTAATCGTTTTTCACCTCATTACAGAGCGAAGATTGAATGGGTTTTTCATTAGCAGACGCGGGCGGGGGGCCTGGTCCGTGTGAAGGGGTTGTTGCTTAAGGATTTGGTTAAAGATGGCTGCAAGAAAACAAATCGCAAACAGAGAACCACTCCATTTGTGGAGTTCTATCAAATTTTCTTGACAATATCATTCTAGAAGCTAACCGATGTTCTGATGTCCAGACAAAAATAGGAAAATTGATGACTAGCTTTGGAGATAAAAATATTGATACATTTTTACACGGGTTTAATTCTAAAAAAAATTTAAAATAAAAATTAAAACAATTTACTTTTTTTACTCCCGAAGAAATAAAATATCAAAAACATGGAATAAGAGTGCTATTGTCATTGTACTAAATGTATGATATCTGAATCGAATCTATTTTAAAGCAATGTGTAGTTTTGGTTCTAGATTGAAAAATAATCGTGAAATAATTTTTAGGGAAATCCAACTTACAATTAAAATATGGAAAAAAAATTCATAAAAAACGTTTTAATAACAAGCTTTTATGTAATGATGCACTAAAAAGTAGAAAATAAATTATACACTACTATTTAAATTACTATAAAGAAAAGCGTGGGTCACTTTAGTACTTTAGTACCTATTGGATACCTTTACTAATATTTGAGAAGAGACCCACGCTTTTCTTTATAGTAATTTAAATAGTAGTGTATAATTTATTTTCTACTTTTTAGTGCATCATTACATAAAAGCTTGTTATTAAAACGTTTTTTATGAATTTTTTTTTCAGTACTTCACATGTTTTATTTACAATAGTGTTACATGTCTAAAAACCATTGCGCGTCTATTGAACGTGATGGCGCGCCTACTGAAGGTGATGGCGCAGCGATAGAACGTGATGACGCGTGTGGTGTGGTTGGATAGACATGCCTATTGATTCGGACCAAATTTTAATTAATTCATAAAAAATTAATTAGGCATCCAATTAAGTCAAATTTAGTTTCAGATTACATTGTCTTCATGTCTTGACCCACGTGCCAAATGTGAATCGTATCGGTCAAGTAGAAGTGTCCGAATTTTCACTCCAGCGTTTCTATCTAGACTGACGACAGACAGACTGTCGACAGAATGTCGACAGACTGTCGACAGAGGAAGTGAGTTAAATAAAAGCTTGCAAAAAATAAGTTTGGAAAAGCATTCACGCAGACAGATTTACCTATAATTACATTAAATGAAATCTTGTCTTATCATAACTCTAATTGTTGTTTAAAATGACTTAAAATGGCTTAAAAACTTAAGTAAACACCAATACATGTTTTAAGAGTTTAATTACTGTTTACTGTGAAAAACGTTTAATGATTGAAGCTGATATTATTTTAATAAGCTGTTTTAAAATAATACACATTGTTTCATATAATACACTTGTCAATACATAACCGATTAATTACATCATGATTTTACTTAAACAGTTTTCATATAATAAACGTTAAAGTTTTTCAAAAAAAAATAATATACTATTGTAAAATAGTAAACTATTTTATAAATACAAGTCGTCTTAGTGAAAGGAAAGTTGGTATTTTAATAACAAAACAACCTAAAGATTTATAACGACAAATTTTAATATCAAAACGATATCAAGTTTTCTAGTGACAAAGTTTCATCCCCATTCTCCATTACAAAAAACCAGGCTAATTTGTTTTGTTCCGTGAAAGATTTTCTTCTTTAGGTTAAAAATGCGAGTCATATGTTTTAGGCGCTCCAAGTTTTTGATACAACATCGCCGGGAGGGCTTATGAGGGACGGAGTGAATTGAGGGTATTAGACAAGCGAGGAGGGGGGTGGGGAGGCTGTGAAGGTTCGGTGTGGGTGGGGAGGAGTGTAGAGATTCACTGTGGGGGTGGGGGAGTGGTACTACCCCAAGGAGGTTCTGAAAACCGCGAGCATCAAGTCCCACAACTCTGTTTGCCAGAGTGAATAGTGTTAGGGTACCGGATAGTAGGACCAGTAACAGCCCCCTGGGGAGGGGGAGTTATTGGATGGGCCTGATCACAAGGAAAATGGGAAGCAGTGAGTTGTGAAAACAGGAAAAATTCCCTCAAACTTCCTGGAAATCACGGGCCGAGCCGTTAACACTGCTCGCGCATGCGCAAGATTTGAATGTTGCGAGTCGTCCTTCACTACAGTGAATCGCTCTTCATTTTTCCTCCCTAGTATCCCTCTTTCCCTCCCGGTGACACCCCCCTCCTCCTGCTAACCACGTGTCATCGTCATCCCATGTTGTGTCGCCCCCAGCATTGGCAAATTGACGAGAGATACTCTGGCACCGTGGACCCTCCCCACCCCCATACTCTGGCACCGTGGACCCTCACCCCCCTCAACTAATCATCAGTGTGGCGGCGCTTGCACCAATCATCTCTTTTATTGCTGACGTTTTCATCAGCTTTCATCTCGTCTTGAACAAATGACATGACAAATACGTACATACTCATGACCAAACGACATTACAACTACATACATAATCTTGACCAAATGATATCTCAAAACACATACATAATCTTGACCACATGGCATCATAACCACATACATAATCATGAAAAATTGACATAATAACCAGATACATTATCATAACCAAATGACATAATCACATAGACAAATATGTTGTTGACCAAATGACATTATTATAGTCACCGATATCTACTGGACAAAGTCAGTTCGTGACTATATTTAGCTGCAATAGATGGTCTATACTAGAAGGTCTTTAGGATTTTAAACAGCAAAAAAAGATCACAAGATCTCCACAAATGATGTCCACTATAAGGTCTCCATACAAGGTCTCCAATAGAAAGTTTTCTTTAAATGGTCTCCACTAGCAGGTCTCTACTGGAAGGGTCTTAGCTGGTCTCCACCAATAACGGTCCTTATTTGTCCTGTTGGTCTTATTTGTCCTGTTGTCCTGTTTGTCCTGCTTGTCCTACCATCTAAAACAGCCAATCTCAATAAAACTCCACCCCCTCGCCACGCCGTAGGAAACAGATCCAAAAATTAAATAAGATATTACAAAACTCCGTCATGACCCCCGGCCAGTGTCTTCTATTATTGGTTTTCTTTGGGTTTATTTTCTTGCTCTTCGTTAGCGTTTGACGCCCCTCCCCCCCGGGCCGCTGGGTCAGGGCGGCGTCGAAATGCTCCAGAATGTGATAATTAGGGACCTTTAAGCTTGAGAGAAATTACCCTTGATTCATATTGACAATCGGGCTCTGGGCCTTGAGCCCGAGGGCTTGGGGAGGGATGGCCAGCGAGAAAATGAGGGTGAAATCATCCAATGTGGGGGGAGGGGGTGGGGGGGGGGGGGGTGAAGGGAGGAACTGAAGTTTGAGTTGTGAAAATACAAAAATTTTCTTAATTAAATAACCTCAAGAAAAACTTGTCTGTAAAAAATTAGAAACGAAAAATGAATCACATCGAAGCTTGTGTGAGAGCAATTGGAAAGTTTTAGAGTTAAATCTGTTAGGAAGTTTTTTGTTTATGCACCAAAGTTAGTTTATGGAATATTGTTATGTATGTAGTACAAAATATAAACAATAATAGTCTACACATTATGTTTACGGGCTGTAACACACACGTCACAAAATGTTACTTAATGTTGTTACTGAGTAACATTTATCATAATAGCATAGCCCCACTGCGTATTGTAAAAATTTGGCAATTGTCTACACTTGGTTTTACAGTTCTACAAACATTGACAACACATTGTTTGACGGCTTTCTTGTACATTTTGTGTACCTTGTCGCACTCAGTACTGTTCAAAGAAAAAAAGAATTAATAACGAGTGTTCTGGAATATAACTGGTTCCTAACTCAACACAGCTGTAAGTCAGTTTAATAAATAATCCAAGTAAAGATTATTAAATGTCATTACGTCATCTTAATTGTGGTGACGTCACTCTTCATTTAGGTGCATCTATTTTGCCAGAGGCGTAGCGCCGGGGGACAAATTTTCAATTTGGCACCCTCCCCCCCCCCCCCCCGGGACAAACTTTTAATTTGCCCCCCCCCCCCCCCCAGGACAAAACATTCAATTTGTCTTCCCACGCCCATATATTTTATATATTTATAATGCAAAACTGCAGCTAAAATGAGCTTTTAATTTTTTTTCCAACCCATTTTTGCGCCCCATAAGGTCGGCGCCCGGGGACATATGTACCCCCCTCCCCCCTCTCGCTACGCCTCTGCTTTTTGCTATGATAAACAGAGGATCTCCCAGTTAAAAATCTGCTGATGCCCATTAGGGTGCCCATGTTTGGTTATGTGTGATGTACTCAGTACCGTGTTAGTAGGCTTAGCAATTTCAGTAGTACCCATGATAATACCCATATTAGTATCCATGATAGTACCCATGATTCATGATAGTACCAATATTAGTATCCATGATAGTACCCATATTAGTATCCATGATAGTACCAATATTAGTATCCATGATAGTACCAATAATAGTACCAATATTGGTATCCATGATAGTACCCATATTAGTACCCAAGTTAGTACCCATGATAGTACCCATGCTAGAACTACTGCTAGTTTATTCACACGTCTGAAGTCTAAACCTATTACATCATTTCTAGTTCCTCTCCCACGACCATTTTTCCACCCGTCATCCCACGTGACTTAAATTGCCTCCACCCCCACCCTCACGGACTAACCACAAACCGACCCCAGCTGATGGGTCCACGGGGTGAGCTCTGGGCTTCCCCGGGGGGTCGTTTCACGAGACGGTGGCTAAGATTACATTTCGTGCTTGTGGGTGACCAACGCGGACTGAGTATTGACTCGCATAGATAGGGGAGGGATGCTCTCCCTTGCAACTAGGGGAGGGATGCTCTCCCTTGCAACAAGGGGGGATGATGCTCTCCCTTATTTCAAGAGATCAACACAGTTCTTGTTCTTGAATGAAGTTTAGTAAATGAAACATCTGTGATTACATTACTTCCAGAAACTTAATTAGCATCATGTATAAAAGTTAACGATTTTCTTAATTGTGTAGTTTAATTATTCTGATAGTGTAATCAACTGTTGTACACACATTTCTAATAACGTATCCATTAAGCTCTACTACCCATTGTGAAAGTACAGGTAGCTGGGTATAATATTGACAACACTGTCCTTCATCCGTGGTGACATAAAATCCTAATGAGCTCAGTTCATCTACTCTACAGACCGAAGAGTGTAGCTTTAGTATATAATAAAATCTCATCTATTCTACACCTCATAATACCCCACAAAGAACATGCAGCTTACAAGTTTCCAATTTATTTCCATGCCTACACCTTGCCCACATCATGCCCACGACCCCCACATTGTTCACACCTTCCCACCCCACAATACCCCACCCAACACAAACTTCCGTTCAAATCCTTCCATGTCTTTTAGCCCTCCACACCACGCAAACCACCCCCCCCCCCCACCACCACCACAGCATGCCTCAGCCTCACCCCTCCACACCACCCCCCCCCCCCCCCCCACCACCACATCATGCCTCACCCCTCCACTATTTATTCCATCCCCCAGCACCACCGCCAGCCTCTTCTAAACATTTAGCTCAATCGCCACAAGAAATAAATACAACACTGGCCGCCAACAACTCGTACAAGCGCACAAGATAAATACAACATTCCCCGGCAGCCGAATAAATACCCAACCTGGCAATTGAAGCCGGGTCGACCAGGACCAACAAGCCGACTGTTACCTAAACAAAAACTATCTGCTTCTTCTCAGTGGGCTGGGGGATAGAAATCAAACGCTAAACACGGGCGAGGCCTGGGCTCGGAGATTTCATGATTAGCATGGGGGAGGGGGACGAGAAACAAAACTATTGGGTTCTGGCAGTGGGAAGAAAAGCCAAATGGACTTTTCAACACGTTCACTGGGGGCCCAGGAAGGGGGAGGGGGGGGGGGGGGAGGGGGGGGAGGGCGGAACTTTAAAAAAAATGGATTAGAAATATAACAGAACAAATCTCGGTTTTTTAAATATATAACACAATAATTACTTTAAATATTTTTTTCTATCATAGATTAGACACTTATAATACATTTTCTTTTACGCACAATCGACTGAATATTTAAGTCCCCAAGTATCGCGTTTAGAAGCTGACGTTTTGAAACCAATATAGGGCCAACACGTTAACGAACAGTATTTTAAAACGTGTATTAAAAAAAAAATGATAAAATTTTCATTTTAAATTTTTTAAGCTTCTTTTTAAAACCAACTAACAATCGTAACTAACAGCCGTTAATCTATGAACGTAATGCCTAATCCAGTTTTAACAGCTACCCCCCCCCCCCCCCCCCTCCCTCCCCCCCACCCGGGGACAAAGATGCGCTGGCTAATGGACGAGCCGAGTGGTTTGTTTCAGTCATAATTTATTGACGTCCGCAAGCGACACGCCCCAGACCTAGAAACGATGACAGATTGCTTTTTGCGCGCGCTAGAACTCGCTACACTCTGACGTAAACAGACAAATCCGATGACGTAAACAAAAGCGGGGAAAAGAAGTCAGCAGTAAATTGATCAAAGTGAAGCATCGCCTCCCTCTGAGACGGGCTATTTATTTTAACTGGGAGAGAAAATGTTGTATTATTTTTCTACGGGTGTAATTAGCAGCGCGCGGGGCTGGACTAGGAGTTTGAAATGAACAATTTGTCGTAGTTTACCTGACGCTGATTGGCTGTTTCTGGTGGCTATAAATAGTTTTTGAGGGAGGAAGAGTGTTAACGGAGCCTGTGTTTACGTCGACTTGCCAGAGAAATGATTTAGACAGGGCACATTTTTGGGACTTTTTGGGGAATTATCTTTATTGTACCTTCGTAATCTCACAACTATTTCCCGAATAATATAAGCGCACGTTTGAATTACCAGCACATGTTTCCTTCAGTCAAAGTTAAGAAGTTTAGGAGCGCAGTTGTGGAAAAGTACAGAGGGTTTTAAGCGATTCGGTTTACAAACATTTCTGTATACGAACTGTCCGGGCTTCGAACATTGATCTGGCTTACGAATACAATTGCCATACACTTTACTCCTGCTAAATACAATTCAAGCACCTTTTTCTTGTGAATGTCAGACCTGTGAAGTCGAAAGAGTGGCCACATTTTCTTCCACTTGATGGACTTGAGTTCTGGAACTTAGTACATGTAATCTACAGCTAAAGGTGCTTCGGACTAGTTTTGCGTTAGGAATGTTTTGGAGTCTGTACGCCATCCGCGATCCGATTACAAGAATGGAGCGTTGTAGTTAGAACTTATTAATGTTAGGTGACGTCTTCAAACTATTGCTGTAGAGTAGACTATGGGATCAGGGTAAACCAACTTCTTGAGAGCATTGAGTGATCTCTGATGATTGAAACTCGAGTTTCCGTGTTCAGTTGTTTGTTTACACGCTAAAAGGGAGAGGGAGAGAGATGCGTTTGAATTCTGGTTGGAAAAAAATATCACAAATAGCAGCCGTATATTAAATTTTTTTATAGTATTGGTAGACGTGCAAAAACAACAACAAGCCAACGTATTCTCTAATGTTCGTTACACATTCAGGATTTATTAACGTTCAACATTTTCTCTACATACCAGAGGCTATTCGTCATCGAACGGTGCATCAAAAACATTCGTTTAGAAAAGTAAAAGCTCTAAATACATAAAAGCATGTCAGCTTTCTAGAGATCTATAAATCTGGACTAAGTTGGTTGAGGGTAAGCCGAAGCATTGAGATAAATCACACAATTATTTTAACTTCTCGGAAATATACAAACACACAAACACTCAGACATCCAAATACAGAGAAACAGTTTACCAAAAGAAGCATACACACAGACATACACAGACACACAGACACACAAACACACAGACACACAGACACACAGACACAAACAGACACAAACACAGACACACACGCATACACACATCAGACATCCCAAAACAGAACTACTCTCAACATTCCAGAAGGAAACATCTCTTATATTCCGTGTAGCTACAAGACGTTGAGGCCATTAGCCCATGATAAATCCATCCGTATATTATTAGCTTTAATGCCTGACATCACATGTTTATCAAATAATTTAATTGCAGCCTTTTCTAAAACTTCCCAACACAAATTTATGTCATAAATTTCAGAAAAATGAAAATCTTAGCTAGATAATGAACATTTCCATTTCTGAACCAACTTTTTTCCTTTTTTTTAATCATTTTTTTAAAGAAAATCTTGAGATGACCTAATAAGCTTTTTTAGCTGAGCTAGGGTAAAAAAAAAACTTGATAAAATATTCTTGCTTGTATTTCTTATATAATGGGGACGGTGATGTTTTTGTGTGTATTTTTGTGTGGGGTTGGGGGGGGGGGGGGGGGAATTATGGCTTCTAAAATATAGTGATTTTAGCTAATTAGTTTTCTGTTATGACCAAACAAAATTAATTAGGCAACAACAAAAAATAATATATTATTAACACCACAAATTTACTCTTTTATATCAAGACTCACCTTTTTATAAGTACAGCAAATGTATTATACCATATCCAACTTACAATTTACACCTGACCTATCCACATTACACCTGACCTATCCATCTTACACCTGACCTTATTATCAAACTACGAACATTTTAAAACATCCTTTAAACCTGTCGTTTCAAATCGCAAGTTAAAATAAACAGATAAACTCTACCTCACCTACCGTTTGGATCTCAGGTCTTACGGGTACATACCTACCATATTTAATTAATTTGTTAAGCTGAATTTCTCCCGACATCTAATTGTTCCCCTTGGCCCGTATGGTTTAGAACCCGTGCCTATCGCTAACTAGACTTAGTCTCTAGACCAGCCCTGTATACACTGGGCAAGTTAAAAAGTTTGTTTACTTCCGTTAACGAAACGAAATGGCACACGGGTGCAGCCTTATCTCCGCCCCCGTTATAAACTGATAAAAAGCCGTCAGCCACTCAATAGAATAAAATTCTTTAGGCATTGCCTGATGTCTGATATAGGATAAATAAAACTGGGGGGGAGGGGGGGGGAATCTTGCATGAACCCGCTGAGGGTCAGGTAGGATTCCTCACCTGCCCTGCAATAAACATCAGTGATGGCCATTATAAAAGGAAATCAGACCCTCCCTAAGTCGCGGTCTAATCGTGGGGCTACAGCATAAACAACCACAGGGACGGGCGACGGCCCGACCCTCCATCATCGTTAGCTCCCGGGGGACACGGGCAGGCGAACCTGTTGCGGTGGGATTTGACGGTGGTTATTTGGGTGGTTACTCTGGAAAACTACCTGGTTTTTTCGTGCATTTTGTCGATTCTAGTTTTTAGATTTTATCCGCAGGAAATGTGAAAAACTTTGGAAGAAACACGCTTTCATGGTCAGTTAATAGGCAAACTCGAATAGGGGGTAGTTTTAGAGAACTACAGGACTTGCTGGGCCATGGGTCTACATCTACAGCTATAGCTGGGCCTTAGGTCTACATCTACAGCTATAGCTGGGCCATGGGTCTACATCTACAGCTATAGCTGGGCCATGGGTCTACATCTACAGCTATAGCTGGGCCAGGGGCGTAGCGAGGGGGGGGGGGCGGGGGGGGGGTGCGGACCGCACCGGGTGACACCATTTAGGGGGGTGATACCAAGGCAAAAAATAGCAAAATATATAGAGAAAAACTTGAGGGGGGGGGGGGTGCAAATCAAAAGTTTGAGGGGGGGGGGTGCAAATCGAAAACTTGAAAGTTTGTCCCCGGGAAGGGTCGCAACGCCTCTGGGGGGGGGGGGTGACACCATTAAATGCCGCACCGGGTGACACCCGACCTCGCTACGCCACTGAGCTGGGCCATGGGTCTACATCTACAGCTATAGCTGGGCCATGGGTCTACATCTACAGCTATAGCTGGGCCTTAGGTCTACATCTACAGCTATAGCTGGGCCATGGGTCTACATCTACAGCTATAGCTGGGCCATGGGTCTACATCAAAAGGACCATAGCATGATTATAGGACAATATAGTCCTATAGGACCATAGTAGGACTATAACAGGACCTTATGAATGTCCTGGACCTAGCCACAAACCCGACCTTGCCCTAGCGTCCAGCTGTTTACTTCACTCTGCCAGAGAACCGTCTGTTATCTAAACCCCATTTGGCAACCATTCCATCCGCTCCCCCATCCCTCGATAAATCATACTGGAGAAAATATCATTTTAAAAAATCACAATTACACATTTTTAGGCCCCACTGTATTAATTAGAAAAATAATTCCCAGCAGCCCTCGGGGCGAATATACGCGTTGATTTACTCACCATTGCCGTCTGCTGCCTTAAGACGCAGACGCGAAACAAAATACGGGCCAGCCGTCTTGCACTGGTTTTCCGAGCCAGTGAACAGAGCAGAGGAAATGGTCTATATATCATCACCCCAGCATTAGGCAGCACGCATTGTGAGATAGCTAATTACGCCTCCGACGCAGACCACAGCGTTGCTCATCACCTCGATAAACTTGCACAATTAGAGTCGTCCGCGGCGGATGGTGAGCAGGCGCGCACGTGCGACTGCTGGGGTTACCTTTATAATCAGACGAATAAAAGAAAATCCTCGGGACTCGAGAGGTTTTTATTGTATCGCCATCTTGTTTCCGTTTACCTTTCTGGTTGCGCAACTTCCGGTAGGGTGTCAGCACAGCATATGGTACGGGAGCTGCTGATTCAACTCGTCCTGTTTGTTTTCTTAGCTCCCCTGCGATTCTGAGGGAACGAAAGTCTAGCTATGCAGAAATGACAGGAAAAATAATAACTTACTAGCTGTTTTCGCCCGTTGAGGTAAAAAAACCAACGAGTCCATGCTGTTAAAATTGTGTATGATTTGTTCTGCAGTAAACTAACATGGCTTACTGCTTAGAGATGTTAATATCGTTGGCGATGTTTTATTTAGAATTCTTGTAATATATTGACTTTGCTTAAAACCATAATGATAATCAAACGTAGTTACATAGAGCTTGCTTAGAATTAAGTTGTGTTTTGTCCAGATCTCTGTAAGCGGGCACTTTGACGTTACTTTATTTTGATCATTACAAGTAGTTTAAATTTTAAATAGCTTATCAGTCATAGGCTACACAATTTTTTTTAAATACTTTTATTTGCAATTAAACATAATTTTGAACATCAAATGAAAACGAAAGGTTTTGCAAATGAACATAATGAATATTTACATGATGTCATGTATTTGATTATAAAAAATTGCAAAGGATGACAGTAAAAGGGGTGAGGGTCAAATGAAAGTGTCAGAAGTCTGGGTGGGGAGAGGAAAGGAAATTTCTCAGAGAGGGTCAATGGGACAGTTAAGCATCTTCTATGTGGGGAAACAAATTAAGTTGACTAGTTGAAAGGGTGTTGTAGTGGTCGCATTGAGTTTTCAAAAGGTTGCGGTGTGAAAGATGAGGGGAAAGAGACACGATTTAGAACTTTAAATAAGTTCTGGATATTGATGTTGCGGTGGGTGGTGGGGTCGTTGGAACAGTTAAAGGGATTGTGGGGTTATCATGTCTGAGGGTAAAGTGGACAGAGGGGGAGAGAGGAGGGGATAGATTTTTTATATTTTTTTATTAATTCAATTGTTTTAAACATTTAAATCAGTAATAATAATATATTTGATAGATTTTAAACAGCATCAAAGACATGAACAATGAACATCAATTGCATATATAATAATCATAGGGAATAAATAAAATGGCATAAGAACTAGATTAACATAGGTGTGCAATCTAGGTTTCTCTTCACTGCTTAGTTTAGTGTGCTGCGGAGTCAAAAGTTCACATTGTAGCATAGGCCAGGGGTCGGCAACCTTTTGAAGCGGAAGAGCCAAAAGTTACAATTTTCAAAATTTCCCTGGTTTTAAAGAGCCACTAACATTTTTATATTTCAAATATTTTACTTTTTTATTAAGATTATTAGTATTTGTTCAAGGAGCTGGAGAGCCGCATCTTGATATCAAAAGAGCCGCATGCGGCTCGCGAGCTGCAGGTTGCCGACCCCTGGCATAGGCTACAAAAAAGTTGAGTACTTAAAATTATAACATTTTCGGATTAACAATTGAAAAAGAAATGATCATTCCCATATTTAAACTTAATTCTAAACAATTTATGGTGTATACATATCAAACTAAAATGAATTTAAAATCAAAACATAACATATTTGTAAATGTATATCTGGATTGCTGTGGGCGGATACTCACATAATCATGAAGGCTAACACCCCCACCCCGCGCAAACATTTATTGATATATATCTTGCCTCACCCCAAAAATAAAATAACAACTGAAGAGTTAGATCCCCTTATGGATGCGACGCCTGTACAGTACAGCCCCCTTATTCCTCCCACTGTCCAGGCCCCTTATCATTTGATCAGGTGTGTTACCTTCAATCATATGGTCACGTGTGTTACCTTCAATCATGATTGCTCCTCTAATGATGTGTGTCCTTGTCAGTCCCTACCGCCTTTGTCAGTCGTAATGATGGGGGTATCAGCATCCGGCTCATCTTTACGCATGCGCAGATATTCTTGACACAGATTTCGATGTTGGAATGTACAACCTGTCTTATCTAGCTAAATTAGAGGAATTGGTGGGGACAGGTGAGTTGTCTCGGCTTTTACCTAGCGGAGTAGCGGGACTTGGGTGATCATTAAGTTTTGGTGCAGGGGGGGGGGGTGGCATAGGAGATAAGTGAGAAAAAATTTAATGGAGTGTTAAAAATGTCTGACCGTTAGTGATTTAGATGTAGCGTTTGTTTTTCTGGTACTGATAGGGGCTTGAGCTGTCTCATCATTAGGAGTGTAGGTCTATAAGCATAGTTTTATATCCGAGGGTTTTTTTCAACATAGGATGGTAGGACAATGAATACGTTCATATCTTACGGTTTCTAATCTGATGGTCTAGTCCAATTCAATGATATACATGATGGCCCGGTAAGTTAACCACGGATGGCCTGCAATAGGAACTTAATACCTGTTAACCAAGTAAATTAACATCTGATGGCCCAGTAATTTACGTCTAGTGGCATGGAATATTGACTTGGCACCAGATGGCCAAGTGAGTTCGCATTTGACGGCCCAGTAAGTTAGTGCTTCATGGCCCAGTAAGTTATAATTTGATGGTATTTTAACATTTGATAGTCCAGTAAGTTAATATTTGATGGCCCAGAAAGGTAACATTTCCTGGCCTTGTAAATTTACTTGTAATGGCCCACTAAGTTAACATCTGATGGCCCAGTAAGTTAACATCTGATGGCCCAGTAGTTTAAAATTCAAGTCCAATAATCCTCACACCATAAAGCTAGTCCACATCATCTTGCATGCAACCATCGACAAAATAAAAATGTTATCCCATGAATAAACCAAACAAGCCAAACAAATATCAGGACATTATTTTTATTTTATTTTTCTTTCTGTGTACACAAACTTTAATACTTTGAACTTTCTGTATACACAAACTTTAATACTTTGAACTTTCTGTATACACAAACTTTAATACTTTGAACTTTCTGTATACACAAACTTTAATACTTTGAACTCAGGTGAAAACTTAGACCAGCCATCATAGATACCCGACAAAAATGTAACAGACTTTGTGATGGTTTTATTTTTACAAAAAGTTTTCAAATCCAGTTCTTACTTTTGTAAAATGTTACTTTTTAACGAAAAACGAAATTTACAAACCAAACTAAAAAATAATGTCTGATCAACCAAAATGGAAACGTTTTAATACAATAACATTTTGATGCTGAAATGTTCATTAAGTTTAATTAAAACGTACATTTAGTAATTAAATTTGAGCCCAGCTTGTATTTCAGCCGAGTTCACAAAAAATGAAGAAATATTACACAATACATTTTACATAATTACAGTCAATTTAATATGTCGTAATGTTGCTTCAAAAATAAAGCAAAAAATGTAATTCTGTTGGGGAAAAAAAGTAAATACATCACGAAACACAAGGCAAATATGTTTCTACTTTCACACCCGACATAATACCTGAACATACACGTAATATCAATGTCAACCTGTCATACAATAGACTCAGTATACATATATTTACATATATACATGTTATGTGACGTAAGCAATGCACTGAAGAAAAGAACACGAAACGATATTTTAAACAGCATTCTCAGAAAGTATGTAAACACGAAATATTACAACTGAAAGATTCTTTTTTTTAAAATCGTAGATTAGCTAGAGGCGCAGCTTAGTTTTATGAATCCTGGGTGTGGGTGTATTATTTACTTTTTCATTACATCATATTTATCTCTCCGTAATCCTTGTTTCAAGTTATCAAGCCTCGTTCTCAACTTTCTTACTGAGCTACACAATTGAATCTGAGTATGTAAATCCGGAGATAGAATAATCTGCAAGCACTTGAGTAGATTTGAGTGTGAAGCCAACCTTTGTCCCACCAGTTGCTTCTAGTACAAGATTTAATGTCGGGGCTACATTCGCAACATTTTGTTTGAATTATTATCTCCCCTGGACTTCAACTTATGGTTTTTGTAGCCGGAGTTAAAAACAAAAAACTTGATCTCCGCAGCAAATAATGGCGGGAGTGTTTGCCGTCCTACCCCAGCACGTGTGTGACACGTGGGCCATGCTCACTGCGGAGATAAGCTTTAATGGGGGGGGGGGGCATTTTTAGTTCTCATAATCTAGATGGAGAATAATCGGAGCTACGATTCCGATGTTTCATCGCCAAGTGTGCAGAGTGGTGTGGTGTAACGGTTACGATTACGATGCCAGAAAGTGGGCATGCTGGTCTGGTTCCACGGTTCTCAAAAAACGTGACGAGTGGTGCAATATATGGGGGGTGGGTAAAGGGGGAGGGGGCTATGATAAGCTGAAGAGATGAAAAGTAAGACTTATTGTGCGCTTGTTAAAAAAAACATGCAAGGTTTACTTGTCAATGTTTTCCTATAAATCCAGTATTCTCTAAAGTACACTTGAAATAGACCGTCTCTAGAGAACTTATATTTTTGTATACGATTGGGGTACATCTGGTAAAAAAACTGGAGAACCGCTGCTTTAATGAGTGACGTCTACAACAATAATATTCGTTTAGATGATAGGGGTATGTGTAAGGGGGTCTGTTAGGGATGTTACACTGGGGTGTAGGTTAAACATGGGAGGGGTGCGTGGTGGGGAGGGGTGCGTGGGGAGGGATGTGTTGGAGGAGGGGTGTGGGGGAGGGTGTTGTCTAATTACACACACAGCTGACGATCACCTACATGTAGCTGTGTCTTGTACACGTAGTTTACACCTGGCAGACGACGAGCTTAATGGCACCCAAAAATTCTGCGACCCAGCGACCCTACCCCCCAGCCCCGCCCCCTTCAGCTCGACCCTGTACATGAGCCATTAAGATAATCAGAGCCTGTTTTCCTTTCCTCCTCCGTTTTACGATCATACGTCAGTGATCAACAAAGGTTCCCTACCCCTGGACGTGCCCAGACACCCCTCTCTGCAATTAATTACGGTAATTAACGAATTGTTCTCAGCTTACATAGCCACTAAAACCCAGTAAAACCTGTCTGAATCTTGTAGAAAATTGTCTACGATTTCCCCATAAAGTTCCCTACCACGTTTTTCTAACTATTGCACCAACCAGATGTGAATGACTAACTTAAGCCTATGCCCATCTGAGGATGTTCATCGTCAAGGCTTAGATTACTAGACTGATACATAGATTTACATTCTGTGATGTATTCATTCATTGAGCCTCGCTAGTCTATCGGAACTAAACTAGTGACATCAAAATATTGAATTGTTGGTTATAAATCTTATTTCTCGATTGGTTGAAAGAAAAAAAATCAATAAAGGACAGTTACGATCAAATATCGAAATTAATTAATTATTACTTGTTCATCCATAATTACTCTAAAAGTTACATTAAAAATGTACAAAGTATCTCTCACTCACACACTATCAATTCTCAACCCCCCCCCCTCCCCCACACCCCCATACATATATTTAAGTATAGAACACAATTAATTTCAAATGGTGTCCACAGGTAAAATACAGACAAATATACAGCAGCAATCTCTCACCAGGGGAGAAAATGACATTAATTGCTAATCAATTTTTAAACATGTGTTAGTCTAGCTTGAGACCCCACCCCACCTCCCATAGCCTACAACATATTGCGTACGTGTATAAAGATTTACTCGATCTGAAGAAAATTCATATAAAATATTCAATATCTCTCTTTCACATTCACTCGTGTAATCATTGGTCATCTTCGCTGCTATGTTACATGGGCCTGTATTTCCGTACAGATGCTATAACAGACACCCACAGAGTCCCATCAGACCCAGGGAGGTCCCGTTACAGCAGCAGACGTTCCAGAAATTTAGAGCAATATTGTGTAGAAAACAAAATATTTGCTTTGCTGATCGCTTCTATTCTACCAATGAATTTGTCTAATACAAAATCTTAACCAAACCAGCATAAAAAAATGAATATATAAAAAACAAATACCAAAGAAAAATTGACCCTAATCAAAGGTCAAGGTTGTTTGAAAGATGCACATTCTAAAAATAGTATACAAGTTAGTATATACACACTGTAACACAAAATATTCGCGACGTTAAAATCAATGCATTAAAATTATCGATCCAGCACATTGAATAATACATCATAGGTCATCAATATCAAGTCATCAATATCAAGTCATCAATATAAGGTTACCATACATTTGTTTGATTTTCAACTGTCTCTCTATCTCTCTTACATTCCATATTTCTTTCAAACCTCCTTTAACAATCCCATACACACAAACCAAACAATATTTACATGTTGAGTTTTAATAATAAAAACATAAGTTGGTTGCTTTAAATAGACCAGACTCTACTCACATGGAATAACTACTAATCTAATACATTAATTATGTTAATTTACTTGTTAATCAGTCTCACTTTTTTTCTATACGCATGCGCACAACAACTCTCCTTTCGTGCGACGTTTTGACCCGCTTCTCAGTAAATAAATAGTTTGTTGTGGTCAGTAAATGGCGAGCTGTCTAATGGGAGATTGATCTTCCTGAGCTGACATACCGCACCAAATCCTGGTGCGCAAATCTTGAGTTTGTTTCAATGAGGTGTTGGTGTGAAGGTGTGTAGGGGTGTGACTTAGACATCATTGGGGGGTACGAGTGAATGGTAGGAGAACTTAAGGGGACTAGAGGTGGGGGGTGCGTGGTGGGCGTTGACGTAGGATTCGAACATTTCTCTTCTAGACGTCGGCCTGTCCACTGGCGGAAGATCTGCTGGTAAATTAAAAAACAATAGATTAAAACGTGAAGTAATTAATTAAAAACAGAAGATTTTAGTTGGAAAATTTTAATTAAATTCATAAAACCGCCAGGAAGAATGTCTCGCAGATTTTTAATCTCAACCAATCAAATAGATGATACTTTTTGTCTCTTATGCATTAAAACAACAGGCATAACTAATAGGTAAAAATACTGACTGTAAGCGAAGATATTTCAATTTCTCTCTCTTTATAAACTATGTATATATATAAATAAATAAATAAATAAATAAATAAATATATATATATATATATATATATATATATATATATATATATATATATATATATATACATATCTTGTAAGCTGTTCTTTCTACTCCATTTATAGTTAACATTACGCAACTAGGTTTTTAAATTTGATTTCATTACACGATTTTACGTTGTTTCTTTTCGAAGAACATAATAACAAAGAAATGTGGATTGAAAATATAGTTAAAAGAAATAAATTCCGAATCCTTATCTGATAACACCAAAATGGAGTAGGCAATTTCAGCAGTAAAAAAAATAAAACTGCACAAACCCCCGCACCTGTTTTTCGCTCCAGGTCCGACGAGTGAGCAGTGTTGAGGGTCTTCTCGCTGTCACTGTCCTGCTGGGGCGGCTCTGTGGGGAACAGAAAACATACGCCTGGCTAGAGTGAGTGCTTATTTCACGTGTTTTATGTACTCACGGTGTGTGATACCAGAGGTTTAACGCGCGACTCGCGTCAGAAGACCCGAGTCATAACTACAAAATGTGGCGCGGCTTATCTCCAAGGGCGAGAATTCCGTATCTCCAGCGGAGAGAACTCCCTATCGCCGTGACAATTTTAAACCCATGGGCCATTACCGTAAATAAATATATTTAAAAATAACTTAAAACCGTTTTTAAAATCTAGAATTTAAATAAAGATATATTTGATTTTTTGTTTCGCTTTGAATGTCATGGGTGTGATTTACAAAAACCGGAATGTTTACTGTGAAAGATTGTAAGTTGGTGTGGTCTAAAATGTTTGGAGAAGATGTGAACTATCTTTTTAAAACAAGATTATTCTGTAGAATACATTACGTAATATCATCTGTTACTGTATAGCGTTTTGAATATTCCTCTAAATCTAGAATGATCTAATAAATATCATGAACGTTTTCCTTTCGTCCCCAAGACAGACGCGACAGATGAAGTAGAGTTTATGCTTAAATGAACTCGGTATACGGTGGAGGGGGGGGGTGTGGTCAGCACTATTATATTTGTCAGGTGGCCATCAGAGCTGGGTAGACTGAAGGAAGTCTAGCAGGCTCAAACTCGGGATTTGAACTCGAGACTTTCGGGTAGCAGACGAGAGCTCTATTAACGGACCACACCCTACCACAATAATTAAAGAGTGTTCTATCGAATGTGGATGTTAGAATAACATTTATACGTTCTTCTAAATCTAGAAAGCTCTAAAATTATTAAATTCTAATGCTAAATCTAGAATGTTCTAAAAATAATATATTCTAATGCTAAATTTAGAATGTTCTTTTTTCTTACCTTGACTATTTCTAAGAACAGGCTCGGGGCTAGACTCTGACCTTGACCTCTCTGGCTTCTCCATATGTTTACTCCCCGACTCCGAGAACCCCTCCTGCTTTAGAGCCCTCCTCAGCCGACGGACCCTCCTTTGGAAAAACTCTGCAAAGATAAACAGCGGTACAATGGACGAGTGTGTTGTGAAAGTGATATGTTTATTCTGTATTTAAAAGATGATTCTAAATACTGCAAAAACTATTTCTCGCTGAAAAACCGCAGATCATCCACTGTTTGAGCCGAGGACAAACTTTCTTGCGTTTTGGCTTAAAATAATATTGACATTTTAAAACCACCATTAATTTGGTGTACCAAGGTGTGTATTTCAAGTAGTGACAGAATTGTTAAACCGGTAGGTTAACATTTTTTTTACTGTAGCACCATTGTTTGTGTTAACATTGTGTTACTATAACACCATTGGTAGACCTAGTGTTAACATTATGTTAGTGTAGCACCGAAATGTTAACATTGTCTTACTAATGGACCAAGTGTTAACATGGTGTTAGTGTAGCACCGTTGGTAGACATGGTGGCAGTTAGCAGACGACAGCCAGGCACCAGGTTTGTAAACATTCAGCCTGTCACGGAAGTGACGAAACTCGTCGTCTGCTGACATTCACGTCAAAACTGGGTTGACCACTGAGACAGTATGTGTATGTAGGGGATGGCTAGCTGAGAAAATATGTGTATGTAGGGGATGGCTAGGTAGCGTCAAGCAACATATGTGTATGTGTAGGGGAGGAGGGGTCGGTGTGATGTAAACTCGCACTGAAATCGGGGTCTGCGTGTTCGTTCAGAGAATGTGAAGCTTTAACCCCCTCCTTCCCCCCTCCTGATCCCCCAGACCTTAAAAATGAACTAATCTTCACTCTATTAATAGCCGGCGTGGAGCAATTTTCCCCCGCTTTCTAATTTCTCCCCAGCCACATGCTAGGGCTGGCATTGTGGAACAACAACAGCCACCCCCACCCCCATCCCCCTCACCCCCAGTTCCAGTATGCTGGTATTGACGGACGTGCGTTAGGTGTCCTGTCCATGACGTCATGACCGGCGCGCGCCGTTACAACAACATTGTTCGCCGGCAGTTCATCAATTAAGAGTTCAATTCACTCGTTCATAAAACCTTATTTCTGTTTCATTAGCCCCGCCCCCACCTCCCAGCCTAACCCTTCTCTCATCCACACCCTTCCAGTGATCCACTTCCCACCCCCACCCTCACAAATTCAGACATATTTTACCCTCCCCTCACACTTTTAAACCCACCAAATTGAGTAATTTCCTACCTTACCCAACGAAATCAGTAAAATTTTAACCCCCCACCACCCCACCTCTACCCCACCCCCCTCCACTACTCGCTACTCCAGTTTTTAACGAGCGCTACTTGGCTTTGATCAAATTGGCTAACAAGTTAAAAACTGTTACCTGTAAACAAGTATTACGTGATCTAACCAAACACTCAAGACGTTTAAAAAATAAAGCACCGAGTTGATAATGATGTAAATTGTGAGACTCCCGTGTAATGAATGCACGTTGATAAATATTCTATATCGTGTTGGTAAGTTGATAAATATTCTATATCGTGTTGGTAAGTTGATAAATATTCTATATCGTGTTTGTTAATTGATAAATTTCGGCAATCATTTGTGTAAGTTGATACAGAACCCAAATTAAGTTTGTATGTTTACAAAATTTTATGTCAAGTTTTTAAGTTTATAACAGTCCCGAATCATGTATATAAGTTGATCAACTTTCTATATAAAGTTTATAAGTTGATAAACTTTCCATATCAAGTTCGTAAGTCCATGTAAATACCAAATGGGTAAAGTGCTGACCTAGACAGTTATTGCATGTTTTCTACTGAATGGCGAAATTCCATTGTTCCCATCCGATCAAGTAACGAACATTTATTCAAACAATCGTCGTTGCCGCTGTGATGTATTTTTCTTATTTCCAATAATCTGTGTTGATATCTTGAGTAGCAGATATTTCATTAGTCGTGGCCGCTGGTAGGACCATATTGACGACGTGTTAAAAATGGTGACCATTATCCTATCTGTATTGCCGACGTCATGACCATTATCCTATCTGTATTGCTGACGTCATGACCATTATCCTATCTGTATTGCCGACGTCATGACCATTATCCTATCTGTATTGCTGACGTCATGACCATTATCCTATCTGTATTGCCGACGTCATGACCATTATCCTATCTGTATTGCCGACGTCATGACCATTATCCTATCTGTATTGCCGACGTCATGACCATTATCCTGTCTGTATTGCCGACGGCATGACCATTATCCTATCTGTATTTCCGACGTCATGACCATTATCCTATCTGTATTTCCGACGTCATGACCATTATCCTATCTGTATAGCCGACGTCTTGACCATTATCCTATCTGTATTGCCGACGTCATGACCATTATCCTATCTGTATTGCTGACGTCATGACCATTATCCTATCTGTATTGCCGACGTCATGACGATTATCCTATCTGTATTGCCGACGCCATGACCATTATCCTATCTGTATTGCCGACGTCATGACCATTATCCTATCTGTATTGCCGACGTCATGACCATTATCCTATCTGTATTGCCGACGTCATGACCATTATCCTATCTGTATTGCCGACGTCATGACCATTATCCTATCTGTATTGCCGACGTCATGACCATTATCCTATCTGTATTGCCGACGTCATGACCATTATCCTATCTGTATTGCCGACGTCATGACCATTATCCTATCTGTATTGCCGACGTCATGTCCATTATCCTATCTGTATTACCGACGGCATGACCATTATCCTATCTGTATTGCCGACGTCATGACCATTATCCTATCTGTATTGCCGACGTCATGACCATTATCCTATCTGTATTGCCGACGTCATGACCATTATCCTATCTGTATTGCTGACGTCATGACCATTATCTTGTCTGCGGATCTTTCCACAGCTGAAAACGAGGCCGGTCATCCCAGACCACTTTGGCGCATCTTGTTGACGCATTTCGGAAGTTGCTGCTGAAAGTTCTCAACGAAAGCACCTGCCCCCACAACCCCGAAATGCAGGCCCGACCACAGCAAATGCATGCAGTGCGGATGAGTTGCAATATTTCCCTGGCCATGTGTTCATTAAACCCCCTGCTCCATCCCCTCCCCCGTGTTTTGATGGCGATAAGGCAACAGATCATACCAGCAGATTCGTGTTTTTTTTTATGAAAGTGTTTTGGACCTCCCGTAGTAGGCCTTAATTAATAGGATAAGTTGTCGAGTACGTTACGTTGTCGAGAGAACACGACACAACTAACACTGGGCAACGTGAGCAGAACCCAAGTTTTATCCGGCGTTTGATTGGTCTGTTGTTGGCCGCCATTTTGATGACGTACACGCAGCACCAGATGGCGCGAGAAGCCGTCGTGACGTTTTTGTTTATCTTAAAATATGACTTCAAATTTTAGCCCGGCTGTTTTAATTTTTTACCCCCATTAAAAAACCCATTAATGTGGTTCCCATTTTTTTAGCCCCGCGTGTGCGTTATTTCATGAGCAGTCTGACATTCCATTCCCCATCCATTCCCCGCCCATTCCCCGCCCATTCCCCATACTCCACAAACAGTAATTTTTTTATTTGAAGGCCTGGTTCTACATATGTTTCAACAATTTTATTTCAGGGTGATTTAAAAGAGAAACTTCTAAGAAAGTTCTAATTCACAAAACTTTTAAACCAGGGAACACCATCTAACACAAGATAGCGTCCCACAGAGAAATATTTTCCTTCCAGCTCTCGCTGAAAAACAGTAATTAGCAGTGTTTAATCAAAGCTTTTAATTTTTTAAATCTCGCGCCGCGGGAATACAAACGAGATGAAATAGATTTTTAAAATACAATTATTAACTGTTAATTTATTTTTCGTTTCCGCACGTGTTCGATTAGTGCGCATGTCAGAATGTAAATAAGTGTTTTACTGCGCGTGTCAGGAAGTAAATACGTGTTTTACTGCGCCAGATTGGGGAGAGTTGCACGTCATATTCTTCAGGCAGAAGGGCCAGATGATAAAAGAAACAAAGATAAGGATACACAAGAGGTGCGTGAAAAAGTAAAGGGATAGACCGGGATGAGGTTGATGGAACTGTTTGTAATATAGTCCTGGGTTTCCTGAGCTAAACACCCGCGGCTATATAAAGTATATACAGCAGCATCACAGGCGGGGTGTTGGGTGGTGTCTGCACTGGTTGACACCATTTAGGGGTGACACCAAATCGAAAAATTGTAAAATTTACTGTCAAAATAATGTTTTACTCAGCTAAAAAAAAAAAAAAAAAAAAAAGGTGGGAGAGAGGGAGAGGTGGACACCGAACTGAAAATATGAAACTGTTGGGTTGCGAGGGGGGGGGGGGGGGTGACTTTCGACCTTTTGTCACCTCTGACTATATGGTATAGCCTTCCATATTTCAATTAACAGACTAGTTGTAGCAAGTCAATAATATATCGGTAACTAAATCTACGATAAGGCTTTAAGAGTAGTCTAAGGTTATTGCTATGGTTAAGACTAGGGTGAATGTACGTGCAATAGAGTCGTATCACATTAATCTAGTTTTCCTTAGTACGACTGGGTTAAATACTGAAGACCAAAGCACTAAAGAGAGGCTTGATTCAGCATTAACTCGCTAGGTTAATTAATTAATTAATTTCCTACACCTACCTCGTTTTTTCCTCTCATCCTGCATCTCTCTCTCCAGTCTCTGTGTTTTCTCTTTCTCTTTGATCAACTCTATGCTGATCTGATCTGAAATGGAGGAAAAATAAGACGTTGCTGAACAGAATATTCTAGAATATTTTAGTGGTGTTTGTCCGGTGTTTGTGTTTTCTCTTTCTCTTTGATCAACTCTATGCTGATCTGATCTGAAATGGTGTTAGAGAAAAAATAAGATGGTGATGGAATGGAATACAACAGAATATTTTAGAATATTTGAGTGGTGTTTGTCCGGTGTTTTTCTATGTTGAGATAATGAAAGAATGGGTGTCAATATATGTTTGTCAATGTAAATATGCGGTAACTTTCAGATACAATTACACAATAGTATAACAGTGCATCGAGGTAATTATTGTTATCAATAAGGCGGAAGTCATCTGTTGAAGCCTCCAACCCAAAGATCTATCATTGCCCCCCCCCCCACCTCAACACAAACTGTCCTCTGTCACAACCTAACATACAAAGCGCTGTACTTCTCAATAGTCCCAACACTCGGGAGTTTCAGCAGTTGCTGTCCTAGCTATCAGGAGTTTCAGCAGTTGCTGTCCTAGCTATCAGGAGTGTCAGCAGTTGCTGTCCTAGCTATCAGGAGTTTGAGGGGCAAGGCACTATCCAGCCCATTAGGACTTTTAGGACCAAGGCGCTGTCCTGCTCATAGGACATGTAGGACCAAGGCACTGTCCTACCCATTAGGAATCGAAGGACCAAGGCACTGTCCTACCCATTAGGACATGTAGGACCAATGCAGTCCTGCCCATTAGGACATGTAGGACCAAGGTACTGTCCTACCCATTAGGACTTGTAGGACCAAGGCACTGTCCTACCCATTAGAACTTGTAAGACCAAGGCCCTGTCCTGCCCTTTAGGACATGTAGGACCAAGGCCCTGTCCTACCCATTAGAAATGTAGGACCAAGGCACTGTCCTGCCCATTAGAAATGCCCCGAGCGAGTCCGGTCTGCCGGTCGAGATTCTGATGAGCCGGCCTCTCCGGCTGACCGGTAATGGATCATTTGACAAACCCTAAAATATTATTGTTTCCCCGGGTGTCTGGGCGCGGGTATAAGGCCCCCGATTTACGGCCGGGCGCGGCCCCTATCTCGGCGACCAGAACACTGAATTACTCGCCCATTTTACCCTTATTTATAGCCTCCATTCGCCTGTGAGATGAGCAGCGGACCGGTCCATTGTGGACTGGAAACAGGGGGGACAGGATCTGAACAATAACCTTATTCTATTGTTGCAAGAGAAAAAAAATCGACTTGGTTTAATAACAATAATACACTGTAACTTTGGCGCGGACGGGCAAGAGGATGAAATATGCGACTCCAATCATCCAGTGCTTGCTTCATAAACCAAGTCAATTTATTATGTTATAAGGTTCAATGCACGCCGATAAAAAAAGCAATAGCTTTTTGTTCAGACCACACGCTATATGAATCATAATTTTCGAATCTATTTACAACACAGATATTCTTTTTGCCCTACAAAATAAAAGTAAAATCCACACAAGTGATAGATCTACTTTGTTTTTCATCGAAAGGCTTTTTTAGCGCAATTTCCATTCTGGAGAATTGCGTTTATTAACCCGTCATTTCTGGATGTATGAATGTATGAATGAATGGATGGATGGATGTGTGTCCGCAGCTTTAAGTCGTATCTCCTCCTCAACGAAGCAATATCGATAACTAGTTCCAAAAGCAATTATGTTAAGCAAGTTACGAGGATGAACATAGGCCATAAAAATTCCGGGTTTCTTTCATGGATTTCCTGGAAAAGCCAAAAAACCTCGAAAAAAATGCCGTTTTTGGCCCATATCTCGGCAACCAGACCACTTAGCGACTTGAAACATTTACCAATCAATTCCTGCCATAATTTAGAACAATATTGCCGAAGAAAGTTTTCAAAAATATCCTTTCGTTCGGTCACAAAAATTTTTTTGAATTAATTAAAATTTGGACCGAATTAGTAGGCATTTTTATCCAACCACACCACACGCGTCATCACGTTCAATAACTGTGCCATTACGTTCAATGGCTGCGCCATCACGTTCGGTAGCTAGGCGCGCAATGGTTTTTAGTCATGTAACTCTATTGTAAATAAAACATGTAAAATACTGAAAAAAAAATTAATAAAAAACGTTTTAATAACTAACCAATGGTTTTACTAACCCTGCTCTTGATTTACGCTACGACAGAGCTATTTTTAGATAACATAAGGAAATTGCGCTTAAATGTCACTAGACTTTTTAATTAACTTGTTTTTTTACTTTGAAACGACAATTATGTTGAACTTATTTTTTCATATCTATTTTCAATGTATCTATCAAATACAAAACAAAACAAAATTTTAGGGTAACATTCAATTTAAAAAAAAAAAAAATTAAAAACAGAAAACAAAAATATGAAAATTAAATTTTTGAAATAAGATTAAGTTAAGAAAAAAAAGCCACAGGAAACGCGCCTGTAACAAATTCAATTGGGAATTTTTTAAAATGTCTTTGTTGTTAACGTTCTTTGCTTTTGAACAGACGGGCAAAAGTGTTTTGATAACAAAATGGTTAAAGTGGCTGAAGATCCACCGTTCTTAAAGTCCCATAAATTCTCTTTCAGCTGACATTATCCGCCCCTACCTTATTCCCTCCCCTTTTTGGCTGTACTCTTTTACTGTAAATATTAAAAAAAAAAAAAACCCACGGAAGATTCTTGAAATGTGACTAGGACCCCCCCCCCCCACCCCTACCACCATTATGGTAATGAGCAATTTTTGATATTTCAATGATCGTCAGGTCGTTGAAAATGGAGGGAGGGGGAGGGACATGGAGAGCCCGGGGAGGAAATAGACCCTGGTGAAATGCACCCAAATGGACGGCAGTTTTGACACTTTCCCCGTCACGTGTGGGGCAGTTCCAGAAATGGGCACATCCCAACAATCCTGGTGCTCGCACATCCTAACAATTCTGGTGCTGGCACATCCTAACAATTCTGGTGCTGGCACATGAAAACGAGGCTGTATGAAATAAAAATCTCTCGCCAGATAATGGAAGCTCCGACCCCGAAAAACGGCGGTTTGGTTTGTTTTATATCTTCTCGCTTGAGGGTCGTATAAAAGTTTGTCTCTCAATGTTGTTGTGCGTGTGTTTAGATGTATTTCTTGTATTGTTATTCTTGGATTTAACAGTGTACTAATTGGTATCAATATTTGTCCAGATGTATTTATAAATACGGGTATGAATATGTACGTATATACTGTATATTTCGACATTTACTGTACTATATCTTTATGTGCCTTATGGCTAAAAATATTTTTATAAAAGAATGTGCGTCTGTGCTAAATACTGAAAAAAATTAAACACGTTTTTTTTCTTTATTAAAAAATCAAGCATTAAAATTGAATAAAAACTAAGAGCTTTAAAAAATGGCATATAAAATATGATTAAAATTCGCTTAATACGCCTCACGAGGTAGAAATCAAGGTGATTTTAGTTACCGATTTAACATTAATTGTGCGAATAGCCCTAAGAAACTTTCTCAAATGAGTTGTCAAAGAATGGAATAAATAACTAGTTCTATGCCTGACGCACTGACTCATGACGCGCCCACAATGCCCAGGTACCGAGGGTCAAACTCCTCTGATCGAGTTGCTTCCCCGCCTAACAAAAAGCAACAGGAAATGACCTTCGCAGTGCGTGCGCGCGCTGCCGACTGATTGGCCAGAAGGAAAGAAATAAAGCGGAAATGAGAGGATTTCAATGGGAAAATTAGATAACTCTGAGCTTTAGTGGCATGAACTGTTGGTGACAAATTGTTCATGAACTGTAGGTGACAAATTGTTCATGAACTGTTGCTGAAAAATTGTTCATGAAATATTTGGTGAAAACTTGTTCATGAAATATTTAGTGACAAATTGTTCACGAACTGTTAGAGAAAAATTGTTTATGAACTGTTGGTAACGAAATGTTCATGAACTGCTGGGTACAAATTATGTATACAATGTTGGTGATGAATCGTTTATGAACTATTGATAAAAAAAAACTCATGAACTATTGGTGATGAATTGTTCAGAACGGAGTGTGAAAGTCTTGCGGAGACCTACAGCAGTCACATGATTTGTCGAAGGTATCTGTGTTATATGTCGATCGTGTTTCTCTCAGCCTTTTATTTATGTTGTGTTTCTCTGGTTGTGCTGGTTGAGAGTATCTAAGGCATGTGTCTGTCATATGCCTATAAGTGGCCTAATTTAGCTTACTTACCTGTTATATATCAATATGTAAAAATGTCTGCATATGTATATCATATTTGTGTTTATGTCATAAGTACCATACGTCTTATTTGTCTGCAAATTTCATTTGAAAAATATTTCTAAACATGTTCAACAAGACTAGCCTCATATGCACCACAAGTCATCATCTACCCTACTAAACACGCCATCAATCTATCTTTTCACGAGCCAACCACATAAAATTTAAACCTATTTCACATCCAGCTATTTCTGTAAACATTCCTACACAGTTCACTTTCCTAAAATCTCGTATCAAGGGCCCGGTAACTTTAAACGAAGATGTGTACATATTCAATAAAACAGCCATCCAGAAATACAGCCCCCAATCAATTGTTCATTAAATTCCTCCACCGTATTGAATAGTATTCCGTCTTCATCAAGCCGGACCGCTTCCGTTGCGCTAACAGCTAATTGGCACTTGCATTGATTCCTGACGGTTGGCTTGCAACTTGTTTTTGTAAACCAAAAACAGCACGTGAATACACGGCGATTGACCCGGGGAGGAGCCTTGGACATTATTCCCAGATTTATATTTGACGTCAAGTGCTCGTAGAAAGCGAAAGTGCTCCAACCATTCAGCCTGTGGAAAAACCCGATGCAGTGAAGTGTGCACCACAAGAGGAGGACCAAGCTTTTAGATTGTGGATCACAGGCTGATTCGTTTAGGATAGACTTGTCTGTCTATTTGTCAGTTCAATTTTTTTTCGTTTTATAAAAAAATACCCCCCCCCCCATCTGACAAGGAGGTGCTGGAAAGTGTCGAGTTGTTGAAAGATGACTTGAAATAATTTGAAACAGATTGGATCTTATAATAAGATGTAAACAGAATGTTCAATGGTTTTCAAATGCACAATTTGCAATCTAAAATGAGTTTCGACGAAATTTCAAAAGTTGATTGGGTGTAGGGCTATATATTAAAAAAAATATCTCTATGCTTAAATAGCCATCATTAATGTGAAAGCGTTTAGGGAAAAGGGGGAGGGGGGTGGCAGAAACTACCTCGACTTTCTATTTTAAAAAGTCGCAGTAAATTGTTCCACGCTACAAAATGGGTATCTAATGTGAGTGGTAGTTTTTCATCTTCCTATTTAACAATGTGCTTTTGTGTTATATGATTGTATGATATATATATATATATATATATATATATATATATATATATATATATATATATATATATATATGTGTGTGTGTGTGTGTGTGTGTGTGTGACGTGTCTAACATACGCCTATACACGTGCAAGTGTGTATAGCGAGAACAAAGATAAACAGGAAACAGCATATCTGTTTGTCTGTCTGTCAGTGGTGTAACTGTGGGGAGCGTCAGCTCTAAACACTAAACAACCCCTCCCCTCCTCTCCACTGTCCGCCCCGCCCATTGTCTCGTGAATAGCTCGGACTGTGAGTAGCACACGGGGAAATAGTAAAATCACGTGACCGATGTCTTCTAGGTGCAAGATGAGCAGGTGTTGTGCACTTCATGACCTCCCCCTCCCTCCCACCTCGCCCCCCCCCCTCCCTCCGGCAAGCTTCTTGGAAAGTGGGCATGTGAAGATGCTTTAGCAAATATCTCAATCTCAACCTTCTGGATTTAACACTGACCTTTGTGTACTCAATGTTTTTAATAATGAATTCGAACAACAATACCTATCCAAAAAATTCATACTAACGCCCACCAATATTTGAAATTCCGTATCAAGCTTCAATTTTTTTTTTCTAAATCTAATTCTAACAATTATACCACAGTCGAAATTCTGACGAGAATAATGTAATTGATTTTCTTACACCGATGCCTTTGCCTTACATTGCCTAAACTGACACAAACTGACGACAATACAAAATGTACAACATCCTAGTAATCTATATCAGTTAAAGAAAATGTACAACTTCCGAGGTTCTAAATGACACAAACACAGCCAAAAAATGTACAATAATCTCCCCCCCCCCCTCAATAATTCGTGTGATTCCATTTACAGGCTCATTCGTCACGCAAAGATTTCAGGATAAGCCGACATCACCTGCTCATCTAGCACGAGCTTTAATGCGATTTGAGCTCGCACGTGCACCCCGGTACAAGCCCTCTGACAATGGCTGCCGGTGCTCACACAAGTAGGTTCAACTCACAAAAACACAGGATTCCCTGATTGCTTTCGGTTCTGCTATCTCTGGCTGTCTAAGATGTTCATTAAGTTATTATATCATTTTAAACATGAGAAATGACGAGGATCGGTGCACGTGTTTGGTGAGTGCATGAAATACAACGGAACACAGTTTAACACCTGCTGCAAGAGACAGACGTCATAGCATCTATTTTACTTCCATTTTACTTCTATTTTACTTCTTATTTCCGGTAACTCCCACTAGATAATTTAGATCTATTTAGATTATCTTGATGGAGGGAAGTGGGTTGCAACGTAAAAAAAAAATAATATATCAGGATTTTTGGGGGCGTGGCAGAGGTGTCATAAAGTTGAAGGGGATACAGAGAGAGAAAGAGACAGAGAGAAGAAAAGAAAGAGAGAGTATAAGAATGAAATAAACAGAGAGAAGGAAAGAAAGAGAGAGTGTGAGAAAGAAAGAAACAGTTACAGAATGAACTTTGTTAAAGAAAAAAATTGAGAAGAAAGTGATAGAGAGAGATAAAAGAGGGTGAGAGAGTAAGAGAGAGAGAGAGAGAGAGAGAGAGAGAGATGGACGGACCAAGAGCGAGATTATTCTAGGTGATCTGTTACTTGGTCATTTACCCACTTGCTTGTATCCATAGACTTTCATACTCAAACAAGTTACAGCCACAGGCTTGGAGATCTACACAACAAGTCCCAACTACATTCAACTGTTTAGATCCACACAGAACATATCCCAGATACAAATCGATGTCGAACATATCCCAGAACAAATGGACACAGAATGGGACTGCTAGTACCTATTAGTTTAGCCCCATCAGACTAACCAAATTTTCTCCCCCCCCCCCCCCTCATTGTGTTGGTAACCGTAGTTCACCAACCCAGCCTCCACTACAATGCAATATTCTCGAATCACCCCAAAAATCCCTTTAGACAAAACTCTGAAAGCATCTGAATGTAAAATTCAATTCATTAACCGGCCATTTTTTTTCCTCCGGCTTGCTGTCGAAGACGGGGACCGGAAGTCGAAATCAAGAGATTTCTCTTATTAAGTTTCCTTTGTCCTACCATCAGGATTTGCTAGAGCCGGCAAGGTGTCTTCGCATTAGCCGGTTGAGAGAAATAGCCGGAATATCATTTGTGAAGGGAAGACTCAGAGTACAACTGAGTAAACTCATTTCTGGAGACTTTTCTAGTCAAAAGGGTAGGGGTGGGGGAGGGTGGGTGGGTGGGTGACGAAGTACCAGCGCTTTTAAACAAAATAAGTTTGACGAAATGGTGGACGACAGACAGACTTGTGACGTCACACATAGTCACGTGGTAAGTTTAGGTAGATAAGAAAAACAGGAGCTGGGTGGGTGGAGTGATGTCCATACCACAGAGTGACCATATCAGATTAACATATGGGCCATCACATTAAGCAAATCAACTGGAAACAAATACGTGATTCATAGTATTTTTTTAAAAAATGGTACAAAGTATTTTTTCTGTACATATATTTTAATTAAATTATGAGTTAAAAAACTAATGATTGAATTATGAATCATCTGGACATAAAGTTGGACAAATATAAGAAAAAAAAACAATGGGTTATGAAAAAGATAAACCAAAATGTTGATTTTGATGTGATTTTTTCATAACAATGCCAAAACTATATTAAGCCGCCAGAGGACACACTAGTAGAAAAACATCAAGACACAAAACACATCAAAACAGAAGTTTCTGCACTGGGAAAAAGCAAACCAAATTTACAAGGTCAATCCAACATATTCAGGATCGATACCTGTGTAGAACCACTCGATACTAATTACCGAATACGATTACTTATATTTTTTTTATTCATATTCATTACATTGTCACTCTGATACAAAGTAGGGGCCTATATCCCCCTACCTCCCCTTAGACAATGCTACAATTTTTTTGTGTCCGCTGTTAGCGAAATTGTTGTGAAAAGAAAAGAATGAATCGTCTCCCTTGCTATCGGGGACGGACTCGAATATTTCTAAATGCGTTATCTCCCCTTGTAACGACATTAACAGCTAATGTTGCCAAGGGGACACAAAAAGGGGAGTAATCCAGCGACTGGATTTCGCGTATTGTTTCTAATGGTCCCCCTTGAACATCGAAAAAAAACATGTTTTTGTTGTTATTAGTTGAGAGTACGTTTAAATAATAAAAAAAAAAACGATCTATATTTAGCATATTTTTAAAAAAAATCTTATAAAATAATGTCGCAGCAGATAATTGTTAACATAATACATGGAGCTTAAAAATTCTAAGTCAGTTTATTTTGTTCCGACTTCGATCACTCAAAGAATGTCATTCGTAAGTTTTTCTTTAGTTTTGTAGAATTTCCGTAATGGCTTAAAGGTATTAAATATTAATTTAAAAATTCCACACCAAGTTCGAGGTTCCGAGTCCCTATGCACCATATCCTGTGTTATTTTAATATGTAGTTCGGTGTACATTTGAGGGTTGACGCCCCTGCTTGCCAAGAAGTGCAGTCTCGTATAGCTATGGTGGGGTGGGGGGGGGGGGGTAGAGGGGTGAGAGGCCTGTCAGCTTAATTCTGTCACGTGATTATCTCCTAACGGTGGACCATCCATAATAAATTCATCCGCGACACATTCGCGACACATTCGGACAACGCTTTTCTATTTCAATTAGTGAGGATGTTTAGCTGGGTACGGGCATGAGAGGGTTAACGTGGGTACAGACATGGGAGGGTTAACGTGGGTACAGGCATGGGAGGGTTAACGTGGGTACAGGCATGGGGGGGGGGGGTAACGTGGGTACAGGCATGTGAGGGTTAACGTGGGTACAGGCATGGGAGGGTTAACGTCAGGCATGGGAGGGTTAACGTGGGTACAGGCATGGGAGGGTTAACGTCAGGCATGGGAGGGTTAACGTGGGTACAGGCATGGGAGGGTTAACGTGGGTACAGGCATGGGAGGGTTAACGTGGGTACAGGCATGGGAGGGTTAACGTCAGGCATGGGAGGGTTAACGTGGGTACAGGCATGGGAGGGTTAACGTCAGGCATGGGAGGGTTAACGTGGGTACAGGCATGGGAGGGTTAACGTGGGTACAGGCATGGGAGGGTTAACGTGGGTACAGGCATGGGAGGGTTAACGTGGGTACAGGCATGGGAGGGTTAACGTGGGTACAGGCATGGGAGAGTTAACGTGGGCACAGAGATGGGAGGGTTAACGTGGGTACAGACATGGGAGGGTTAACGTCAGGCATGGGAGGGTTAACGTCAGGCATGGGAGGGTTAACGTGGGTACAGGCATGGGAGGGTTAACGTCAGGCATGGGAGGGTTAACGTGGGTACAGGCATGGGAGGGTTAACGTGGGTACAGGCATGGGAGGGTTAACGTGGGTACAGGCATGGGAGGGTTAACGTGGGTACAGGCATGGGAGGGTTAACGTGGGTACAGGCATGGGAGAGTTAACGTGGGCACAGAGATGGGAGGGTTAACGTGGGTACAGACATGGGAGGGTTAACGTGGGTACGGGCATGGGAGGGTTAACGTGGGTACGGGCATGGGAGGGTTAACGCTATGGGTGTTTAGCAGAGTACAGGCATGAGAGGGTTAAAGTGGGTACAGACTGGGAGGGTTAACGGGATGGATGGCAGGTATGACGCCAAGGATGTGAGGTCTGAGGCAATGGATGAAAATAACTAATTGAAGATGGAAGTGTTATGAATATGATGCGATGATGTGGCGAAATGAGTACAAGAATGATACTCTCCGTTACTCTTGAATTGAGCTGGCGTATTGTTAACTTAAAACAACGATATTTTCTGACATTAAGGTTAAGTAGTCGCAGATAAACTTCAACAATTAATTAACATTTCAATCCTGAAAGCTAGTTTGAAAAGTTCCACATAAAGACAGCAGACTGGCTATCATACCCTCACCACTAATGTCAGATGGTACCACCCCCCCTCCCCTAAAATCACGTGACCACTCACCTTTCTCCTCCGCCGCCCTCCTCTCTACCGCCTTGGCCGCGTCCACCAAAGCCCGCACCACGCTGTTGAACTTGGTCACGAAGGATTCGAACTCGGACATGGCCGACTCGCCGTTCATCGAGGCGAAGGGGTTGCCGTTGGAGCCGGGCCTGGGCTTGTCAGGGGCGTCGCTGCTGTGGTACTCATCACTGTCGTAGCTGTCGTCTAGATCTGAGGGGCAAACAAAATGGCGGGGTTCATTCTTTGTTTTTGTGAAACAGGCACAGGGTTGAGAAGAAAGAATTGGCTAAAATTATAGGACACAAATCAGCTGTACTTGCTGTACATTGGGAAATAAAATAAAAAATAAGTGTCTGTATAACAATGTGTATAAAGAATTCAGCCCAATACTCGACATACATTATGCACCTATAAAGGTTATGCAGAATAAAATTGACATTGTTATCAAAACATAATTTAAAAACAAATAGCCAATCAGCGTTGTTCGGTGTATTTTGAGTATAAACCTACCCCTCAACCCCCCCCCCCCCCCCCCACCTTTTTTTTTTAGCTTTCTATTTGGGTTCTCAGCCAAAGTATCGGTCAACCCAACCCGCCCCACCCTCACGAAATTAGCCACTCGCCCTAGCCTTCCATCGCCAGTAGCTTATCTGGTAGTTTCGACAGATATTCCAATGTTTCGAGATTTTGATTTACTCCATCAGTCCATCACACATCAAGAGAACAAAGAATATAAATCACATTGGAAAAAAAAAAACCCAGCAACTTTTCTGCAACTTTTCTTTCGTTTTTTCGGTATGAGCATGACATTACCGATATCAGTATTCGACTACCTTTTACGATTTCAAAAGTGCTTGAGTATATACAAGAAGGTATCGAATATCTGGAATCGTCTAGTGTATCGTCTACGATACAACTTTTGCTTGCAGTACATAAAGTTGAAGCGATAAGTTATTGAAGAGCCCAGGGTGAGCCTGACGATGGGGTGGGGGGGGGGGGGGTAGGAGGAAGAAGGACTTGGTAGGGGGGGGGGGATTTTTTTTTTACCAGTAACACCTGCAACAAGTCCATACGGTAAAGCTGGTCGTTTTGAATAATCGATTCCGATTTTTTAAATTGTTCGTGGTCTGGTCAATGAAGTTCACCGTAATCAACTTTAACCGGATTAAGTTATTTACGAATAGATTGATCTACCACACAGCTTAACAACAAGACAATAAAAAATAGATTGGCAGATAAAATAAAACCCATATTTGTCAGTCTTACAGTATAATCGGTGATATGCTTGAAAACGATGAGGGGGGGGGGGGGACACAGCAGGTTCATATGCCGTGTTTATTGCAGAAGGCGGTAAAAATAAAACGACACCTATCGGGCGGCATCTGGGTGCTTGGGGTTCGGGGTTCAGGGTGGTTTATGACTGCTCGAGAATGATAGACATCTCCCTCCTACGTGTGGCCCGTGGGGGTGGGGGGTTGATTAAGCGACGATTACCATTGTGCTACAACGTTTATGCTGGTTTGATGGTGTTCAGATGGAAGTTAGAAAATCTGGAGATTAACAACACGCTCGGGGTCAGAGGTTACGGGACGATTTCTTGACAACTTGTAGGATGGGAGGTTTTTGGGGAGAACTATAGGAAGGGGAGGTTTTAAGGGAGAACTGTAGGATGGGGAGATTTTAGGGAAGAACTTTAGGGAGGAGAGATTTTAGTGGAGAACTTTAGGATGGGGAGATTTTAGGGAAGAACTTTAGGGAGGAGAGATTTAGTGGAGAACTTTAGGATGGGGAGATTTTAGGGAAGAACTTTAGGGAGGAGAGATTTTAGTGGAGAACTTTTTTGCAACAAATTGATGAAATGTGGGGGGGGGGGGGAAGTTAAATGCAGAGAAAAGCAAATATCGAATACCCCTGTACAGTCAGAATATGCTTCACAAAATGCAACAACGAACTATGGAACATCTGTCAGTGTTATTTTATTTTTATCCTACGATTTCGCATATTTACCCATTTTAATAGTGGATATTTTCATACTGCGATTAGGCTATTTCATACTGCCAGCAAAAAAAACAGAGTTGACCAAACAATAAATATATCACTTACTTAGAGACTATAGTTTGCATTCCTCGTTATATATAGCAGTTAACGTGTATATCGATTTGATCTGTTAAGATATTAGCCCTCTTTACTGCGGCAATTAATTAGAAAGATTCAATTGATTAAGAGGTTTCTCTGTTACTGTTTCATTACGTGTGGACAAAGATCCTATATCACTCGGGACTTGCTGTTTGTTTATTGATTACCTAGGTGTAATTACGCAGGTGAAATTAGTTCAGGTGTATAATAAATCAATTTGTGTCATCTATAAATAGCAACCTCGTTAGGGCCGGAATAGCCAGGTTTATTTACAAAGTAGACCAGAATAAATCGTGCGGTGTGGACACGGGACAACAGACAAACAGACAGACAGACAGTCTTGGAACTGAGGGGGGCAGACAAGGAAACAATAGAGTCGGAATGTCTGTCTCAGACACGTGGTGTCTGTCTGGTTGTACAAAACAACCCGCATCACGTGACCAGGACGTGAAAAGCAAATAAAAACATTACGCTGGTCGGCGATTGGTGGATTTATTGCCACGTGACGTTTTGACCCCACGTGACACGTCATGGCGCCCGGATGGACTCGTTAATTGTGTGACAAATAAAGGCGAGCTGTTATCAACGATCTTGTGTATTTAATTAGAAGATTCTATTCTTGTGCCTGGTCTACCCCATGCTTCTCTATGCTTTACCACAGGCAGTACACCACGTCCTAGCATAAGTCTTATCCCATACCCTACCCTATGTCCTACCCCATGTCCTACCCTATGTCCTACCCTATGTCCTACCCTATGATCAGTGGCGGAACTAGAAAAAAAAGGGCTACCCCGCAAAATTTTTTTAGGCCCCCCCCCCCCCCCCGCATTGTCTGGCGGCACTGTAGTTCCGCCCCTGCCTATGATCCTGTCTTACCCAAGTCCTAACCAGTTCCATAGCACCTACTTCAACCGTAAGTCCTAGAGATACAAACTGCCTAAATCTACGATGTCCTTACTGTACATCCCTATCCCCACACCTTCCACCCATATCCCTATCCCAATTCCTATTCGGGTCCTCGAGATGGCTTACCCTGCTCTAGCCAACCCTTACAGACACAACCTTACACCACAAATCCCTTACACCAGACAGAACTATCCCTTACAGAACCTCCATTACAGACTCATCATTATACAAGCCATACAAATCCCTTACACACATTACGGATCCATTCATTACACTAGACAGACTCATCCATTGCAGACACAACCCTTACAGATCAATCTATTACAGACCAACCCCTTACATCCGACAGACCCATCCCTTACAGACCCACCCATTACAGACGCATCCCAGAACACACACACAAAAATAAACGAGTTTTCCCCAGCCCCAGATGACAGTGGCACGGCACTACCAATTCCCTGTTCCAGAGTCTCGAGCAAGTGTGGGAATTCCCCAACGCCCGGCGACCTGCGCCACCTGAAATCGCGGGAGATCTCGTCTGGCTTCCGCCTGCAAGATGGAACCCCAGCCCCCGCAGACAATCAGCGCGCCAGCGATCACGTCCACTATTACAGGGCCGACTTCAAAAGCTGGACCTAATTTTATTTGTAAACTACTATTACCTTTTGCTTAGCGGCGCGGGGTGTGTGCGCACCAACCTAATGCGAATACGCGCTGCGCTGGTGCGCAAACATCAGGGGCTGTCTGTTGTTTTTATGCGGGAGTGCACCGTCCAGGAAATGAAACTTTGAATCGAGTCGGTTAAATTACGTTGTGAGTACTTGTAGTGGGTTACGTCTTTATAAAAATGAGATGATTTTCCCATCCCAGGGTAAGTCTGTGGTGTCGTGGGGTGGGGCAGATGAACGTGTACCCACGGGTCATGGGTGGTGATGATGTTAGTCGCTGTTGAGTACATATTGTACAGAACGAGACCTTTGTCTAGCCCAGGATAGGGTCGATGACCTTTTTGCTGAAGTAAAAACCCATTACATAAATTATTCCTAATTAAAATAATGTTGGAAGCTGTAATGGATTTAGTTGCGCAGTTTTATTCAAAGCACAGAAGCAACATTTTAAAATCTTAAATGAATTCCAGACCTCCTTTCTGTTTTCTTTATTAACAAGTTCCTTGTGTTAATTTAAAGGAAGAATTTTTTTTTCATAGAGAAAATACCAGGCGTCTTTGTGAATGCTACCCGCTTGGGTGCCGACTGCAGACCAAGAGGGGATACATGACTAAATGCGTGTTCATATTTTCTAATCAAAGTGTCTGCTATTGGTACATAATTGGTTCTTCTTCGCCCCTTTCGATTCCCATTTAAGCAAATGTCTTTAACTACATTCTTCTTTGCTATTCTTCTTTTGCTATTTTTAAAAAAAATTTCTTTCCAACTGTAACAATCACATAATTAGTTGCAGAGTTGTAAATAATACCCTCTCCTAAAGTTATTCAGTCTGCAATTGTTTTCTACCTCTGCTAAAGTACCCCCCCCCCCCACACACACCCTAAGAGTCGTCTCCAGTGACACGCGCCACGTGAGTACGTCACGCATGAATGAGCCCTCACCTACACCACCGAGGGTACCAACAGTTTCACAAACCATCACATGGGGGTCTAAGCTTTTCAAATAAACTCTAGGCAGCTTTTGTATAAAATTGTCTTAAGTGAGTCTTCAGGTAACTGCCAAGTATTCAAGCTTGGCCATCTTTACTTGGCGTCTCTGTCAAAGAATCGTGGGCCTATACTTGGCCCCACTTAGAAAGAAGCACGACCATCTTTACTTAGATCTTCTGTGAAAAAAGCATGACTATTTTTACTTGGCCCATATGTGAAAGAAGCTTGGCCATTTTTACTTGGCCCATAAGTTAAAGTAGATTGCTATCTTTACTTGGCCCCACTTGGAAAGCCGCATGACCACCTTAACTTGGCCCCTCTCAAAGAAGCATGGCCAACTATACCTAGCCCTCTGTGAAAGTAGTATGACCATCTTAACTTGGCCCTCTGTGAAAGAAGCATGGCCATCTTAACTTGGCCCCTCTCAAAGAAGCATGGCCATCTTCACTTGGCCCACTGTGAAAGAATCGAGGCTACCCTAAGACGGCCCTGCTGCTCCGCCGTTGCGCCCATCTGCGCGATACACCGCGACAATTTGAATACAATCTTGGAGATTGCGCCAACTTGAGACACAGCCAGATGAAATGTAGTTGTAAAAACTTGAAGTGGTTTCGCTTCATGAACTTTTAAATGTGACCAACAGCCCCTTGGGGAAGACGGGTTATCTAGGCCATCAGGAAAAAAAATGTAAGCACCTCAGTGATTCTTAAGAGGATCATAGTTAATTTCAATTCAGAAAACCACTTAAAGTATCTGAATAAATGCTTACTGTTTGACAAAAAAAAATTGCCGGGTATTCTTTTTTATTTCTTCTTCAGATAGGGGAGAGAAAATATGTTTGTAAAGTGATACTTGAAGCTGCGGCCTCGTTTTCTGATAAATTCATTAGCGTTGATCTGTTAACTGGGTAAAAACCTGTGCGTACCAATTGATCTCGGCTTTACATCATGCGCTCTAAATCTTTCTCGCTGACTTCCAGAGCGGAGAGGAAAAAACACTGGCTCAACTTCTGTGCCCTTAACGGATTTCTCACATGTGCGCAGACGGTGCTTTCGCTTTGAAACAACTTTTATAATTTCTCTTATTTTTCTTCCGTTCTGCTCCGCGTTAATTGCGCGCGCAGCCCGTCGTGACGTCACAGTGCCATAAAGATGGCCGACCATCCCGACGAATTTTACAAGCCTACAGATTTTAAAACAAAAACGTGTCGAAAAACAAAATAAGCCCAAGTTTTATTTTTAACAGCTTGTTTGAAAACACGGAGCTGGCGAGATTGACAAACGGTGCCCGAGACTTCACGGAGCGGCGAGTTGCCAGGTTTTTAAGCCACGCGTGGTTAATTACGGAATAGTTTAAGCCAAAGATAAGTGCAATTAAAATGTATTTCTGTATTTGGCCTGAGGACGAATGGCTTTAACACAGCTCATATAAAAATTAGGCGTGTTTTTTTAGCTAAGGCGAAGCGCGGTTGCTCTCTGAAGGAGTAAAAATAATGATTCGTTTTCTTCTTAGACTTAACTCTACCATAAACTGTAGAGGGGGGGGGGGGGGATATTTTTACACCGTGCGTGATTTTTTTTATTATTATGACAATGAAAATATTTATTTGTTTTAGCAAATTGTAATTTTGCAAGCCAGTTAATCATCTGTGATTTTTTGGGCTGAATTTCTCGGAAAAAAGATTCGACATTTTTTTAGCGTTCATTAGTTTCCCTGATTTTTTTCTTATAAATTAGGTAAACTGGTATACTCCAGAACGATTTAAGTTTCTTTAATATATATTCATATTCTTTTATTTTTTAAACATTATTTTTTTGTGTTATATGATTCAGTTTTTTCTCTAGACTCGTTTCTACCTATCCACCCCCGTTTCAAATTATTCTCATATTTAGAAGAGTTTCAATTTTTTTGGGTGATGATTTGAATCGGCATATCTACATCTTGACCTACCCCTGCTCTCAGGGATGCTGCTGTCAAATAAACATGGGCAGACAACCCATGGGAGTACAACTGCATCTTCTAGCCGTGGTCTCCCTTTGATGTACATCCGTGTGTTTCCTATTAGAGGTCGCGGTTACGTGGTACAGTGTACGCATGCGTGGCTCGGCGCCTTGAGAAAATATTATTGGGCCGAGTATTGTTACACGGCCCTGCAACCAGGCGACGGCTCCGCTTGCTGGCTCACGGGCCACATCAAATATAAACAGCGGAGATAATGGCATCGATGAAGGGGGCGAGGATGAAAACACGACACGGAGAATGGTTGTTGGTTACAGATGGCGGAAATACAACTAGATGTTGGGTTCAGGGGTAGGGGAGATAACTTTCATAATTTGAATTCATCGGCAGAGACTATAATCTAAATCTATTGGATTTATTAACGTAGGCAAATTATTTTAATCCATTAGATTTAAGGATCTAGGCATATGATCTTAATCCACTAGATTTATAGACGTCGACAAAATGAACTTAATTTTATTTGATTTAATGACATAAGCAAATAGTATTCACCCTTTGGCTTCAGCGAAAAGGGGAGAGCTTTACAAAGATTGTTTTCGTTTAAAGAGGGCGATGGTATAATTTGAAAAGGATTTAAAAGACAGATCACCGTGACCGTGTCAGAGTCGACAGGTCAGGGTGACCGTGTATGTGACGACAGGTCATTGTGCCGTTACCGACATTGTGTAATTAATGTGACAGAACCAACAGGTTGTGACAATGTCTTAATTAATTGATCCAATAATTAAATAACATTAAATAATGATGCATTAATGTTTTTTTTTAAACTCAGGTTTTTAAAAACAATAATTTTTAACCCACTTCCGGTTTTAACTTCACTTTCGTGTGCTCAAAATGCTAGATCGCGTTGCGTGGAACATTCGAAATATATTGTCTTAAATTTACGTCGGGCGTAATCTACGACTCTGTGTCCGACACGGTCCTACAGTAACTCCCCGACATCCCCGACGTAATTCGAGGGTCGCCGCGTACAATGGGAACGACTCCAATTACGCAGAAAAACACAGGAGGGTCAAAGGTAAACGCATCAATCTTTAAAACCAAACAAATGTCGCTGTTGTGTTTGGGTGTTGTGTGTTTAGTCTGGAGCGGTTGTTGTGTTCCCGCGCCGCTCCGCTCCGTTGCATGTTTGTGTAACCCTCGTCTACAGGAGTATCTCTGGTGCAATGACACGGGGGCTTTGTTTTCTGGGAATTCTGTAATTGAAACGAGGAGCCGCGCAGATTCTGCAGGTATTTTCAGGTGTGTTGTGCAGGTAAAAATCGCAGGTATTCGCCGATGTTGTGATAGATGCTACAACACCAGCGAATCAACAAAACATCAAGTCATATGACGCTGTATTAACAATAACAAGGATAGCATATTTGATTAGAATAAGGATAACTTATATTATACGCTTGCTATATAGAATATAAATCAGCATGTTATATAGAATATAAATTCGCGTGTTATATAAAATATAAACTTCATAAAGGATCTAACTTAAACCTGTCCTTCGCTAATGAGTAGTCCATATACCCACAATGTGACATCTCTCTATTTTAATTGACTATTCGACCATTGATTTTTTATCTGGTTTAAAATAATTGCGTTGGGTCAGGCTTGTTTAGAGTAACTAATTTGACGTATGAAGTCGTAAATTTAGCGACATAAAAGTAGTTCTTTGGCTTGAATTAAGTTTTATTTTTGGAAATATTTTTCAGCTATCAAATATGCCCGGATGTTTTGTGATTTAAAATAACCAATCAAACGAAGCGACAGTGAACGACTGAAGATTAGGTTGTTTTCAAGTTGATTAGCCGAGTGTGGGGACCGGTGAAGACACAAATGGTCGACCCCAGCAATGGTTGGTTTATAGCTCGGCACGGTGACGAGTCAAAACCGAGGGTTCTAGAAAAGTACCAGACGGTGAAGAAAGAATATAATTTTAGCCTCTTATGGTGATTAGCGCAAATAAATTTTCTGGTGTGCGTGAAGCGGCAGGAATTTGCGGGAGCGGGAATGAAAACCCACTCAGGCGCGAAATTACCACTTCTTGATGAAAGTTAGAGAGGTGGCACCTGTTTATTACACACTCAAACATTTCAAGTACTAATTCTAATGAGATTTCTATTTATTTCCAATTATTACCTCCCCTTTTTTCTGTTTATCTCTCTTTGGTAAACGGTTCAAAAAATTTTGTGAACGGAATTAATTTTTTTTTCACCGCCTTTTACCGCCGTTGTTTATAATGATTGCATTAGTTGTGTAAGTTGGTGTCTGCAGCGAATCAACCAGGTATGTCAAATCTATTTGAATCACCTTTGATTAACCTAATTTGTTGGTTGACTTTGTAACGTTTTTATAGTCATGACATTCAGCCTTTGATGGCGATAAGGATGAAACATCTTTCTGAGTTCAAGACGCCATTGGCTGAAATATTGTTTTGCGCGGGAATGAAGTTAATTTAATATTTGGGATGGAAAGTTTACACCTTGAAGAAGCGAAAAGAAAATTACAGGTGAATAGAATGACTCATTTGTACATTTTAGAAAGGTGAAAGGTCGTTAGATCTACAAATGTTGACTTGATTACACTAAAATAAAATAGTGAACAAAGAACGCGTGTTACATTTAAGTTTTATAGCTTCGTAAACCAACAAGCTAACCCAATCAGCTAAACCAACCAGCTAAACCAGCCAGCTAAACCAACCAGCTAAACCAAGCAGCTAAACCAAGCAGCTAAACCAACCAGCAAAACCAAACAGCTAAACCAAGCAGCTAAACCAAGCAGCTAAACCAAGCAGCTAAACCAAGCAGCAAAACCAAGCAGCTAAACCAAGCAGCTAAACCACCCCAATGGAACAAACCTCCCCAGGTTAACCTTTAGCCGATTAAACCACGAAAAGACAGCACAATAGCCGAAAAATCATCTGTCTTTTATTTTTCATCTCAAAAAACAAAACGAAAGCAAAAAAAAAAAAAAAAAAAAAAAAAAAAGAAAAAAGAAACAGGTAGCCTAGACAAGCAGTTTTACTGCCTGTCTACTCCCGGCCCTTTAACTACACGGTGACAATAAAAATTGTTACTTGAAGGAGTAAATTACTTTTCTAAATCAATCGAAGCATTAAATTTTCCATTTTTACAATCAATGCGGTAATTAAATGGGCCCTTTGGTGTACATCTGCCGCGCGCCCTAATCTATGGCCCGCAGACGCGAACGGCAAACTCGGGCTAAAAATACAGCGCCAAGCTCTGCGCAATTCGTCTGCGCAATATATTTCAGCTCGTAAATTTGCATTTCTTTTTTATATTGATTTTCAGCTGCATAAAAAAAGAAATTAATTATAAATTCAGATAAATAGAAAAAAAAATATTACTTAGATTATTCTATATAGATAAATTTGGGAAACATTTTAATTGGCTGAATTCGAGATTAACGAGTACATCCGTTAGTGAAAACGAACCAATCAGAATAAAGCTTTGCAGTAACTGCAGGATAGGAGTCAGCCATCTGGTACACAGCCATTTTTTTCACACCAGGTTTTTAGTTCTTTAATCACATACCTAGATGACGTGCACCTAATTAAATTAAACCAATTGATCTGACCTCCTACCATTGATTATTTTAATTTCTCGGTCATAAACTTTCAAACTGTGACGCGCGTTTAAATGCACGTGCAATGAGCTCGTGGATGTTTAGTGTTATCAAGGGGAGCTCATTCCTGTCTGAATATATTTACTCTGTGTTTTTTTTTCTGCAGTATTGATCACTTTAGTGAAGTGAAATTTGAAATGTTTTTATTGATTAGAGGATGTTGGCTTGTTAATTAGAGTTTTGGGATCTACTTGTATATATGTGGGCAAGTGTTAATCTTGTGGGTAGCTACTTTTTCTTCTTCGTTCTTAATTTTAGTATTGGAAGGGATCCCCTCTAACACAATGAAGTATATGTGTCAACTGGTTATGCGCCATTGAGGCCATTGACTCCGATTTCAGCCAGCTTTTATTTTTGGATTTGCTTTCATAGCCTTTGTCCAACCAAGAACAAACTACAAGGCAGCAGTTGTTTGATTTTGGAGTTGTCTCTCCTAGAAGAGTGGCTGTCCCCAGCTAACGAGCCTATTCTGCCCGAGGGTTCGAACTCGAGACTTTTCGGTTTAGTGGCCATGAGCTTTACCGACTCGACCACGCCGACCCCTGGGTAGCTGAGGTTGTGACTGTTAATCTTGTGGGTAGATGAGGTAGTAGGTGAGTGGTAAATTTTGGGAGATCTGAATATGCACCGAACAACTAGTACTTTACCTAAGTGCATTGAGACAAACTGAGTGCTTCATACAAAAGAAAAATGAAATCAGTACCTCATACAACAAACAAGGGCACTGAGAGTACCCCATACAAAGGCAAGTGCACATAGTAACGCATACAACAGAGGAATGCACTCAGTGCCCCATACAACAGACTCATGCACTTTCAACAACCAACTAGAATCTACAGTAAATACCAACATCCATCAAACAATAGTATTGAGTAACTAACACGATATACCCATGCACTGAATACCCTACTGAAAAAGTGTGGAATCAATCGTATTAAAATTATTTTTCTTTGAGGTAATCAACACGTTCATTAACGTCCACACACTAAAGATAAATTCGTTGATTGGAGGTAATTAATTTTAATGACGCCGCGCTTAAAATTGACGTGGGTTCGTGTATTGGACAACAGAGATGTAAAAAGTGGCGACATCAACACACATATAACACACAGACGCTGTATGCTGATTTACGTCCTACGTTTTCTGATCTTCAGCCATAAAGAGTTCGTCATCTATCTGCATACAGTATTATAATAATATTATTATTATCATATTCGATCCTGCGTTTTCATTGGCCATCTTTTCTTTTATATATCTAAACATATTATACAATCAGACACATACTTATCAACCGAAACACACATACACACACATGTATATTATATTATATATATATATATATATATATATATATATATATATATATATATATATATATATATATATATATATATATATATATATGTTGTCAATTAGCATGTGCCATGGCCTACTTTTTTTTGCCCACATTGGAGAGATAATTTATGAAAGCAAAGATCCACAGCAGACGACATACTGCCAGGAGCAGACGGCCAATTGTTCTTGCAACCTGTTTCCACGTGCCCTTGGGAAGTGTGAATCGAGCGACTATAAACACAGATTTGTATTCGGCCGGGACCAGATTGGGCCTGTTAACTTCACCCCTGGGTTCAGCTGACGAGCACCCCGTCTAGGCCGTCCACCCAATTAGATGTTCAGACTGCCCCCCACCCCCAACCGAACCAGTTGTTGAAATCCTAAAACAAAATATTCATATTGCAAGTAAAAGGGTTTTTTATTATATCCATATTGCAAGTAAAAGGGGTCTTTATTGACTGACTTGACGAGGGAGGTCCCCCCACCCTCCACCGACGACGACGAGCGAGACCCCCACCCCACCACACCCCTATGACTTGACTGGGGAGCCCCCACCCCCACCTCCCCTAACTAGACGAGGGAGGCCCCCCACCCCCACCTCCCCTGACGAGGGAGCCCCTCCCCCATCCCCATAACTGTAGGAATAACGATGACACTTACAGCACTAAACGTCTACATGCACGCGGCCTGTACAATCAGCTGCTGATTACGATCAATGCACTAATCACAGCTGGACAAGGTGTTCGTCATTAACATTCCTTTTTATTTGACCAGTTTCTGATTTCATTATTCAGAAATTCAAATTCAAACCATAAAACAAATATCGACTTGAGCTGCACTTTTTACAGTCCTCGTGTCCTTCCTTTGTGCAAGGTCCTGGTGACCTTTTCATTGCATAATGTCCTCTTTGTTATTTTATTACATCATTAACTCATAATAGATGCGGCAATCCACGGCGTAATGTCTGTGTGGTAAGTCCTACATTTCTACCCTATAATCTGCATGACCCATGTGTCTATATCTACCTTATAGTTACATGACAGAAGATGTCCACGCCTACCTTCTTGTCTAAATGACCCATGTGTCTATATCTACCCTAAAGTCTAGATCACAGAAGATGTCCACGCCTACCTTGTCTAAATGACCCATGTGTCTATATCTACCCTACAGTCTAGATGACAGAAGATGTCCACGCCTACCTTGTCTAAATGACCCATGTGTCTATATCAACCCTACAGTCTAGATCACAGAAGATGTCCACGACTAACTTGTCTAAATGACCCATGTGTCTATATCTACCCTAAAGTCTAGATCACAGAAGATGTCCACGCCTACCTTGTCTAAATGACCCATGTGTCTATATCTACCCTAAAGTTTAGCTAACCCAGATGACCAAATGACTCTCTTGTCTAAATAACCGAGGTGTCTATATTAACCTATCGTCAAGACGCCCCAGATGAACAAATGACCCTCTTGTCTAAATGACCCAGGTGTCTATATTAACCTATCGTCAAGACGCCCCAGATGAACAAATGAACCTCTTGTCTAAATGACCCAGGTGTCTATATTAACCCACCGTCAAGACGCCCCAGATGAACAAATGAACCTCTTGTCTAAATGACCCAGGTGTCTATATTAACCTATCGTCAAGACGCCCCAGATGAACAAATGACCCTCTTGTCTAACTGACCCAAGTGTCTATATTAACCTATAGTCAAGACAACCCAAATGACCACAGCTACCCTCTGTTGTAGGGAGCCATTCATGTCTTAATATAACATCTCACGGGGGTTCTGTATACTGGAAGGCTTCATTAATTGTAAAACAGAAAACTGAACTCAAACGGAAAGATCCGCTAAAATCGTCTTTCACTTTCATTTCGTTAAGAACCACCTCTCGTTGATGATAGATCTGATTTCAACAAAGTAACGAATACCCAGGTAAACGAAACCACTGGATGGTTCGTTTCTACTTGACATGGATGGGTCACGTGATCAAACCAAGTGTGGGGGGGGGGGGGGGGTTGAGAAACGGGGGGGGGGGGGGGGGGTAAGACAGAGTGATAAAAGAAAGAAAACCGCCACCCCTGAATCGAGGTGGCATGGATCTGATTTGTGAGTTTATAATTTATACCGAAAAACGAAAAGGGAGGCAATCATAAACGTACAGGGGAGTAACCTTAAACTGAGAAGGGGAGGTTATCTGAAGGAATAAGAAATAAATTCCACCATAAAATGTAGCACTATCAACGTCAATTTAATCTCGCAGCCCCAACTGTCTCCCATTCAGGCACTAGTGAACAGCGTCGCGCGACATTCGCAGGAGCTCGGCAGTAAAACCAAAGAAAGATGTAAATAGAATTAAATGAGAATAAAACCTAACCCGAAGCGTTGCTTCCCCTAAGATAACATTTTTCCTGGGCTAGGCTGAGATAATATTTCTGTCCGAACTGTCTCGCTTCTCAGGACTGACGCGAACCGTCCAATGTGAAGTTTATAAATCCGCTTTTATTAAAATTTATAAATAAACCTTATCCCACTAACGAAAGCATAAATAACGAAAATTTAAAAGGTTTTGCGGTTTTTATTTTAGAAAATGTAAAATCTATTCGGTTTAAGTTACTAAAATGTGGTTGATATTTCGGTTTATGGGTCTTCCTGTGTGGTCGGTTGAATGGGTGATACGTTAGTCGACATCACGAACAGCACGCAACAAAAAGATTGAAGGGTTTGATAACGTGGGAGGCAACAGATTCGGCTGTTGTATGTTGTATGGTGTCTTTTGTATGTTGTATGTTGTATGGTGTCTTTTGTATGTTGTATGTTGTATGGTGTCTTTTGTATGTTGTATGGTGTCTTTTGTCTTTTATATGCTGTATGTTGTATGGTGTCTTTTGTCTTTTGTATGTTGTATGTTGTATGTGGTCTTTTGTCTTTTGTATGTTTATGGTGTCTTTTGTATGTTGTATGTTAAATGGTGTCTTTTTGCATGATGTATGTTGCATTGAGCATGTTGTGTGCTGTGTATTGAATGCTGTATGGTGTATCTGTATGCTGTTGTCTTTTGTCTTTTATCTGTTATATGTCAACTGTAGGTCTGATGGATATTGTCTGGTGTATGGTGTCTGTTGTCTTTTGACTTTTATCTTTAGTTTTCGATTTTTGACTTTTTTCTCTTGTATGTCGTATGGTGTATGGTGTATGGTTATGGTGTATGATCTATGGTGTACGTTATATGGTTTATAGTGTACGTTGTTTGTTGTATGGAGTATGGCGTATGGCGTAATGTTGTTGCCTGTTTTCTGTTTTCGCTTATCTCAAGTCCAGCGTTTTCGTTGATGCAGCCATAAAGCTTACTAGAGTTTAAAACAACAAAAATAATATCCAAGGGTCAAATGTAATGGGTCCGACAGGGTCATCACTTGACAACAGTTATTAAAAGTATGTTGGCTTTCACGACCCAGAACTTCAATAACAGCCAAAAGTACTACAACAACAACTTTTAGTTCTAATCCATAATTTATGATTGATGGCTATTGAGAAAATAGTTGAACATTCAATACAAACATGCAGGCTAATTGTTCAATCCATTCTAAATTCTTTATCCAGTTTTTGCATTTAAAAAAATGAAGTTTTTAAGTTGAAACATTGCTAATGATGTAAGGATCGGTCCATCTACAGACCAGGTAATCTACAGTTACCTCCCCCATCTTGAGGTAGATAAAACAGGTAGATATTTTACTTCAGAAAGTGCTACAAAAAGAGGCTCATATTCAGAAAGTGGAAAAATATAATTTTACATTCAGAAAGTGGTAAAATAGAATATTATATTCAGAATGTGTTAAAGTTGAATCTTACCTTCGTCTGCCTGCCTTTCGTCTTCAGAAAGCTTGTCATCATCGAAATCATCGTCACTTCTCGAAGCTTCGGATTCTTTGTCTTTGTGGTGGCCGTTTACTTGCAGATTGAGCGGTTTGTCTGGGGACATATAAGGACAGTTGTAAGGACATTTGAGGAAAAGTGAGAGGACATATAAGGACAGTTGTAAGGACATATGTAAAGACAATGGAGAGGAAATATAAGGACAGTTGTAAGGACATATGTAAGGACAAGTGAGAGGACATATAAGGACATTTGTAAGGACATATGTAAGGACATGTGAGGACAAGTGAGAGGACATATAAGGACAGTTGTAAGGACATATGTAAAGACAAGGGAGAGGACATATAAGGACATTTGTAAGGACATATGTAAGGACAAGTGAGAGGACATATAAGGACATTTGTACGGACATATGTGAGAACAAGTGAGAGGACATATAAGGGGTTAGGACATATGTCCAAAACGTTGTGGGCCGTATAAGGACATATAAATATCCAATGCTAAGGTCAGATGAGAGGACATATGTGAGGACATAATAGGACATATTTGAGGAGATATATGAGAGTATAGCAGGACATATTTAAGGAGATATATGATGCCATATTTGAGGACACATAATATATGATGACATATTTGAGGACATATGTGAGTAAATATGAGAAGAGCTGTGATGACGCTATACAAAACGACACATGAAAGTAGTGGTGAGCAGACTTACTTGACTCCACATCTTGGGGTCTGTGTGAGATCCTGGGGTCTAGACCAGGTGGGGTCCCGTACATCCCCAGCATGGGCAGTCTCTCGTCACGTGGTCTGAAACAGACAGTCGATGAAACTTATTACAACAGACACACACATCTACAACAAACACACAAATCTACAACAGACAAACACATCTACAACAAAACTTACCAACAACCACCATCTTTTGCACACCTGTCTAGTGAGGGCAGCTTAACGCGTTAGAATTTGGTTTGTATTTTTACAGGGAGGGGTGAGGGAGGGTGGGGGGCACTAAATAAAGCTGCTAAGTAGCGTCAAGATAAGTTACTTTTTAAATGAACTTTTTTTCATTTTAGTTTAACAAAAATTCTTATTCAAGTTTTAATGTTAAAAAAATACAAAAAATGCTTTTTTGAAATAAAATTACTTTGTCTAGTTAAAGTCAGGATATTGTGTAATTACAGAGCAGTAGTTACCAATAAAATGTTATTCTTACCGCACATCTGAAATTTTTATTATGATTTATTGTAACGTTACATTTTCATCTTCGTCCCTCGCTACTACTACTTTTTGTAATATTTCTATTATTTAATTCAGTCCATTACTACTTCTACTTTTTGTAATATTTCTATTCTCAGCTCTGCCCCATCCCATGACAACTGTAACATTTCTACGACTAGCTGTTAGTGCTTTGCTTTCTCCATTCTAATGTGTGTTTCAGTGTGCAATTAGCCAAGATAATTAAATACAAATGGGTCCCCCACGGGAGAGGCGGTCACCCCCGGACTGGTCATTTGGTCTCACACGGCAAAACGAGGCTGGTTACCCCCACCCTAGGGACCAATAATGGCGGTGGTGAAAATAACAAAATGAGCCAGTTTGTGGGACTTAAGGGCCGAGCACTCTGGCAGCTTAATGCAAGGGCGAGCACTCCACATGGACTGAAGTGCCGATAATGATGAGATCGTCACCACAGATTTAATCAGAGATCGTGCTTTAAGTGAAATGGGTGAATAATCTTCTGCAGAATTTATTTCCAGACAAAAAAAAAAAAAAAACAAAAAAAAAAAAAAAGCAACAACATTAAAACAAGGAGCTGCAACATGTATTTATTTTGTTCCTGTTTACGTGTGAAAAAAAATAGACGTAGAAAGTTGTGTAAAGATGTAAATGTTCTGACGTAAAGGATGTCACCGTAAAAAATACGAGGCTCGACGTTTGTAGCTAGTCACTATCAACCGTATGAGTCGCTACTTATCAAGTCACCACTGACAAAATGATCACCATGTAGTCACTCACCACACACAAAATGGTCACCACCCATTTGGGTCACCACATACATCTGAACATCACATCGACTGAGAAGGTCAGTTTAAACTGATGATGGACAGTTCGGTTTTTACATGAGGTGGCAAATCTTCTCTTACCACTAAATTAACACTAACACAGTTCACAACACCATGTCAACATTTTCATTTGTTAACATTCTCTTCCTAAACTGTCCTTGTTGACAGCATGGGTTAACCAATTGGTTCGAGGTTTGATGGATAACCTAATTCGATGGTAAATTGAAATTTTTACAATTTTTTGAAATGCCGCTGTTGTACATATTTTTGATGTCTTTTATTATATGCATTCAAATAAAATGTATCGATCAATTAAATCCTTTACAAACATATACCATAAGCGTATGATAAACTTTTTTTAAAAAATTAAAACATAAAAGATAAAAAGACATGCCATACAATGTAGTCTGAATATCTGCTGCCATTACTCTCTGTATGCGGTTCTGTTTATCTGATGCCATCAATGTCTCCAATCTGCTGCCCTCACTAAATATCTGCTACCCTTCTCGAACGACTCGCTGCTGCTCTTCCCACTTTCTGATGCCCTCAGATTATCCGAGGGCCCCTCACTGACTATCTTATGCCCTCACTGACTATCTGCTGCCCTCACTGACTATCTGCTGCCCTCACTAACTATCTGCTACCATCACTGACTATCTTATGCCCCCATTAACTATCTGCTGCCCTCAATTTCCGACTATCTGCTGCCATCACTGTCCGACTATCTGCTGCCCTCAATGTCCGACTATCTGCTGCCCTCAATGTCCGACTATCTGCTGCCCTCAATGTCCGACTATCTGCTGCCCTCAATGTCCGACTATCTGCTGCCCTCAATGTCCGACTATCTGCTGCCCTCAATGTCCGACTATCTGCTGCCCTCAATGTCCGACTATCTGCTGCCCTCAATGTCCGACTATCTGCTGCCCTCAATGTCCGACTATCTGCTGCCCTCAATGTCCGACTATCTGCTGCCCTCACTGTCCGACTATCTGCTGCCCTCAATGTCCGACTATCTGCTGCCCTCAATGTCCGACTATCTGCTGCCCTCAATGTCCGACTATCTGCTGCCCTCAATGTCCGACTATCTGCTGCCCTCACAAACTATCTGCTGCCCTCACTGTCCGACTATCTGCTGCCCTCAATGTCCGACTATCTGCTGCCCTCAATGTCCGACTATCTGCTGCCCTCACAAACTATCTGCTGCCCTCACTGACTATCTGCTGCCCCCATTAACTATCTGCTGCCCCCATTAACTATCTGCTGCCCTCACAAACTATCTGCTGCCCTCACTGACTATCTGCTGCCCCCATTAACTATCTGCTGCCCCCATTAACTATCTGATGCCCTCACTGTCCGACTATCTGCTGCCCTTCGCATCTGACTATTAGCTGCTCACTTGTAAACTTTGACAGATCCTGCCGATTCCCACTTTTCAAAGATGAGTGCATGGCTAGTGCAGAATTACCCCCAACTCTCGCCCCCCTCCCCCGTTTAGTTCATCACGTTGTCATAACACTGAACCTGCTCACCCGATCCCCGATTCCCGATCCTAATCCTAACAAGCCCAGCGTCCATCTTCCCTGGCCGGTATCGATGGCCAATCAATCACATGGGGCAGACATTTGCGCCAGCATGCACGTCGGCGGAGGCGCGTGCGGGAGATGGTGAGCAGTGCGGGTATCTGACGAATGCCGGCCCTCGTATCTGTGTGACACCCAGAATTATCTGTCATGGGATACTGGGGTTTCAGCCGCCTGATGTTGCTTGCAGTTATCCCCCATTTTAATCCTTTTTTTTTTCCTTCCTTAAATTTAATTTTTTTATGTGCTCAGGAAACATTTCCACACTATTCGGGAAAAAAAAATTCGGCGGAAAAAAATAAAAAGCTTCGCCATTTTTTAAAACTAACCCCCCCCCCCCCCCCTCCAAAAAAACGTATTTGTAAACGCTACGTCGAAAAGAAAATGGATAACAGTTTTCTAAGGGAGAAAACTGGCGAGCGAAAGAGAAAAGGGGCGAGAACCGTAGGTCGGGGAAAGCCAGGAGAGTTAGCGGTCCTAATTGTAGCTATCTTGTTTCGCCGTCTCCCCGATCTAACGCACAAACCAGCTGGGGAAGGTGCTGAGATCGGGCCGTCAAAGATTTTAATTAGGTTTAATTAGTGTTACCCATAAACTAGTCCTAACTAATCCCGCGTGTGTAATTAGCTTTAAAAGATTTTTTTTTTAATTGTGAAATGAAGAAGTGTGCATGTCTTAATCAGAGCTGCAACAGGATGTAAGCAAGTTATTTTATTTTTACACCACCAGTATTTATCTAAGCATTTCCTACCCTAAACTTTTCCTTTCTCCTTTCTTATACCATCTACATCTAGATCTATATCTTAATGCGTTTTACAAAGAAGGTAGTCCTTTTAAATTAATTATTGATTGTTCAATGTAATTAATAATTTCTTAAATTACTTTAACTCAACATACACAAGTTTAGTAAACATTGAATTCATTAATATGAAGCCAGAAAGCCGATAGCTAAATTTTGAACACAGGCAAACTTGTGTCTTATTTATAAAGTCGTCCAAAAATAATTTGGTTTTTAAAGACCATCATCGAATTTCTATATGTTACATAACCCTAGTGTTCATTGTATTACATGTATCATATACACTAGTATCTGTACGAAACAAATACGTTAGTATTGTTTCACATTTTCGCTCTTTAAAAAATCATTTGAAAATTGTTTCGTCATACAAACGTTGTTTAAGTACTACTGTGATTGCGCTAAGGGCTAGAGTTTATGTTTTTCATGTCCCGTGTTAGAGCAGGTGTTATCCGCACGGTAGTCCGCTGGTCCAATACTTGTAGTCTGTGTCTTGCTTAACTCTAGCCCCCGTAATGATTTCTTTCTACCGGCAGTTAAAGGGTTAATGGAAGTGTGGAGTATGGAAGCACTTGAGTGTCATTGTCGTTTTTTGTGGCTACTCATACATTGGCAAATAATTTTTTTTTCTTTGTTATACAATAAAACTGCATGTTAAAAGAAACACGAGTTTTATGTTGAGCTAATGTATTTCATGACATTGAAGCATATTGACTACCTTGTAAAACTTTTAAAATCTTTACCTTTATACGTTCAACTCTTAGCAATATAAAATTTCAAATGCTTCAACAAAACAACTGTATTGAGATTAGTTCTTTTTAGCAACAGAAAATGTTAAAGTTTTTGCACATTTGAATCGCTCGGGTGTAAAATTAATACCTTATATCTGTATATCTGTTTTAACATTATGTGTCTATATGTCTGTCTAAATACCATGTCTGTCTTCACAAACTCCTGCATTATCCCATTGCATGTTCATTTTTTACATTATATCCAGCACCGAAATCGTGGATTCAAATCGTTGTTTTTTTAAACTCGGCAAACGTTTAGTTATTTTTGTTATGATTAGCGTTTTACAAGTTGGCCCATAATCCATTTTAAATGAACACGGAAGCACAAACGTCGAGCTAGAATGGTAAAACCAGAGGGCTTCGTGTTCCTGGGTTTACCATATGTCAGGGTACTCGCTCGCTCGTGGGCGCGGGGGTCGGCCGGTGCGGACTCGATGCTGAGCTCATTACGTAGAGCCGGCCCCGGGAGGAACATTACCGCCTGGGTAGTGAGGCAGTCTCCCGGGGGTGGGGGGACTTTGGTGGTATCATTCCAAGAATTTGTTTGACAATTCGCTTCCGAGTATTTTTTGCAATGCTAGTGTCAATATTTTAGCAAACATTATTTTAAACTCACGATCACACAGCCCATTGCGCAGAATTCACTCAACCGTCTAGTTAGCACTTACGCTTTAAGCATACGCTGAATAGCAGCCTTGATCTAAGCTTTCATGTTAGACTAGTTTGCTTGCCTACGTAAAAATGGTATCTCAATCAAAGAAGAAATATATCTGAAGCACATAATCACTAAGGCAATTTTAGAATAACAACTTATTTCTTGAGTTAAAGAACTAAAAAACCTAGATATTTTGCATCCAATTCCAACCATTTTGTTTGTCTAAGTTTGCACGAGTTTGACTCGTTTTGTTAAATTAACCAACAATGCACGTGGGAGCAGGAGAGGATACACGTGTAAAACTCGTAGCACTTCGTAAGTTGATCCCATCTGTATAAAATATATACTTTACCAGTGGGAGGGGCCATGGGGGTCAAATAGGGTTACTTTCAGACAATCTTCTTCTTGAAACTTTTACATGGGACCTATCTAGAGACGTCTACATTTTGCCCTAGCTAGAGACGTCTACATGGGACCTAGCTAGAGACGTCTACTTGGGACCTATCTAGAGACGTCTACATTTTGCCCTAGCTAGAGACGTCTACATGGGACCTAGCTAGAGACGTCTACATGGGACCTAGCTAGAGACGTCTACATGGGACCTAGCTAGAGACGTCTACATGGGACCTAGCTAGAGACGTCTACTTGGGACCTATCTAGAGACGTCTACATGGGACCTAGCTAGAGACGTCTACATGGGACCTAGCTAGAGACGTCTACATGGGACCTAGCTAGAGACGTCTACTTGGGACCTATCTAGAGACGTCTACATTTTGCCCTAGCTAGAGACGTCTACATGGGACCTAGCTAGAGACGTCTACATGGGACCTAGCTAGAGACGTCTACATGGGACCTAGCTAGAGACGTCTACATGGGACCTAGCTAGAGACGTCTACTTGGGACCTATCTAGAGACGTCTACATTTTGCCCTAGCTAGAGACGTCTACATGGGACCTAGCTAGAGACGTCTACATGGGACCTAGCTAGAGACATCTACATGGGACCTAGCTAGAGACATCTACATGGGACCTAGCTAGAGACGTCTACTTTGGGACCTTGATAGAGAAGTCTATATGGGACCTTGCTAGAGACATCCTTAACTTCCCAACTCAACCAATGGGTGGGGCCATGGGGTCTGACAGGGTTACTTTCAGACAATTTCCTTCTTGAAACATCTACAAGAAACCTATCTAGAGACGTCCTAATCGTCTCGTTTATCGGGTATAATCATGGGCGTATGCACCTTGAGTGGGGAATAAGGGGGGGGGTTGTGTGGTTCCCTCCCACTTCCTCGGATATATTAGAAATTTTTTTGCAAATGTATATAGAAAATATATACTTTTATCACTGTGCCCCCTCTCGGGAAGTTTCAAGATCCTCCCCCACCCCCAGTAGGAAATTGTTTTAAAGTAAGCCTGTGTGATCCCCATGGGTCCACCCACACTCCCCGGGAAGAAAAAAAAATCTAAAAAAAATATTTGTAAATATAAATAGAAATTACGCCTGTTTGAGCCCTCCCCCCCCCCCCCCCCCCCCTTGTAAAATCCGGAGGTTGCCATGGTAATTATACACGCTCTTGATTTATTGTGTTGGTATAATCACTTTTAAATGAGATAAATTAATTGAGTCTGCCGACACACAGTCTACCTACATCGAAGCAGTGTGTACACAAATACACGGCGTGTTATTTCACACATCAAAATATTACGTCTCTCATCACAAGCAAGCTCATGTTGCGCTGTTGATCAGAACGAGGAGCAATCGAGGTTTCAAACTCCCATATTTGTTGTCGCGTTCAATCGATTTCCTGGGCCCGTCCTTTGTGTGTGTACGTGTGCTAAGCGAGGGGCGTGGCCAGACGGACAGGCCAACTATGTTCGTGATGTATGTGACATTAAATATGTGTGTCTACGTTGACACAGCAATAATACATTTTTTTTTCTAATATATAAAACTTAATCATTGCTGGGACTGCAGTAGACGAAATAAAGTAATTGGAATCAATGTTAAGGTGGGGGCTTTAATATTCTTTAACTAATCTTGCGAGGTGGGCCTGTAAGGAAATATTCTTAGATTATTATCTGACAAGGCTGCCAGTGTAAAACAGGTATTCGTGGTTTTGACATTCAAAGTCCAGAATGTATCTGGCAACCCTGATTATATTGACATGTTTTGAAATAAGCTTTCGTTCTGTATTAAAATATTAGGTTACTTTTCGAAAAATCCATTAGTCATTTATCTAATATTGATTATCTAATATTTTTTAATTAATCTCAGTCATTAGAAAAAAAGTTATTAATTGTGTGTTTTTTTTTAATTTTTAAATTTTTAAAAATGAGAAATAAAAATTAGTATAAGCTAAACATCTCGCGTTGCTTTTTTAAAAACAATAAAATGTATTGATTAGTGTAATAGAAACTGATAATGGCATTGCCTTTATAATACTTTATATGCCACTTCTTTTAAAAAGTCGAACTAAAACATGTGTTTATTTAGAATCCGAAACAATATTCGGAAACGGCTTCTAGAAGAAACTTTGGACAATAGTTTATTGACATGTTAGTGGCGGTGTAATACTTTAAAGTGAGGGCACAGAATGTCCGCGGGCGGTGGGGCGTCGAAATATCGCATCAGTGGGGAGTTGAAATGTCACATCAGTGCTAGAGACCAACTGTACAGTGCGAGGAAAGGCCTTTGAAATCAAACAGACGACTAAATTAAAAAACGAGAAGTCGGAGCAATAACGCTGAGCGAGGCTCCGGGCTCTTTCAATTAGGGAGAGATATTGCTTTTTGCTTGCAATCGAAATACTACAAATGGAGGAATTAAAAGTTTGATTCGAATATCAAGGGCGCTAGACAAATCTTTTATTAGAAGATTTTTCTCTCTCCGGGGACTTTCAATTTTCGTTTCTTGAAGTGCCGCACTGGGAATTTGTTTTTTTTTTTTTGTTTGTGTCTTTCAAATAAAATGGCTTATGGTCGCGATCTGGAGTTTTTTTTTTTTTTTTCGTTTTTTTTCCGTGTTCAGCTTGGGTTAGTGTTTTAAAATGGGAGGGCGGGTTAAGGCGGAGAGGGTAAAAAATCGATGGGAGGCTCGCAGGATCGGAATCAGCGACGTGAAGAGCCACTACACTGCCCCAGACTCCCTTAAAAACGTGTTTGTCTTCGCCGTATTTAATGGACACTGATACAAGCCAGATTTAAAACAAAAAAAAATCCTTGATGGCTGAGATTTACATGGACAAAAACTTGGAAAAAAAAAATTTGGTCGCTGCGTGGTTTTTTGGACAAAAAAAAACATCTCGTTGTAAAGTTTGCAATTGTGGATTTTTTTTTAAAGCTTGTGTGTTAAGACGGCGGTCTTAGAGGTGACGCTTGGTCGTAATTTAATTTTTCAAGACATCGAGAGAAAATGGAAGGCGGTTCCTGGAACTGTAGGACAGCAGATTATAACGGTTTTTTTTTGCTGGCATTGTATGTGTACAGACATCGTGTAAAGTCCTATAATATACACATATATCGCTAACGAACATCTTTAGTAAACAGATTTTTAACATAAATAATTGGCACCATCGTCTTTAAGATACATACCTTACAGTAAGTAATGTAAATTCGTGTACTCATTATAGTTACCTGATGTACAAATAATATATTTATGGTGTACAAGAAAGTGTTTTTTGTGTACAAATAATAGATTTATATTGAACAAATAATAGATGAATGTGTACAAGCAATAATTACCTGCTATACAAGCAAACGTTACCTGCTAAACAAGCAATAGTTACCTAGTATACAAGCAATAGTTACCTGGTATACAAGCAATAGTTACCTGGTATACAGGCAATAGTTACGTGTTGTACAAGAGATATTTACCTGGGTGAGATGATGCCAGAATCTGAGGTCGTCCGCTCCAGTTTGGGAACCCCCGAGTCAGGCCTGAGTCCGATGTGTGACGCCATCGCCATGGGCTGCATCAGGTGGTGCATACTGAAGAAGTTTGAGAACTGCGGCATCGCGGGGTACCCGACTGGAGGGAACCCGTTCATCAGGGGTTTACGTTCTGTGGGGAGAAATAGGGTTCATTAGGGGTTTACGTTATGTGGGGAGAATTAGGGTTCATTAGGGGTTTGCGTTCTGTGGGGAGAAATAGGGTTCATTAGGGGTTTGCGTTCTGTGGGGAGAAATAGGATTTATTAGGGGTTTAGGTTCTGGGGGGAGAAATAGTAGGGTTCATTAGGGGTTTACGTTCTGTGGGGAGAAATGGTAGGGTTCATCAGGGGTTTACGTTATGTGGGGAGAAATGGTAGGGTTCATTAGGGGTTTGCGTTCTGTGGGGAGAAATAGGGTTCATTAGGGGTTTACGTTCTGTGGGGAGAAATGGTAGGGTTCATTAGGGGTTTACGTTATGTGGGGAGAAATAGGGTTCATTAGGGGTTTACGTTCTGTGGGAAGAAATGGTAGGGTTCATTAGGGGTTTACGTTCTGTGGGGAGAAATAGGGTTCATTAGGGGTTTACGTTCTGTGGGGAGAAATGGTAGGGTTCATTAGGGGTTTAGGTTCTGTGGGGAGAAATAGTAGGGTTCATTAGGGGTTCACGTTCTGGGGGAGAAATAGTAGGGTTCATTATGGGTTTAGGTGCTGTGTGAGAAAATGGTTCATTAGGGGTTTAGGTTCTGTGGGGAGAAATATGGTGCATTAGGGGTTTACGTTCTTTGAGAAGAAATATCAGGGTTCATTAGGGGTTCACGTTCTGTGGGAGAAATAGTAGGATTCATCAGGAGTTTACGTTCTATGGGGAGAAATATGGTTCATTAGGGGTTTACGTTTTTTTTATATATGAATGGTAGTATGGTTGACCAGCTATGTCTCCCAATAAGGTCGAGTTAGACCAACATCTACCATAAGATGTGGTAACACCTGGTTCAGCGAATTCAAATATTTGTTCAAGAAACTTCGGAAAGTAAAATATCCACTATCAATGATATTAATATTTCATGAAGAAACAAAATCACGTTTTAACGAAATAACATTTCGGATGAGAGATGGTATATAATTTTAAAAAAAAAATACATTAGGGTTAAAAAAAAAACCTTTACAATCATAATTTCGAAGATGAAAAGTATTTTTTACTGTTAATAGATTTTTATTCCCCTCATTACCTGTGTACAATAGTCGCCCTCATATTGACCGTATCATGTTGTTTTCTTTTCAGTAACCGTTGTCTCGACTGACAAGGGGCTATAACCTCATTTTTTGAATAGTAATTATCGAACTTTATTTGTGTGGCCGTATTTCCATTTCCTGTTAGTGTTTTCATTACTGGTTAGTACTTCGTCCTGACTAGTCCACCCTCCCCCCCCCCCCCCCCACCCTAACCTAACTTGGGAGTGTCCCCAGCTTGTAATGACGCTATCGAATACTTTCTGTTTCGGTGTCTTCGCCGTCTGTCATTACAAAAAATGGCGGGGTTCTAACTGTCGTCTGGCACGCCATTACCACAATCATAAGGCCCCACATCTTGTGGGCAGGATAACTCTTGGTTCGTTTTGTATTTGTCTCCCTTTTTACCCGGAAATGTATGATTTTATAAATTATTTTTTTTAAAGCGATGTTATCTTGGTTTTGTATTGCCATTTGAATTTATTTATTAATTACAAAACTTGTTATTTTTTAATTATTTTTTTTCATTTAAACCTTTCACATAATTAACTAAAGAATTATAAAAGCTAAGCTAGAACACACATTAATTAGATGATGTTTTATCTAGTGCACCATGCGCCAGCTTTAGAGTATAAATAATGCAATCTTCATTTTTTAAATTAATTTTTTTTTTAATTTTAAAAATTATGATGTTTTTACCACTTCCTTTTTTTGTAAGTAAAATCGGGGTTAAGACTTTAAAAAAAAAAAAAAAAAAAAAAAAAAAAAAAAAACTTTAAGCTTTAAAAAAAAAACTTTAGAGTTGTATTTACAAAACAAAAGAAATTCTGCCCTTAGTTTGATATTTTTCTCTCCACAGCACACGATACGGTTTGATTTATTTGATACAGAACTGCTGCAGACGACGTATAAAAAGCGTGCAACATTTCTTGAGGATATCAATGTAAAAATACAATTGATCAAAAGCACTCGAACAAACCAAGGCAAAACCTGGGGAAAAAATGGGATCTCAGCCACTGAGCTCTCCTTACACGGCCTTTCATCTTTTGAGATATCCTCCCGGCTTTCTTTATGCCCGGATTCCGCAAGTAATTTGCCTCAGCAGGCGTGTGTCTCTGCTAGAAACTGCCGCCCGGTCCACGCGCGCTCTTTTGTCAAGCTCAGCAAATAACAGTTCCCTTCCGGTGTCGGGAGGGAGGGAGGGGGAGAGGCAGGGAGGATGTCATAGATAGATGGTGATAAAAATCCTGAGTCGCCACATGACAAATCGCTTTCCATCTTTACTTCAAGCAATTGTCAGGGTTTTGAGATTTCCGTGTTTTCCAGGCTCAGGGTTGGAGCGTTGTGAGATTCACTTGGAAGCGAAGGCAGTGAGTTGTCTGGTAGAGGACGAGCGGAGAACGAGGGACGGTACTGGTGAGAGGCTGAGCTATGCGGACGTACAAGAAAACCAGAAACAAAGAAAATGGGAGAAAAAAAATGTCGAGACACAGAACGAGGATTCTCAAAACGAGAGCGAGTGTTCCGTTTCATTCTGCGGCGGCCGTACAGGAGAAGCCATCAGTGGTGGGGGAGATATCGAGGATATTATTGGCATTGTTCGGGGCGGCGGGCGCGCGAGGACACTGAGACGGAATGGCGGCTGACAATACTAGAGAGATGGATCTAGCAGGGCGCGCTGTCAAAGGGACGTAATTCACCTGTCCCGTGGATCAACAACAGGGGGTTGACTCAAAACGTTTATCCCTCCCTGGAGATGCTCTCCAGTGGTGAAAACACACATTTTCGCTTAAAGACCGACCCAAGCGATGAAATGGATTTTCAAATTTTTTGAATGTTCATAAAAAATGGAGAGGAAGTGGAATGGTTTTTTGTGTTGGAGGAAGTGTGGAGGGGGGGGGGGGTTCTGTGTACCCTCAACGTCACGTGATAGACTAGTAACAAATCCAGTGCAAAGGTCAAATTAAAATTGCCTAATTGAAAATACACAATTGAAAATATTTTTCAACATTCCGATTGTACATTTCACTGTAAATATTTGTGTACGAATAAGGTAAAGAAAAATAAAATTGTAAATTTAACTCAACTAAAAAAAGTGATTTCTGCAGCATTAAAAAAAGCGTGCTATCGTGTATATACTTGTGTAAATCACAGAGAGCGTGTAGTTACATTATGACAAAACAATTTTTTTGAAGTTATGATTAATACACCGAGGGATTATGTCCCCAGAGGATTATGTCATAAGGGGATTATGTCACATGGGGATTATATCACCAGGGGATTATGTCACCAGAGGATTATGTCACCAGGAGATTATGTCACTAGGATTATATCTCTAGAGGATTATGTCACCAATCACGTCATCCAAGGAACCCATCCCACTGACGTATACAAATGTACAGTAAAACCCACGTGATCTAGTAGCCGAACCAATAACTGCTCGTCCCTCGATGTAACTCTCGCTCCACGTGCATCCAACACTCGACCAGCCTGGCTAGTGGCTGGTACAGGCCACGCCTACAGTACTCACACACTCACTCACACACACTCACACACTCGCACACACACACACACTGAAGCATCTATTACTATTACATTTAATGCAAGCCTAATTATCAAACCGGAACCAGCGGTTTCTCTATCAAAGCAAGTCATCAAGCAGGTCTTAGAAAAGTGACCCCACGCGGGCAACGTCAGGCGGAACTCGGAGACATGTTCCGGTCGTTCCCTCGCAGACGCTCGTACACTGCATTAAGATTGTTCTAGAGAAGTTCTAGAGCGCACAAAAACAGTCAGAAATTTCTTTCACATTAGATTAGGTTTCAGTTTTCAAATTGTAACTCTTGTTACATACCTGCATATATATATATATATATATATATATATATATATATATATATATATATATATATATATATATATATATATATATATATATATATATATATATATATATATATATCCTATATATATGTATAGACGTATTTGCGTTTATGAATATGGTTGTGATATTGTACAGCACAATTAAAACAACTTAATCTTGATATATTGCTGTTTCTAGTTTGAATAAAATAAAACACATTTTAAAATATAATTTTTTAATATATTTGGCAACATTGACGTTTTTTCCCCCTTTTAAGGTTATATCTTTAACTTTTAAGTACGCCCACCTCGTGACGAAAACTCGGAAGAATCAATCGCTAGCAAAGACGAACAAAAGAACAAAACACGCTGAAAAAAATAACCAAGTTTAACATCAACAAAAAAAAAAACCAACTGAAGAAATGAAAAGAAATAAACACACAAAATTTGATAAAATAGCTACTAGAAAAAAAAAAGAACTAAAACAACGCACACAAAGCACCATCAGAAGAAAGAGAAAAAAAAAAGAAAAACAAAACGTCTACAAAGTTCTGGTCGAGCCTCAAAGAAACACGACATCACCATCACTGAGGTTAATCGTCAATGCAGTTTTAGCCCGCACCGGAAGTGATATTTTGGCGCTAACATCAGATCAAACTATCGCGAGAGATCGCGAGACTGTAGGAACGTGATCTTGAAAAAAAGACATGGGCTAATGTTTCGTTTTTTGGTTGCTGTTTGAGGGTTTTCTTGTTACCCTGACAAACAGAAGATGTCAGATTCTGTTGTCCATAGATTGATAGCCAAATCAATCAGAAACGTTTACTTAATAAGATATAATATACTGAAGCCTTGTACTACTTGTAAAAACGCTTAAAATTGACCTGATTAAATTACATAATGGAAATATTATTGACTGTATTGAATTTGAAATTAATTTTGACCTAAATTAATTAATATTTGTCTAATATAAAACGAGAATCAATCTACAGATCAGTCTAAAATTCAAGATAAATTTTATCAATTTTTCAAACGAATATCTTGAAAGATTTTATCAATGTGTAAAAGAGATTTGTTCCGCTAAAAAAAGGGAACAAACTCGCTGAGTTTGTGTTTGAAAGTTTTTATTTGATGTTTATTTGCCGAAGTTTTTTCTCCGTAGGAAAAATATATCTCTATCTTTCTGTCGTAAGCGTCTAGATATGCCAAATGTGTTTATAAGCGATGCTAATAGCGGGCTGTTTTTACCCATCGCTCCGACTGCTAATGAGGAAAAACAACTTTTTTTCCCGGCCTAGTTCCACAGACATATGTTTTTCTATAGACTTCCGTAATCAGGGGCAACAAGAACGAGAATCTCTAATGGCTTTATCAGAGTTACTGTTCCGTCTCGCTTCTTTGACGATGCTGCTATGGAATTTGCAGGCGGCGTTGGCCGCTCCGTGTTGCAGAACAATTACAACTTGACATTTCTAAAAAAAATTGTCAAGTTTAACATTTTGACAAAACTCCGGGGTTATAAAACTACCAGGACATAAATATTTATTTGTGTATTTATTTGTTTGAGATCACAGCTCCTCTCTGCGGTAATTAGCCGGTTATATTAGCCGGGAAGTTATGCCCGACAACCTCCTGTATTTGCGTTGGTACCCAGCCAAGGTTTATATTTGCTAATAGACAGCCACGGGCAGAGAACTCCGCTCCAACGATGGGAATTTAATTACCGCCCCTTCCAGTGTGAATGTTAGTCAGCTACATATTAGAGAAGTTAAAAAAATATTTCCGCTGAATCATTTTTCTTGGGTATCGACATACCATAAGGTTGGGGGTGGGGGTGGATGGGGGATGGTGGGGGTACCTAGTTCAAGCAGGATTTAAATAGAACCAGATATTATAGTAAAAATAAATTACGCCTATGCATAAATTAGTAATTAGTCCGTGTTTGGGGTTTTAATAAGGGGAGATTATCGCAGCTATTGCAGTGATCTAGGTGTTGATAAGCTCAACTTTTGAATGGATTACAGTAGTGTGGGTGCAGACAAAAATGTTGTCCATAGACTTGTTACAGCGGGTTAAAGAAAACAATGGTGTGTGGATTAGTGGGGTGAGCGGAAACGTACCGTAAAACCTCTGGTCGTATGGATACTCCCCCGGGATATCCAGCTTCCGTCTCTTTAGTTTCTCCAGGACGTCGTTATCCACTGGATTAGTGGAATGTACTCGTTTTGGGGGGCGGCCTGGCCGGGCGCTGTGGATAAACACACACAAACTTAACACTGTGGATAAACATACACAAACTTAACACTGTGGATAAACACACAAAAACTTAACACTGTGGATAAAAAACACACACAAACTTAACACTGTGGATAAAAAACACACACAAACTTAACACTGTGGATAAACACACACAAACTTAACACTGTGGATAAAAAACACACACAAACTTAACACTGTGGATAAACACACACAAACTTAACACTGTGGATAAACACACACAAACTTAACACTGTGGATAAACACACACAAACTTAACACTGTGGATAAACACACACAAACTTAACACTGTGGATAAACACACACAAACTTAACACTGTGGATAAAAAACACACACAAACTTAACACTGTGGATAAAAAACACACACAAACTTAACACTGTGGATAAACACACACAAACTTAACACTGTGGATAAAAAACACACACAAACTTAATACTGTGGATAAACACACACAAACTTAACACTGTGGATAAACACACACAAACTTAACACTGTGGATAAACACACACAAACTTAACACTGTGGTGACGTAGAGGGTGGGTAGTTTATGCTAGTTCAAACAATGAGAAATTAGTAGAATAACCAGGAGTAGAAAATAGACCAGACAATGCACAATAGGTGTAGACGAGTAATTAGACAGTTTCTTAAGACAGACTCTGGGTAGATACCTGTGTAAGACAAACTATAATAAAGCTACCTGTGTAAGAATTCTGTAACGCATCTACTGTTTAAAGTATTATCTAAAACAAGTAATTAAATGTCTAAGACAACTTCTAATAAAGCCACCTGTTTAAGACATTCACTAACACAGGTAAATGTCTAAGAAAGTCTCTAATACACAGTAGCGTACGCAGGGGGGGAGCAGGGGGAGCGGCCGCTCCCCCTCTGGTCATTTTTAGCAAAGTGGCGCCTTTTTGGAAACTTTTTAAACTCAAAGTTTTAAACATTGATATTTGTTAAAAAATTATCTTTGGTCGGCACATTTGAAACGTAAATCTCTGTGAATATTGTTTTTTTTTTCAATTACCAGTAAAAGATGTGTGAGCAATACAGTGATCTAACCCATATCTTCTCATTATTTTTTATCTTTAAAGAACACAAAAAGTCAGTAGCTTATTAAAAAGTGCATAAGCTGAATTGTAAGACCGATATATTAATTACACATAGGCTATCATTCCGATCGTTTTACTATTCTATTGAAAAGCTGGCTTTTTATACCAACTCTGATTTAAAAAAACTTTCATTATGCTGTATCACTTGAGCATTTATAATGACAATATATTTAATTCTGATTGTAGACAAAATATTTTTGTAAAAACGAATAGTGCTAAGCTACTTTATTAGATTCAAAAGTAATTATTGCTTTGTTTTGATATTTACAATAAAATGCGTAGACATATACATATTTATATTAAGATATTGATTATTTCCCCTTTTCATTAGTCTTAACACATGTCCCAAGAATTATTATGTAATTTTTTTTACAAGAATTTCGAAACAGATTATGCCGCGTTTATTGTTTTTGGTTGTAGTATGTTTATACATATATATATATATATATATATATATATATATATATATATATATATATATATATATGTGTGTGTGTGTGTGTGTGTGTTTAGAGTGATACCATATTTATTTGTCTCGTCGGCCTACATTGTGTGTTTTTTTTTTCAATTTCTTCAGAGTGCTAATTTAAATTTTATTTTACATCACATCCAAGCAATAACATACAGCTTTTATATATATATATATATATATATATATATATATATATATATATATATATATATATATATATAGATATATATATATATATATATATATATATATATATATATATATATATATATATATATATATATATATATATATAAAATATTACAAATTCGGCGCCTTTTTTGCTATTTCCGCTCCCCCTACAACGAAAACCTGGATACGCCTCTGCTAATACAGGTAGATGTATAAGATCGTTTCTAATACAGGTTAATCTCTAAGATAGTTATTAATACAACCACCTGTCTAAGACATCCATTAATACGGGAAAATGTCAAAGACAGTCTCTATCTAATACAACTACCTGTCTAATTCAGTCATTAAAAGATTTGAATATCCAAAGTGCAGGAATTGTGGTACTAGTAGTCACATTGTATGGAATCTAGGTGCTACACGGTGCCATAGTATTAGTGCATAATATATGTGATAGTATACGTGACGTAAGGTGACATTTTGGTGTACAGTGTGATAAAGGTGACATCTTGGTGTACAGTGTGATAAAGGTTACATAAGCGTGTTGAAATGTAATGTGAAGCGGGTATTTTACAGTTTTTAGGAAAACGCTTTTGATATTAAGTAAATTTGGTTTTATTTGTTTTTGTTTTTAAAATGTGACCTGGTGTATTTTGTGTTGTCAACAACAGAATGTAACGTCAGTCAGCAGTCACACAGTACGAGTTCGTGTCCAGCACATCCCCAAATCGCCCTCCCCCCCCCCCCCCCCCACACACACCCCGACAGTGAGTGCTCATCTTACCCCCACCCTTACCCACCTCGCGTCTTTTGGTATCAGCACACCTCATCACCGGGTCAACCACCCGTGCCCGGGGGGCGCCACCTCTCCAGGTGAGATAAAATATCGTCACCCTTTGACCCGGCGGTTCTTGATTTAATTGAAACATTCACACACTAAGAGCCGGGGGGTCGGGATGAGTAGAGGAGGGGGGGGGGTAGTGTGAGAAGCTGATGGAGTGAACGACGCTATACACGACATATCTCAGCCCCGCGGTGCCAGAGTCAGATTTCTGATTATGACGAGATGAGCAGACTAAGAAGATCCGTTTGTGGATGGGATTTAAGAGAAGGGGGGGGGGGGGGGAGATGGATGTGGGGAGGGGGATTTAATAGACAACAAAGACAAGGGTCGAAGATTGTTTTAAAAGTCTTAAAGAGCAAACCACGTGATCATTGGAACGTGACGTCAACGTGCACATTTGGGTTAAAGATGCGTGGAGCAGAAGATCTAGTTGAAATCGTGACGTCATTGTTTAATATTGCGCTGAGGGGATGGAGAACCAGATGGTGAGGGTGGGATGTGGGAGGGGGGAGGTGTAAAGGGAAATAGGGCGTGGTAGGGTGGTGGGGTGGTGGGGTGGTGACAGTTTGAGCTGGGGAGATCACTAGAGATGGATGCTGTCCTGAAAAATTCAATTCAAGAAATTCACTAATGCACGTCATTTGGGGGCTTGGTCGGGTTGTTCAACCAATCTTCAAGACATTCTTTTTTGGGAGGGGGGGGGGATTATTTAAAGGATTTTTTGTGTGGAAAAGATGTGGTTTTGAGTGAGTGAGTGAGTGTGTGTGCGTGTGTGTGTGTGTGTGATTGATGAAATTTATGATGATCATTGTTCGACATTCATTGCTCATTGTCATGTAAACAAAAGCTCCAGGCTTAGGTATCTGATTATGTCCGTATGCTTAAATATGTGTTAGGTCCATAGATTTAGGTAAGTGTTATCGAAGTGGTGTTTAGCTTTGATTGAATTAAGAAGGACAATAACAATGAAGATTGTTTTTTTTTTTAAATAAAACGTTGAATTAAAAATCTCCATTCTATTTGTTGAAATTTAGACCTCTTGAAGAAGAGGAATAAAAATAATTGAATTTTTTTTTAAAGAAACCGTTTGATTTTTTTTACTTCTTCGACCTCCAACAGGAACACACACAGGACGGAAGAGGTGGGGGGTGGGGATGGGGTGTTAAAAGTCTCATCAAATCACGCTCTATAACACAACAGCAAACACATTATTTTATTATTATCATTATCACCGAGGCCACCAGTTAGCAGAAGGCAAAGGGTTAATGCCGGCCTATCATTTCCTAGCAAACAATCACCAGTGTCAGCCCCACAACGGGACCACTGACTTGACAACCGAGGCCAACAAGGCCAAAAAATACGTGTCCGGTGGTAAAAGTTGTCGCCCCTTTTTCTCTCTTTCACTCTCCTTACAAGATCGCGTTTGTTTCCCTTGATTGTCGGTTCCCCCATCTATTGTGGTCGATCTCTATTTGAGACATTTATAAAGCCGCGCTGATGTTTCAAAGCTGGTCTTTTTTTTTTTACAAAAAAAATTATCATTCTGATTTTGAAAAGAATGAACTAGAAAAAAAAATTGAAATATTTAAATGAATCAGATAAAATGATGAGCTTGGATTCAGGGGTATTATTTTGTAAGTGGTGAGTTCTATCCTGTGTTTGTCATGTCCTATTGTGTCCTGTTGTGTCCTGTTGTGTCCTGCCCGCCGACCAGGGAAAGGCTAGTTTCGATACTTGTCACGGTCGGCCTTTGACAGGGTCGGTTGGTACCGGGGTGAGGCCGGTGTTTTTCATCCGCTTTCACTATTGTCGGGTTGTCGACGGTTGTTCTTGTATTGTGGTTGCGACAGACGAACAGGTTGTTCGTCCCCACTCAGGCGGGTTGGAGAGGACGTTGTGTCCTGTGTGTTACATGAATTCAAAATTTTATTTTACAAAAAAAAAAAAAAATAGAAAAAAAATTGAACCATTGACCAGTTCAAAGTTATTTATTTGTTGAGTATGCTTCAAACTTTCACCCTTTCAAATAAATTAAACTTTTTTTTTTTTGGTGGTAATCAATCAGTTAATTTTTTTTTTGGAGACCAAAGGGGCGAAACTTCGGTGTTCTTCACAATTCGTTGTACAATAATGGTTGAAGAGTTGTCTTTAAGATAGTAGCTTTTATGTTCATATGATTAAAACATCGTCAACAGTTGAACGTTTGATGTTATCAACAGTTGAATGTGTAATGTTATCAATGGTTGAACTTTGATGTTATCAACAGTTGAACGTATGATGTTATCAACAGTTGAACACGTGAAGTTATCAACAGTTGTGCGTGTGATGTTATCAACAGTAGTACGTGTGATGTTATGATCACATTAAGTGTTACTTCTAATTAGTAAACAATTTATGCACAAGAAGAACATTTTTTTAGGGGCCTGTTCGAGTCTTTATGGCGCCCATGAGTCAACCCAGCTCTAATGGGTACCTGACTCTGTTTGGGCAAGTAAAGACGCCAGTCATATTGCTGACCATGTTATCCCTTCATATGAAGAGTTAATAGAAACAGGTATATTCTACTTCATCTGTCCTATTGACCGCCGCGTTGGAAATGATAATTTTGGAACTTACTTCAGCAAATATTTATCAATTGAAACCAACATACCTACAGTTAACAAAACCTACAGTTAACAAAGGGCAAAACTAAAATGTCAGAGACCCTGTTAGCCCTTTTTGATTTTTATGTTCACTTGTTTATAATTTATGAAACAGAAATATTGCACTGTTGACCTCGATTGCTGAAGTACCCTATTTTTTATTTCTTTTATTGTTATCTCCAAACAGGGTTAAGAGGGTGGTGGATTTTACGGGTTACCAAAACCAACAAGTAGAGTGTGCCCCGCCTAAACTTGCGGCTTTCTCGGAGGTTCGGGTTGTAAAAGACACTTATCATTAACACTGATAAAATGCTCTTCATATATGTATGTTTTATTCTGCAGAATATATCGTTTAAAATAATCGAATCCGGAATAAGAAAATACTTTTTGTCTTCATTTTTCAGATTTAATTTTAATACAATATTAAAGTAGTAAAGAGTTTTAAAAGGTGTTATTATTAAGTAGTTGTTTTTTTTTCCACTTTATGAAATGTTGAGTTAGTTCCGAATTTTTAAATTCTAGAACGAGGCTTAATATGACGTCGAAAATTGGCCAGATTTTTTTTCTCCACAGCCGTCACAAAGACAACATGCGCCGTATAAATTGACCAATAGAAAGCGAGCAGTGATGTCATCAATCAGACGACCTCACGTCTGCGTGGAAAGATTTCTCGAAAAACAACAAGTTATTACTTGTAGCCTAATAAATGACCACACACCCAGATCATAATTTCAACTTTTATTGCTCCTTTTCATGCACCCTCCCTCCCTCCCTCCTCACCATCTCCTTTCTTTCCTCCCTCCTCCTTTACTCTCTCGGCAAGCGCCGTACAACGCGGCAAAACCAGGCGAATAAATCTCTGACCCGAGCTATGCCAGCAGACGTCAGGTCCATCAGATTTCTAAATTATATTCTTTTTATTGCCCTCCCACATGCAAGCTATTTACACGGGTGACCTGTCATTCGCAACGCACGTCATTAAAGTGACCTAAAGGTGCCCTAACGCGGGATGCATTCACTTATTACTTGTAATTACTTTAACCAAATAAAATACTGAAATAATTTAAAATATAGATATTTTGAGGACATTTTTCTTTTTAAAAATAATTTAAAAGGTTCCTTATTTTTATGTTTTACGGTAATTTTCAAACTGGTTCTGCATGCGTTGTACGGTATAGAAAAATCTTCCGACCATTACATTTTATCAAGATTATACTTGATAACTGAGAAGCACATTGCGATTTGTTTCGTGATATTTGCGGTAATGAAACAAGTTTTTCAAAACTTCCGCACTGCAGCATTGACATTAAATCTTCCGAATGTCGCGTTTTTCGCATCGGTAACGCGCGGAATAAAATGTGATACTGTTATTAAGCTCAGCCCGCCTGTTTTAACAACCCTCTGGCAACCAGCACTACCTTTGTTTACAATCTTTCTGGCCGCGTTTATGCCAGTTTGCGTTTGAGAGCCGAATAAAGGAAACGTTTGGCATGAAATTGCTTTTGTTATTATTTTCTTTGTGCGGTTGTTTTTTAGGTTTAGCTTTATAGTTCATGTATCTGTGAAATTTTGTGCTGTAGTTTTTAGGTTCAGCTTTGTAGTCATGTATCTAAGAAATTTCGTGCTGTAGTTTTTAGGCCTAGCTTTATAGTTCTAGTATCTGTGAAATTTTGTACTGTAGTTTTTAGGTTCAGCTTTATAGTTCATGTATCTGTGAAATTTTGGCATAGTTGATTTGAAAACAGTCCTTGAACTAGTGATGAACAGTTAGTTGTAGTATTCTCACAAATAAAAGACGTTTCGACCCAAGGTCTTCGCCAGCACACTGTGGTTAAAAACAAGAAAAAAGACAAACAGTGAAATAATTTTGAATTTAGCTCGACAGGTGAAAACACGTCTAAATGAAAAGACGCGTGTTAAAGGATGCTTGGGCGACGTATTAGGGTAGGGGTCCTTGGGCGTTACTGCATGAATTATTGGGGCATTTTCAGCGATGCCAACATCAGCTTGAAGGAATATTATTGGAAATTACGTTTGGTTATTGGACGTAATTGGTTATTGGACGTAATGGATACAAGTTGTTTGCTAAACATTAAGAGTTAGATCACTAGCGTCTTTGGGGTAGGGGCGTTGTTCTAGGTGTGAGCTAAATAAAACTCAGCTCAGATGACATCACGTGATCGGTTCATAGTCTTCAGATGTCAGCCAAATTGTTAGAAATGTGAATAGGAATTCTGTTATCCTGCTGAATAAGTGACATTTGAGTTCAAATGTCAAATACCAGCTAGTATGATGACATGTATTTACACATTATTCATGCCAACCAACGATGGTGACATTTGATTAGGGCTTGGTTGTCTATTTATATCAGTTCTAAACTTATATAACACTACCATTATCTACTAGATTCATGCTTTATTAGTCCTAAACTATATTATTCACATACAATATCCGACACTATAAACTATATCTGTTACATATTACAAGATACATATAAAAAAAAACGTTATACGATATGCATTATTACATGTTAACAATATGTAAACGACTTGATAACTCGGTTGAGTTTAGATCGGACCCCAGTCTCAATGTGATTTAACGAGCTCCAGACATTTCCAAAGGGCACTTAGTTTTCACAGCAATTGAACACCAACAAACGTACGTAGTTCCTGGTCGGGCGATATAAAGAGGGCGAATATACCACAATAAACGGGGCAATAAACAGTGCAAAGTATGTCTACCAAACAGTCGTAATCAATGCTGCAAAGTAGAGTCACGTGACGCAAGTCAAGGGTCACGTGACGCAAGTCAAGTGTCACAAACACAAGTCTGTAAATCAGAAGGTGAAGAGACAAAACAAGTGACGTAGTGTGGAGCCCGGGGTTAGAGTTTGACTTGAAGGGTGGAGCCGGGGTTAGGGTTTAAGTTGATGGGTGTAGCCCGGAGCTAGGGTTTGACTTGATGAATGTAGTGTGAAGCTAGGGTTTGACTTGATGGGCGGAGCCCGGAGCTAGGGTTTGACTTGATGGGCGGAGCCCGGAGCTAGGGTTTGACTTGATGGGTGGAGCCCGGAGCTTGGGTATGATTTGATTTGATGGGTGGAGCCCGGAGTTAGGGTTTGACTTGATGGGCGGAGCCCGGGGTTAGGGTTTGACTTGATGGGTGGAGCCCGGAGCTAAGGTTGGACTTGATAAGTGTAGTGTGGAGCCTGAAGTTAGGGTTTGACTTGATGGGTGGAGCCCGGAGCTAGCGTTTGACTTGATGGGTGGAGCCCGGAGCTAGAGTTTGACTTGATGGGTGGAGCCCGGAGCTAGGGTTTGACATGATGGGTGGAGCCCGGAGGTAGGGTTTGACATGATGGGTGGAGCCCGGAGGTAGGGTTTGACGTGATGGGTGGAGCCCGGGGTTAGGGTTTGACTTGATGGGTGGAGCCCGGGGTTAGGGTTTGACTTGATGGGTGGAGCCCGGAGCTAGGGTTTGACATGATGGGTGGAGCCCGGAGCTAGGGTTTGACTTGATGGGTGGAGCCCGGAGCTAGGGTTTGACTTGATGGGTGGAGCCCGGAGTGAGGGTTTGACTTGATGGGTGTAGTGTGGAGCCCGGAGCTAGGGTTTTACCTGATGGGTGGAGCCCAGAGCTAGGGTTTGACTTGATGGGTGGAGCTTGGAGCTAGGGTTTGACTTGATGGCTAAGCTCGGAGCTTAAAGCTGTCCTGACAACAATCGTGACGATAGATTTATGGCCTGAGTTTCGTGACGGAGGATTAGAGTCAAAGTTATGACGTCAAGATTACGATCGACGGTAATAAGAAGGGCCCTGTGTGTGTGGTATTAAGGATGTGTTTATAGCTTGTGTAGGGAGGGGTGAGTGGGGCACTTGGTGTTACATATCCTTATCAGAATGTATGTGTGGTCACATTTGTGGGGTCATTTTCTACATTAAACGTGGTCTTATTTCCCTTTTATTTTATCTTCTTATTGTCTTCTACAACGGTCCTAAACTTAAGATCCTTTTGTTTGTCTTAGTTTCAAGAGTTATAGAGAAAAAATGCCTTTCAAGGGAGATAATTCATTAGACAGTAAATTAATTTTGTTTTTGTCCTTTCTATAGCTTTCTTCTGTCGTAAAAATTGTATGATTTTCTCTCTTCTTTAAAAAATAGTGCTCACCTCGACAGAAGATTTAAAATGTCAACAAAGTAAGTTACAACAATTCCTCTTTTTTTTTTTAACAAAAAATCTCGAAAGACAGGTGTTTAATGAAAGATACTTCTCGCTCTTCAATTTTTTTTTCTCTCACCTGCCCGTAAATGACACCAGAAGTTGCATCGTCTAAACACTAGGTCGTCTGCTACTTAAAGTAGTCGCCCCTGACAGTACGAACACCCCCCCCCCCCCCCAACAAAGAAATACCAAACTACAGAAGCACGCGTGTCAAGAAGCAAAGGGTTAACCTGAGCTGACAGCAAGCATGAATGGAACAACCACCAGGATACTTAACCCCTAATGGGCCAATTACAGCTCGGCTGACAAGGTGGGCGACGGAAGGCTTCTGACGGTAAGCGCAGGGTGAGTTGCACGTGGTAATAACCGACGCTTTGTAGATGGTCGGATACTCAGGTGTACGGTGTACGTCAGTAGATGGTCGGATACTCAGGTGTACAGTGTACGTCAGTAGATGGTCGGATACTCAGGTGTACGGCAGTAGATGGTCGGATACTCAGGTGTACGCCAGTAGATGGTCGGATACTCAGGTGTACGGCAGTAGATGGTCGGATACTCAGGTGTACGCCAGTAGATGGTCGGATACTCAGGTGTACGGCAGTAGATGGTGGATACTCTACGTCAGTAGATGGTCGGATATCAGGTGTACATAGTGTATATAGTGGCAAGGCTACTGTGATACCACATACATAACCACCACCCCCTTCCCCTCCCCCCCCCCCCCAGCACACACTCACAAACGACGTGTTAAGTACCACGTATATCCCCCAGCTTCCATAGGTACTCACACGATATGAAATGTCACATCAGGAACCACATCTTAATACAGCCGGTCATACAAAGACGACATTCGTCTTACCTCACCGAGTCTCTAAAGAACTACTCACTCAGATACTAACCCAATGAAATCAGGACCCTCTTTTTAGAAACCTGTTAAGGTACTAGTCCGCCAAAAAGAGGAACAAATCTTCCTAATAAGAGAAAGTAACCAACCTTTCTAATAAAAGGAGGTAACAAACATTCTTAATATAAAAAATAAGCAACCCAAACAAGTGACAACCCCGTGTATAGCCAGATCTTAAAATGCTAACACAAAGAAGTGGCAACCACGTTTTTAGCAACCCGGTTAGAGACTGCCCCAGAAAAATTGACAATCCATTTCACAGAAACCATTTTTTAATCGCAGGCCAAATATCCGATACTATCTTCAACAACCATTTCAATTATGTAAGATAAAAAAAAAACATTTTTCCAACCCGTATAGCAATCACAAATATCAACCCTTTTCAACCCTTTAGTTTCAACCCTTCAAATACAACCATACGTAGACGGCTAATATTGCTCATCAAAAATTTTTAGAAACATTTTTTTTTCGAACTCATGGCCATAAATCCTGCCCCTCCCCCCCCCCCCCCCGGCTTATAACCCGTAAAATATTTCACTCATTTTTTTCCCCAGGGTCGTAATACACCCCAGCTTAATAATCTTACTTAAAATAAATATTTGACAGCAAGAAAACAGAACATTCAGATAGAAACCCCATTAAAGGCTTTTGATTTATCGCATTTCTTTGCTCAGGTTTCTCTATAATTGATATTCTTTACGACCGTATTCCCTATCATTAACTAACCAGTACCGTAATTGGTGGAATAACAGGACCTTCACAATACCCGGGCACCATGGGGCAACGCCTACTGGACGGTGGGGTCCGTGGGTCAGATGTAGTGAGAGTGACTAGATCAGGTTAGCCCCGGGGGGGAGGGGGGTCGAAATGAATTGGGCCACGATACATTTAAAACTAATTTTAGTCGAGCTTTGTTGACGGGGAGGGGATGGTTCTGGAGGGTGTAAAAAAGCGTGGGAGGCTAAATAAAGGGGTGATATGGAGGGGGAGAGAAAGGCAGAGAATGATAGCTGATGGGGGGAGGGGGAATAAATCAAGAGCAGAAAAGTTGTACAAAAGATGAGGAAATGTTGGATGAGAAGTCAAAGAGGTGGAGAGTGTCTAGTTTATAAAATACATTTAATGGGTGGGGTAGAGGGGAGGGGGCGGGGGTGGGGGGGGGGGGGTGCTGGTTGTTTGTGGGAAAATAGAAAACACGAATTAACGAGCAGGGATGAGAACCGGAACAATTCATGACAAAAAATAGAAAAAAACTACACTTGACCAGGCAAAATACATGTGTGTAAATTTAGTTAAAGGACATTGTGTGAAAGCGAGTCACCCATTGTTATGGTTGACGGCCTACAACGCATCCAGTTTTTTTTTCTTCTCTTTTATTTTATCCAGGTATGGCTCAGGTGGGGAAAAGGGAGCTTGAACAGTGTGGGTTGGCCTAAAAGGGAAATAAGTGTTTCTGATGAATGGCCGTGACAGATGAAAAATATCAGCGTTTCCGGCTTGGGCGGGGGCCGGCACAGAAGACAAAAGATGATAAGTATTTTCTCACGGTCCCGGCCGGTTCGATAATTGCCGGTTCTCACCACACAAGATACAACTGTATCGTGTATTTACCGGCTTTTGAGGCCGGTCCATCTTCTGCCGCCGGGAGAGGACGCCGGTTTATGCTAATTATTTAGCCCCTGGCAGGCTTGTGAAAGATGCAGTGACCCTTTGACCTCTCGAGCTCTTCATCTTTCTTACTGCGGTATAGAAATCTTTTGGGCTAATTGTTCATATTCGTTTTCTTGGAGCTGTCGGGGGCAAAGGTTATGGGAAAATCTAGATCAGCGGATACACATGCATATAAATTATATATAGGCCAATATATATATATATATATATATATATATATATATATATATATATATATATATATATATATATATATATATATATATATATATATATGTGTGTGTGTGTGTGTGTGCTGGATAAGTATTATTTATATTTTGGTATATGCTTTTAGTTTTAGTTTTAGTTTACTAATTTTTACGTGAAAGGACGGCGTGTTCGAGTAACGGTGCACACGACCCCTAGGCGGAAAGCCTGGAGTTCGGTTCTCGGAATCTAGTCGCTATAATGTCATTGATCCCATCATGTTCTAAATATCTGAATATTACAAGTAAGCAAGAACAGGTGTAGGGAATAGAACTCACGACACTATCCTTTTAGGTGCCGAGATCACAACATATTAACTCTACTTCATCTACCATTTGGACCTATTTAGTTTAGAATAACTTTTTAACTCTGCTGTTGTATGGGTAAGCTTAAATGATCTCAGTATGGAATTACTTTGTATGCGATTTGAAAACTGTGTTGACCTAAGTCCGTATGTGTTGGATCGAGACTGAAAGTCTTGATATTCCCACTGTGAACAGAAGAAATCACGCGCTGAATGCATCGTCTGCTCCAGATTGAAAGAAAGCGCCAGAAGATGAGCAGAAAATAGATTTGAACCCTGTGCTAACTGGCTTGAAGGGCTCTTGGTCTTCAGCAAATGACCCATGCTGATAAATGATGATTAATGGTATTTGGACTGGGTGTTTGTGGGGGGAGGGGTTCTGCCTATCTCAAATTGTCTACAGCCCTCGTTAGCGTCCCTACTTTATCCCCCAAAACTAATTCAATTATTTTTCCGTTTATTCCGCATTGTTACTTTTCTGCGGTGGTTATTTGCCCGTTTCTAAAGAGAATTTTTTTCCCCCCAATATCTCTGTCCCGAGTGCGATCTGTAGTGCAGTTTGCACTTGTCCTTAGCAGACCCCAAAAAATGAAAGAGTGCGTGTGCCGGTGTTTGTGCCTCGTGGGGGGACGGGCCATTGTCACCCCTGTCAAAAAGTCCTTTTGTCGTAGCGCTGACCAGTCGACTGAATGAAGACGGGGGCACAAAGGTCAGGGGGGCGTCTGGGGACAGTGCTATGGCCGTAGGTATGGGGGGCAACCATCAATCCTGTAGTTGACCCCCGGGTAGTGTTATAGCGTAGGTAGAGTTGTTTCCCATGCATCCAACAATGCTGGAAAATAACTCACCAGAGCGTTGTTGTACACTATACTTTTCAAGTGTACTGGTTAGAATCAAAGCGATACATTGGTATACTTATAACTACGTCTCTTAATGGAAAGTCTTCCTATTCTGTACACAGATACATGCATATATATATAAATATATATATATAAATATATATATATATATATATATATATATATATATATATATATATATATGTATATATATGTATATATATATATATATATATGTATATATATATATATATATATGTATATATATATATATATATATATATATATATATATATATACGCGTGTGTGTGTGTGTGTGTGTGTGTGTGTGTGTGTGTGTGTGTGTGTGTGTGTGTCAGGACTGAAATTTTTAGAAATACCAACTTTCTTTTATCTTCTACGTACGGTCAGTGAACAATGAGGGAGACAATCAATAGGCGAGTTTAGGCCACTGGCTAGCTGGTCCTTTAAAGTTGTGTTGTCATGTTGCGGCTCTCGGGTCCGAGTTTAAAGGAAGCCGTGATTGCCGGTGGAAGCCGTGATTGCCGGTGGAAGCCGTGATTGCCGGTGGAAGCCGTGATTGCCGGTGGAAGCCGTGATTGCCGGTGGAAGCCGTGAGTGCCGGTGGAAGCCGTGATTGCCGGTTGCCAGCCGGTGACAGAGGATGACAGGGTAAGTATCCTGGACCAGAGACTCCCCTCCCCCCCCCCACCTCATCCCCGGGGAGGTGCAGGCCAGGTGACCGGAAGTTGTGTTTCTGTCCTCTCATCTCCAGCTTACGGCGAATCGTGTAACGTGATCAGGACGTGGCCGGGGGGAATGGAGACGGCTTCACAGGGGTGGGGTCAGGGAGGGGGTGTCTTCACAGACACAACTACAGACATTTGAAATCTGGAGCAGACTTTAAAAGGATTGTAGGTCAAAAACTGATGGGTTACACGGTAAGCGTGTGTGTGTGTGTTTGGGGTGGGGGTGTTTGTGTGTGTGTGTGTGTGTGTGAGAGAGAGAGAGAGAGAGTGAGAGAGAATCGGATTTGGGGGGGGGAGTCTAACTGTCTTGTCCGTCAATTGAAAAAAGTAAAATCAAGCCCCGTTTCGAACGAACCCATCAAAAAAGTAGTTTCAACTTGATTCCCAAATGACCAAGTTTTGTGTAAATTCTTTTTGTTTAAGCTTTAAATATAGTCTTGTTTTTACTACTCCAAATATGCTGTTAATATCTGTATTAGTAGCGATCTTTACTTACCTTTGGTGACAAAATGAATTGGCAAAGCTTTATAAAATTGAGTATTAGGAAACCTTCTGTTTAATTAATGCAGTAGAATTGACGCCAAAAAACCATAATTGTATTCACATTTTTATTTCAGCTTAACTTCACATAAAATATCCCAACGCATTTGAACAATCGAACGTACATTTGACTGTCCATTTTCCTCTCATTTAAAATACATGAGGTATATTTTAACTCTAAAACAAAAAACCAAATTAATTTACTCTCGTATAGAATTATCTCCCTTGATCCCCAAATAAATCGGTATAAAAATAAACAAGATTACTCCAAGATGCTTAAAAAGCCGGAGCCGGGTAGAAAAGGGACAAATAACATCACTGGTCGCTAGTGGGGAAACAAATTAGTGCTGATAAAGTGTATCGCGTTGTTCAAACTACCGTCAGATCAACGTCCAAGAGCTCTGGGTTTTCAACCCGCACCGCTATCTCTCGCGGTATCGACCCACGGCAGGGGATTATCGGCCCTGTATATCAACGCTAATCCTCGAATGGATTGTCTCCCTCTTAGTTAAACTGCGGACAGTTTTTTTTACGACGCCATAATGCGAGGAGTACGGGCAGAGAACGGGCAGAGAATGGGCAGAGAATGGGCAGAGTTCTGTAAGGCGCCGAGGATCGCTGAAATGACCGCGACTGCTGGGGCCAACTCTAGCACCAACATCAGCACCAACTCTAGCACCAACATCAGCTTGTCAGGCTAGTCCCCGGCCGGATGATTAAGATGTAGTATACAGCAGACGACAGTCGCAGGGCTTACAATAATAATCGGGTCTTCCGTACATTCATTATTCCTCTATATTGGCTATCATTCTACGGTCTCAGACCGAGGCGCCGTTGAGGGTGGAGGAGGGAGGGGGGTATTGATGGATGCAGCATGAAAAACAAACACGATTCAAAGATGGATTTATTTTAAAACCCCGAGCAGTCGACGAGGGAGGAAAACAGTCCACGCCGAGATTTGAGTGACAAACATAATATTTCATTTAAATTGTATTGCCGTGTGCCCCTTGGTGGGCCGGCCGGTTTTTGCCGGCAAACAATGCTGAGCGGTATTTGTTGAAATATTTTGTATAGAAAATCGGAATAGACGGTTTCAGACAGCCAACAAAAATATTTATTATCTTCCCTTGGCTGGACACGACAATAGACGCGGCAGCAGGTACGTCGGCTAGAAGCGCTCAGGTAGGCAGAGGTGGGTATCCTGGGGAGTCGGTTGGGGGTGGACACCCATGGATGTGCGGTGGGGCCTGGCGAAGACGACGCCGCTGATCGTGTCAACCATGAATGTATGTGCCTGTCTGACTGACCGGATGTTTCTGTTAGTCGTGGTCAGTTAATGGATATTTTGCCCTGATGGACACGAAAATTACAACGCTTGTCATATTCTTTTTTTTTAATGAAAAATCTAAACGCCGGTAATTTTATACAAAAGTAGTGTCGTATAAAACTATTCGTCTTCATTTACTGTCAAAAATGTGAATGCTGGGAAAAAAAAAAAATATATTTTATAACACATACATCCACTAGTAAAAAAAAGTCTCAAATTTCAATGGATTAAGGATGATAAATAGAACAATTTATAATTAGAAATAGCAAAAATGCCTTTATACTAGATTTACTCTCGGAATAACTATATTTTGAAATATTCTTGTATTAGTTTTACTGACGAAAAAAATCTTTATAAAATTTAAATGTGTATCCCTCGCCTTAAGTCCTGAATGAAATCGAAATGAAAAAGCGAAACGCCATTTGGAATGGTCAAAACCCTCTCAGCGGGGCTGTTAAAAGTTCGTTTAATCCTATTATCACGCTGTGTTTCAAACTCCTCGGGTTCGGTCGAGGCTGTCTTAAAAATATTGTACTGTGGGTGACGGGCAGTCGGGGCGGGGAAGGGGGGGGGGGGTAAAAAATAATTTCAAATTTTGATTAAAGGTTAGACGAGACATGTAGAATACAGACGCTGACCTAATTACGGACTGTACGAACTGCCAATCAAGATAGATGACCACGACAGGCCGCCATTGTCGTCTGAGCTTAAATGAGAAGGGGCTCGAACGGAGTGACCTTTTGAAAAAAAAATCTTTCAAACGACTGAGCTTTATCGTCTGGGCCCAGCTGGTAGCCGTCTGGTAAAAAAATATTTTCTAATGTTGTTTTAATGTCCGAGAGATGGGGCCCTGGTCATTCGTCCCCCCCCCTCCCCCGGTTAAGTAGGTCAGTTTAAGGTAAGCAGGACTGATAGGTTAGACGTAGTATGAAACTAGTATTCAACTCACATTCCGGTGAATATATTGAGAGTTCTTTGTTTATGTTTTTTTTTCTAATAGTTCTCTAAACATGGTGTTAAAGTATACCAAATGTTGTTAAAGTATACCAAAATAGATTTTATTAAAGTTTACCAAATGATGTTAAAGTAAACCAAAATGTTGTTAAAGTATGCCAAAATAAATGTTGTTAAGGTATACCAAAATAAATGTTGTTAAAGTATACCAAAATAAATGTTGTTAAAGTATACCAAAATGTTGGCGACATAATCGGTTTAACGCTGGCAGTGTGAAATGTTAACCTTGTGTTGTCACATATGGCATAAGGTGACATATTGATAACTTGATGGTGTCATCTAACATGTTGATAACTTTAATGTGAATCGGCATGTTGATAATTTGATGTTGATAGCTTATAAGTTGATAACTTGATGGTGTCCATATAAATGTTGATAACTTGATGGTGTCCATATAAATGTTGATAACTTGATGGTGTCCATATAAATGTTGATAACTTGATGGTGTCTATATAAATGTTGATAACTTGATGGTGTCTATATAAATGTTGATAACTTGATGGTGTCTATATAAATGTTGATAACTTGATGGTGTCTATATAAATGTTGATAACTTGATGGTGTCTATATAAATGTTGATAACTTGATGGTGCCAACACCAGCACCATGTTGATAACTTGATGTCCACATGCATGTTGATAACTTAACTGTGAACTAACATGTTGATAAGTTGATGGTGTCCACATACATGTTGATAACTATACTGTGAACGCCATGTTGATAAGTTGATGGTATCAACACCATCACCATGTTGATCACCATGTAGATCACCAGCAGCCACCAGAAAGGTGTTCCCACCTTGTCCAGCTACCAAAATCTCGAAGCTTCCAGAAGTTTGTTAAGACGAGTTCAAGTGGGGAAGAGTGTGTGTGTGTGTGGGGGGGGGGTGTGGGGGTGATGGCTGTAAACGATAAGAGTGCTTTTTAAACATACGAAGGGGGGGGGGGGGGCTGTACAAGAGGGCGCTCTTTAAATACAGCCAGGGGGAGGTGGCGTAAATCAGATAGGAGGAATAAAATAAAATATGTCCTACAAGTGGAGAGGGCACAGTTTACAGCTGTAATCGTATCCGGGCGAATAATTATTGACATTACTTTTTTATGCTATTTATCTGGGAATATGACACCCGGCATGGCGTGTTTCGCCCGGGCGGTATCGATACGTTGAACGTGTTAAAATAAGTGAGTACGAGTATACTAAAGATGCCGCTTGAAGGTTTTAAAAATATATTTTGGGGGATTTTTATCTTAAATCGTTTCTAGATGTCAAAATATTTAACTTTTGAAATTGATAAGATTTAATTGAACTCTAAATTTAGCCTTAGTCCTTGAATTATTTATGCGTACTTTACGTAATTGATTAAACCAATCATAGAAATGTGTTACTCTCTTTTTTTATAACCTTGGTTTATATTAGCATACTTGACGCTTGTGATAAAATACGATACCTTTGCTTAAATATGCAGTTTCTAAGCGCGTTGAATACTAGACCATGCCTATCGTACTCGTTCAGTTATTACAATTTTATTCTGTCATTAATCTCTCCTTTATAGTGCAGACTGGTCGAAAATTAATTGTTTTCTGGGCAGTAAAAGAAATAGTTTAAGGATTAAGTTATCCGCGAAGTAAAACTCTATACCATCGGTAGCGGATTTTATCATCCCCTTTAACAGAGGTTGGGTTGATGGGTTGATGTGTAGATGAAGCTGTATGATACGGGACAACGAACCGGCAGAAAAAAGGACCTTCAGCCGGCAAATAAAGTCCTTCAGCCGGAAAAAAAAGAGACCTTTATCCGGCAAAAAACAACAACACAGGACGTCCAGCCGGTTGATAAACGTGACAATACGTGGTACGGTTCCGGTACGGCTCCCTGCGTGACAACCGTGACAGAAATGTGACAGGTCACGCAGGCTACATTCCACGATCCACATCAAATTCCCGTAAAAATCCCCTCTCCATTTCATCTCCATATCTAGCCAATGCTGCAGTTATTTTATTGTTTGAAAATTCTGATATTTGATCTAATCTAGATCGAAATTCTGATATTTGACTGCCGAAATTCCGTCTACTTCCGATATTCCTCTGAATCCCCACAAATGTATCTAATATTTAATCTATATTCTTGAAACGTTTAAATTCCGTGTCGGCGTTGTTCCTAAATTGTAACTGTCTAGCTTGAAGTGTGGGGGCAAGACTATGTTGCTCTTTTATAGGTTGTTTGAAAGTCGAATCGCTTGACTGACTGATTTACTGATACTAGTGACACACTGACAGACACACGTAACGACCGACTGACGAACGTGTGCTTATATTGATTGACTTGACTGTCTGACATAATAGCTGACAGACAGTCGTTCTCTTACGCCTGTTTGTTTGACAGACTAGCATACAACAAAACATACTTGATACAATTCGTGTCCAGATTAACTCACATAAAACTTGTCCTTAAATGTTAAAAAAAAATGAAGAGATGACGTCATTAGGGGAGGTAAATGCAGTAGCTCAAGCTATTTGTTTTCTCCTTCAGGTCCCGTAACCCTCGCTCACAACGATGTAGATGTGGGCACAACAAACAAGTTATCGCCCCTTGCTAACTTCCACGTCACGACCAGCCACAAACAATTGATGATAATCTCATGCCAAACTGGATAATCTTCAAGACGATCACGTGGCACAACAGATTATCGACCTGCAATACCGGGTAAGAGATTATCCCCTGGAGTTCAGGGGGCTGCTGATAACAGCGGCGTCGCCAGGTAATCGGTCAGGGTAGGGAGCGAGATTTGAGCTATCTCACGAGATGAAAGCACCCCCCCCCCCCTCTACTCCAGGGCCCCGATGTAATCAATGGACCCAAACAGAGCCCTCGTTACTTGGAGAGGTCTTACCAGACCAGAAGCCGATTTAAAGTTTATCTGTTAGCCGTTATATGATTTGAGGGGTGTGTGGGGGGGGGGGGGGGGAGGGGAGGGGGTTAGGGGTAAGCTGCGTGTGTGGGACGAGGGTGGGGGTGAATACAACTGAAATGAAGGGGAGAGAACTACACCTATTGTAGTGGTACATTGAGGTTTACTGGGTAGGCTAATAAAGAGTGAGGGTGTGGGCTGGGGGGGGGGGGGGGGAGGTGAAACTTGTAAAACTTGATAGATAATGGTGCAGATATGGCAAGGAAGGTGGGGGAGGGGGAGGGGCTGGAAGGAGGAGAGTCACACGTCGAGATAGTCGTAACAGTGACGCTTTTGTTACGATGGGACAAGAAACTGCAAGAATCAACCTATTCGACTTATCGGACTTATCTCTCTATTTCGGGGTGGGAGGATGGGGGGGGGGGGGGGGGGGGTGGATCATCTATACACCCTTTGGACTTTCAGCTCTACCCACTCTACCTGACACTTCACGTCTTTGTTAGTTCACTTCACGTTATTTCTTTGTTAACTTGCCAGATAAAATTTTAGAAACTATGACAAAGTTGGATCCATGACGTCATATTCACCTATCGTTACATCTGTTTCGTCACGACTCTGATGACGTCATAAAACCCATTGTTTGCTGACGTCATCGATACGTGTTTAATGAATACAAAAATAAATTAGACGCAGTCGAAGAGTGTGTGGTCACTTAATTGAAGAGTCTACGCTGACGCCGCTGTAGGGAATTGATGACGCCCCTGACTGACGTCAGCAAGATGAAACCCACTTCCAGTTACAATCAAAACGAAACTTTAAAATTTGGTCACGTGACAATTGAGACAATAGAAAAAAAACAACATTTAAATATTCACCAGCTCGCGAGAGTAAGTGAAACAAGAAATGTCACAATGAATGACAAATGTCACATTGAATGACAATAGCCGTATCCGCTGTTTGATACTTCGTCACTTAAAGTATTTTCATTTCCCGCTGATCAAACATAATTATTGTATTTTGTTTCATTTCAAACATCTCGTGATTTCTCGTCAGGCGAGATCCCGAGGGAGGTGGGTGTGGCATTTGAGTCGGTCGGTCAGAACGGGAAATTGTCACAAAGTGACAGCGACAAACATTGGAGTGATTTCCCCTTCCCCCCACCCCCGGGGTCTGACAATGAGCACACCAGGGACGGGGCGACCGGCGGGGACAGATGTAACGACAGTTTTCAATGACAATCGAATTAACCGGTAAAACAATTCGCCGGCCGCGGACAAGTTTGGGCGTCGGGAATCTCATTGAACGGTCGGGTAACATTGTGAGTTTAGGCGGCGTTGGACACATGCACTGAATGTAAAGTAGGAAACGTTCTTTTAGAAATCAGGGGGTCTCAAACTTTATGGAAGGGGGGGGGGGGGGGGTATATGGTTCTGATAGCCATTCAGAAAAATAGTATTTAGGGATTTTTTTTTATTTCGGCGTTTACAGTTGGTACTTTAAAAAAAAAATTAAGTTTGGGATGGGGGAATAAAAAATAGGGTGGGGTTCGTAGAGTTGATGTGTTGAAAACAAATCTCGTGCTTGAAGTTTGTGCTAGAAATAATTAATATTCATCCCCTCCGTTAATGAGTAGCTTCCACTCCAAACTTTGCGGTCAGTGAAATAAAAGACAGGGGGTGGGAGGCGGGGGCGTATTTTAACTTTTTAATTTTAACCCTGAATTTCATTCATCCCTGGTAGCTGAGTGCACGTTTTTAATTGGTTTTCATGATTAGTTGTGAGGAGGGCAACAAAGGATGGTTTTAAACGTGAAGGAGTTTTTACAAACAAAACAGTTAACGTGGGAGTTGAATAAGTAGTTATTATATTAGTTTATATATATATATATATATATATATATATATATATATATATATATATATATATATATATATATATATATATATGTATATATATATGTATGTATATATATATATATAAGTACGTAAATATATAGCTATAATATATAGGAGAAAACACAGTAGTTTCACTAGAAGCAGACGACAAGGTACCACTGCCAGCAGACGATACATTTCTAAATCTCATTCTTTGTTTGCGTTTCTTTCAACGTGTCTCTAAACCAATTATCGTAATTAGGATGTGATGATCAGCGCTAAAAGCGATAAATGCAAAACATCTAATCCCACACAAAAATGTTGGCCGCACAAAAAAAAGCCGGGTCTGTTTTTAATCCGACAATGGACAACGAATGTCCATTTGTTTGTTCTGTTATTTCAGTTGGACAAAAAGTCGATTCTCCAACACATTTCCACAATTAAATTCACGTTTATTGTGTCAATATTTGTCCTTTTCAAAATGTTGTAGTCGTTTTAAAAAAGAATATTGGAAAATTATATTTCCTCGCTAAGATTATTTCAACTGTTTTTTTATCATTTTTAAAAAAAATATTTTAATTCGCAAGTCTTAACCAAATTAGATTTCTGATTTGATGTCGTGTTCTCATAACAATGTTGTCGTCGCTGCAATATATCTTTGTGGTACACAACAGTGTCTATGTGAACCTACAAAACGCCCTCAATTAATTTTTTAAAACTTGTAATAAATTTATTCTGACTGGGTGACTGCAGATTAATTCTCTTCAGGGGACGCAACTGACTAACGGGAGACAATTTATTTCAACACATTTCCGTTTATCTTCCCATCTATCAAGCTGATGGTTCAATTCGCGCACATCGACCATTCCTCCCATTCGAAATCAGCAGACATTTTTACAAAGAAACCAATATCGTTACTGTCTTGGCAGATTAGCTCCGACACAAAGGGCGACAAATCGCCTTAAAAGGGCGATAAATCCTGACACAGGAAAAGCATTTATATTTCGATGAATAAACTGCAAGAAAACTCAAAAAGGAATCTTTCCAACTCGTTGTGAAAATTAAATCCTTCATTTGACAAATTCACCGGGGGCTTGTCCTATCGCATCATGCGGCGCTTAAGATCCCCGGACCCGGCACTGGGTCTTATCACAGAACCCAGTTCGGAGCAGACGATGGGAAATAAATTCGAAACAATAAAACAGGATTGGGGCCGCGTGGCGGAAGGGGTTCTGTGTTTCCGGCGAGTAAAATTATTTCCAATGAAGGGGGAGATTTGAGGTTTGAAAGACAGGAAAGTAATATGAGATTTAGAAAGTGACGGGGGCAGACCGAAAATGGGAGGCGGATGGCGTGGAAAAACATGGCGGATAGATCGGCAGCTCTGGGTGGTTGGCGCGGGTATTGTCAGGGTGGGTGTGCGTGCGTGTCTTGGGGGTCGTGGTGTACTTTTACAAGGGAGCGGTGGCGCGGTCCTGCGTGGGGGGCGCCTCCCCCCCCCCCCCCTCTTCACGGCTACCCACGCATTAATCATTCGGCGTTACCGACAACACGGTTTAAGCTCACTTACCTAAGCTCGGGATTTAAGCTCATGTTTATAGGCTTAAGGTTTAAGCTTTCGCATTCAGGCTCACTCTTTTAAGCCTGTAATTCAACTCTAAAGCATTTACGTAGGTTTATTAAGACAAAGGGCGATAACAACATCATTTCATCGTTCATAACAAAACGTATATTTCCATAGCTATATTTATAGGAAGAGATCAGTTGTATACTTATTATATATTTTTTACTAATACTGGGTAGGGCAGGACATTAACTGTTAGAGTTAATTTAATTTAACAATTACTCTTGTTTTTTAACCAATTATTCTTTTAATATCTTAGTTAACATTAGATTTTTAAAAAGTGATTTTGAGTAAGGCCCAATATACAAGACAACTTAAGCATGATTATAGCTGTTGTCAGTTCTGTAGAAAAGTTTTGAATGGGGCCCAATACATAAGATGAACAATGCGTGATTCTAGCTGTTGTCAGCTCTGTAGAAAAGCTTTACAAGTTTACATTCTTCTAAACCGACCCTGACCGGGTAAGACACATCTGGGTAAAGTCATGATGTCATCCATTACCTACCCTGTTAGCACCCCCCCCCCCCCTCCCGTCCTTTGACTGAAATGTGTGAACCAATGCGTGTTGACGTGTCCGCACCTAACGCTAAACGACGCGGGAACGAAACCAACCCGGGCTGAAACAACGGTAACCAAGCGACGATAGCCGCCATGTTTGTAGATGTTTGGGCCGACATGTTTGTAGATGTTTGTACTGAGGTGATGATCCTATCTGTCCGGCCGTGTGCGTGGTAAAATCACACAAGAAAAATTTGCTCAATATGTCCTTGAACTTTGTGGTCTACACAATTTAACCTAACATACTTACACCCTTGAACTTTGGCCAGCAGTCACACTGGGTTAAAAGTCATTTACTTTGTCTTGGAGTTGCAGTCACTTTCCCAGTCACTTCTCTAGTCTATTAGTAGCTTCCATAGTCCGGCAGTCACTTTATATGTCTAGCGATCACTTCCCTACCTTAGCAGTCATTTCCCCAGTCACTTCCTTAGTCTAGCAGTCATTTCTCCATTCACTTCCCTGATCTAGCAGTCATCTCCATAGTCACTTCCCTAATCTAGCAGTTACATCCCTAGCCTAGCAGTCATCTCCACACTCACTACCCCAAACTAACGATCACGTGGTACCGATGTATTACCCATCTGTGTTTAACTACCGTGCTATCTGTCATGACACGCTCATCACCTATTGATATGCACATGTTGTTGTAATCATTCATGCGTGTCGGTGTCAACATTTTCGTTTACCCAACCATGAAAATAAATACACAACTGTAAATAAACGCAGTCCCCTGACCTGTACCTTCATCGTGAGGGTGGGGACTGGGGTGGGGGGATACAGGTCAACCCTTCCCTACCCGTTCCGCTTCAGGTATCTGGACTAGAAGTCTGACACACTAGAGCTCATGTCGTAATGTCCTTGTGACTCAAAGCTCTGAGCTAAAAACCCCATTCAAACAGAGGTTAAGACAAAACCTTGAGAGTTTAAACAACTAAAACGCATTTCCACTACTCCAATGGTTTCAAACTTTATTTAGTTACATCCCATCCCCGTCCCAATCTCCTCGATATACAAGGAAAAATAAATTTCTAATTGCTTGAGTTGTCACAATATCACCCACCTAATCCCCCCTCCCAACACACACACACGCACACACACACAAATCCCTACAAAAAAAACACGTAAACTTCAACCTTTGACCCTGAGTTCTGCTCTCCTAAACCAGGGGGCGCTGCAGACGACGCCGTGGTTTGATCCCGGGTGAGAACAGGCCCGCGACAACCCAGATTTACGGCCGACGTTAAACGGGGCCTGGCAGGACCGACGTTAAACGGGGCCTGGCAGGACCGACGTTAAACGGGGCTTGGCAGAAGTGACACAGGTAGGAACTAGCAGGTCGGCCAAACCAAACGGGTGAGTGGCATCGTCGCCTTGCTTAACGTGCCTCAAATGGAGGGGAGTGCCAATGGTATTTTTAGCATTACAGTAATGTGATCAATGTATTTTTTAGCACTTTCGTCATTTGAGTGAGATTTTTAAGCTTCTACAGTCAGATGCTCGATGTAGAACTATATTAGCACCCGTGTTTATTTCAGAATCTTCTCTCCGGGTGGGGGAGGGGGAGGGACGACAAATGAAATTTTCAATTTTCTGGGGGGGGGGGGGGGGGCCTAAAATTTCCGGGGGGGAGGAGAGGACACGGTTAAAAGTATATATTTTCAAGATAAATTCTATTTCGTCCAGGGGCGGTGGATGTTTTTCGGGGGGGGGGGGGGGAGAGCTCCGACCCCCCACGAAGAGATGCCTGGAAGAAACTCTGATTAGCACGGTGTTACTTTGATTAAAAAGTATGTTTGCACCCTTCATGTGATTAAAGTATTTTTAGATCCGTGATCACGTGATCAATAGATCAATGCATTGTAGTACTCTGGTCATTCGATTTAAGTATTCTTGACACCGTCGTGATTCGATTACTTAGCTCTAAGGTGAATTGATTCAAATGCGTCTTGCAGTCAAGTAAGTCAATTAACGTCATGGGGTAAACGATTTGTGAACCAGACTAGGCATCCACGGAGGCTGAGGCTGGGTGTTTAGACGCACACGAACAAACGGCTGGGTGGTTAGACGCACACGAACAAACGGCTGGGTGGTTAGACGCACACGAACAAACCTACGGCTAGTTTTGTCTTAGGCTGGGTGGTTAGACGCACACGAACAAACCTACGGCAAGTGTTGTCTGAAGTTGGGTGGTTAGACGCACACGAACAAACCTCCGGCAAGTGTCGAAAGAGCGAACACATTTTGCTGAATGAGAAGTGCCTGGGCCAGGTAGGGTCGACAGAAAGTTTTAGCCGGCCGTAAAACGCCCCACCGAGGCCGTAAAGCTGCCAGTCAGGCCCCGCTCAAGACGAGGGTTGCTCCCGAAGACTGGCCAGATACTCGCTTTGTAGGGGCCAGGTAAGCTGTCATCATCTTGCCGGGATGAATGGCGCGCCCCGTGAGGTTGACAATGCCACCCACCTCCCGAGGAGGAGGGGAGGGGTGGCACGGCGGGGGTGACAGACTATTGTGAGTCTTCTCCCCCCCCCTCCCCCCCGCTCACCCGGCAGACCCCGAGGACACCGGATGTGACCCGAAAAGGGTTAAATTATTCAACAGTGTTGGATTTAAATTCATTTGAAAAAAAAAAACTAAAAAAAAAATCGTTTATCCGAATGACATCAGAACTCTTTGTTCGAGATTTTTACATTTTACATTTAACTCCCCAATATGTAAAACACTAGCACGATATATTATAACACAAGCCCTGATATATTATAACACAAGCACTGATATATTAAAACACAGCACTGATATATTATAACACAAGCACTTATATATTATAACACAAGCACTGATATATTATAACACAAGCCCTGATATATTATAGGTGTATTGTGCCCATAATTCAAACACCCAAATCCTTCACAACCAGGAAACCACATGGTACAATGAAGTTGATGTTGTTTCTCTCATAGAATAACATGGGAGAGAAACCCCACAACTTTGTCACAGGAATCCTGTTTTAATCTGGCTAACATGTACATACATTGCTGACCAATCAATGTTGTTTGTTGTCCAGTGCGCCTTTAGCAAGATAAACTTTTTGTCACGGCATTTTCTGCTGCCAATCATGGCACGAACTCAAAAAAACAAACACCAACCGCTCTCCTCTCTCCTCCTTTGTTATTACATATTATAGTCTGGTTTATAACATTAAACAACCCACGTTCAGGAAATTTTCATGATTTTATTGGTTCATTGACACAACGACTTCACTGCCAAAACATCGCCATTTTCTTCCCGCTCTCTCCCCCTTGCTTCCTTTTTTTAGCGCATGCGCACACCCACACTATATTTTAGATTTATATCGCCTTTTTATGAAACATACTCGAAACATGCATTCACCTTACATTTGACTGTTACACTTTTCATAACCACTTTAATAATGATCTGTATAATAGCCTTTATATTGATCTTCATAATGACATATGGTGACCTTTATATTCTCTCTCATAATGACCCTAATAGTAGCCACAATGGCGATGTATGTTAAGTATAACATACTTTTTTAATACGTTGACATTGACAAGAATAAAACAATAACAGAAAAGACTAAGACAAAAATAAAATACAAAATGATAACAATAATAAAAGACAAAAAAATAATAGAAGACAATATACATTAAAATTAAAAAGCACAATAGAAAGACAGTATTTAAAAAAAAACATCTCTTCTTTATTGTGTCCAAATTGTTTTCATATATAAAACATCGGCCGCGGACAAGCCCTATCATCAATCATACAATCATACCACGCAGTTTGCTTCATTTAAATTCAGCAACAGAATTAATTTAGCAGTCCTATTTTCTTTGATTAACTAAACCCGCCTTTCATCGCTTGCCAAAAGAAATATAAGCCGGCAGAAACAAAAGCTTGCATTAAATCACCATTTGGACGTTCGTGAAATCGTGTTCTTCATGGGCGTCCGTGACAGTTACAGGAGCGGACCACAAGGAAAATATGACAATCACAGAAAGACGGACCATCATCAAAGACAGAGGGGGGTCAAGGTGTGGGGGGTGGGGATAGAAGTAAAGGTGGGTAAAATGAAAGTTAAAAAAAAAAAAAGAATTTAAAATGCTGAAATCTTCAAGTCATTCAAAACAATGGATGAGATTCAGGTATTAAAGGATGTCTGACGTTATGAATATGTATAAAAATGCGTTTGCAGATATTTCATTTGTCTTCAAAAGAAACCGACTGACAGGGCGGGTGATGAGACGTCTGCTGGTCGTTTGGTGTGGGAAGGGAGACAATTTATTAGCCCGGTCCGTCCAGGTGACGCGACCTGCTACTTCAGTTTGTAGTTAATTGCCTGTTTTTCAGGTGTTAAAATCACACTTAGACTAGTTAATTAGTTGTTTTAAAGTGCGAATGTTACTGCAACAGTAGTAAATTGCCTGTTTTTCAGGTGTTAATTTTACCCTATAGTAGTATTATCTAAAATACGTATTATATGTATTATTAGTAGATAATTCTTTGATTCTATTTCATTTTATGTGTAGAAAAATTTATTTTGAGATATTTATACAATTATCAATTTCCCCATAATGTAATTATTGGTATTGATAGTTTCAATACATTTACGTTAGCCTAAACCCTAAACATTGATCAATGCGTAATTAGCTAGAACAAAGTAATTAATCTTCCATCTTAACATGATACCAAGTCTAGTTATACATGTAACTTAAAACTAAACATAACCCGAAATTAAACGCCCGTGTCTCCCAGCACTGAGTTCCGATTATTAATTTTGTATTTAAACGATCATGACTGACCTGCTACACTCAAGTATGAATACAAATAAGGAAACATAACTACAGACAAACTATCACAAAACACAATTACGGAACACATCAAATTATCAACGAACAGACAGATCTATCCGACACTCAATTACAGAACGTATCACATAACACAGAAATCTGTCAACACTCACAATGAACACATATACTAACAGACGAACTCTCTCAAACAGGAGACTAGAAATGCGATCTCAAAGCCGCAACCCCCGATCTTTAGACCCCCCTGACACCCCCTGTCACACATCACAGGTATAACTAACCTGACAAGCTAACCCCCGTCTATTAATGAACTTAACCCTGCGGTATCCCGCACTATCACGGTACGTCTAACCCTCTTCCACCAAAAGATTTCCTATCGCGTACGGCGCTCAAACCTTTACAAATGGCTTGTTGAGCTAACGATACAGCCTTGCTCCACACGTAAACAACAAATCAAAACATCTTTTATTTGACCCCTAATCCTACCCACACCAAGCAAGCGCTTGTCTATAGATCCCGCGCGGGGGGCGGGACGTGTAATTCCTTCGACATTCGCTAACTGGGATTCAAATATTTATCTTCCGAATAGTCAAATATTTTACTAACGCGTTTTAATAGCATGCACCCCGGCGTCGAATGAAATGGCGGGGATTTGAACAAAGGCTCCGGAACTCAACCCCCTAGTTCCGGTTGCAAAGGATTGATGGTACAGGAGCATTCAACTTCCGGAAATAAAAATAACTAATACATCACCGCGTTTACCAAACGTCGTGAAACTAGATCAGGGGTAGGTAATTCAAAGGGGGAGAACTCGAATTAAAGATATAGTAGAGCTTGTGAATGTTGTTCAGGCTAAGCAATAGTTTGACAAAGCAATTCGTTCTCTCTTCAACCCGGCATAGCGCTTCGTTATAAATATGTTGTGGTAGGTTCGGGTTGTCAACAAAGGCTCATTCATTCACTGTGGACTTTGGGAAGGGGAGATAAACAGTAGTAGGGAAAAAAGAAAAAGGAAAGACAACTTGTTTGTGCCAAATGGTTTAATCGGAGTTCACGACGAATCGGTCATCATAATCTTTAATCCATGTCTTACTAAGACAACCTTTAATCCACGTTTCACTAAGTTTTAACCTTTAATCATTCTACACCGTTATACGTAATCCAGTTCTCACTAAGACTTTTGGAACTATTCTCAGAACTTGCAAAGGTAACCTTTAATCCAGGTCGCGCAATGAATTAACCCATAATCTAGGTTTCACGTAAACAATATTTTTTTATCCAAGTCTCACTACGCTCTCATAATAAATCTGGATTCACTGATTTAATCCAGGTCTCACCAAAACTGAAGTACAACAAACAAAACCTGTGTTTGACGTAAAAATTTGAGTGGGGAAATGTGTTTCACCTGCTTTCGTCCGCTTTAAATATGTGTTACATATATTTGACTTTACAATTAGCTTTTAAATTAAACAAAATGAAATTTTATGATAATGTTCAGAACAACTTGATATAAAACATGACACTTGTGCTAGCTTTGATACCGGGTAACGCCCTCTTTACTCCATGTTTGAATGCACCTGTGTCTTCTGTACCTGACCATCCATACTACACTGACAACAGCTGTGGCCGATGGTTAACTACTCACGCGTAGAATAATGCGGGTCGGCGTGGCTTTGCATAGAGGACTAGACTGCTAACGAGAAAGTTTCGAGTTCAAATCCGGGTTCAAGTCAGTAGAACGTTCCTGAGTCCACCCAGCTCTAATGGGTACTCTACTCACGTTAGGAAAAGTAAAGACTGATGGGCATAGTGATGGCCAATTTATCTCTTTATATGCTGAGGTCACAGAACTCTACTTCACTTGCTCCATGGACCACCAGGTTTGAAGGAACTTTAGAATAATGTGCCCAATTTGGAAAGTTTTGAACCCAACTCCGAGTCTTGAAACCCAACCGCAACCATACACAGAACAAATGGCAAGCGTTTCCTGGCAAACTGTTCAAATCCTGCATTTAACCTCAACCTTTATAAACTACCTGGCCAAAAAGGTGCTGTGAATAAAATCACCCCACCCCTGTTTCGTCTAACGCCTTTAACCGGCATTAAATCTGAGTTACGTCACCGACACTAAAACCAGACCGGCCATTTAAAAACTTCTTTTGTCTGGAACTTGGACGATCATGTTGCTCTTGTACGAAGGAAACAACGAATAAAATAAGTAGCAATACGAGCGGGGAGTTTAGCTTGAAATAAAAAACGTCTTGTGTTCATTTACAGAGGTAGTGTTCATGTGTGGTGTAGGTTTAGGGGAGATTTTAGGCTGGATAAGTCATGCGTCAGACTAGATGAGAATACTGCGTCAGGCTAAATGAGAATCCTGCGTCAGGCTAAATGAGAATCATGCGTCTGACTAAATTATAATCATGCGTCAGGATAACGACCACAATACCCTAACGCTAACCTAGATCTGAACAGGTCCTAGGAAATCTAAAACTGTCTCAATGTTGACAGAACATACTTGACCAGCGTCCAGTGACCTTGACCATGGAGCCCACGGTCAAGGTCATGTTTGCTTCGCATGCTTGAACACGCGTCCTCTGGTCCTTCCTGTAGGCCCATTGCGCATGTCAGCGCCATTAACCAAACAAGGATAAGTGAGGCAAAAATCTGGCCACTTAGATCAAGTACCCCAAGAGCCACGGTACCCCCTCCCCATAAGCCACTCCACCCCCGGGCTCGCTAATTCTGATTACGTCTTACCCTATACTGGAGGGCCTGAAGCACACGCAATCACAGAAAACTGACTTGAACTTTGAACTTTGTCCAACCTGCCTCGGCTAACGAAATCAATAAACGTATTACGTTTGTTACAATTTGATTTATACGGATACCTCTCACAGTCAACACTCGCTAACCACGTAGATAATTACAGATATAATTATCTGATACAATGTCTGGGAAAAAATCTTAGTTTAAATAGATTTATTAGATGAAATATTTGTTTAAAATTTAATTTAAAAAATAATTTATAATCCGAAAATTGAAATATTTTACTTGTATTTCTTGTTAAGAAGCATAAAATCAATTCAGGAGACCACATGTATTAACGCTAAATAAATTGTGTCGACCCAAGTTTGTTTAGAACGAATATCCCGCTATAAATCATATGTCTAAAATTTCAAACACAGTGGAGTAGACTGAATATAATTTACTATTTTAATACCGACTACAATGAAACGAAAGGCTTGGATTTAGCAATATTTATTACCCCTGATTTTAGACATCAGAACCCACAGGTCCAGATAGTCCGGCTTTGGTTTATTGACCAACCAGATTAACCCCGGCCGGTTAACCCCCCTGATCTAATGAACCAGCAATGATTTTATTGTAAATCTGTCATAACGCCGACCAAGATCCGTCATTATTTTCCAGTTTCTCGGATTGCTCTCCCTTTGTTTTATTGCCCCTGCCTAGATTGCAAAAAGACCGCGAGCTCAAACGTCATAAAAACGCCTGCTCGCAGCCAATGCAAATAATATCCTCATTTTCAAGAGCTGATTAACTCCAAGATCGAATGAAAGAAACCGTTGAGATGGACATTACGATGATTTTCTTTTGAAGCCGAACATTGGAATTGGATTTGGAAATACACTGGGGAAAATTAGTTTGCTTTTTCTTTGAACTCGTTTTCTATTTGCTTTAGAGGTTAATCGAGACAATCATTAAAACAATGAGACGAAAGAGGCCGTCTTAGATTAGAGAGAGAAAAATGGCGGAGGTCACGTGACAGTAGGAGCTAATAACATCGCAACCCTTTTCGAGCAATTATTTGAGAACCGGTTATTCTAAATTCTAAATTTATTCAGAGAGAGAATGCTCAGCAATAATAGTAAAATAGGACTAAATTATATATTGGTCTGCATATATATATATATATATATATATATATATATATATATATATATATATATATATATATATATATATATATATATATATATATATATATATATATATATGTATAAGTAGAACAAACATAAATAAATATATTTTATTAAGTAAAGAGCTAGTTTCCAAAGAAAAAGCCCACCAATAGCCTAATGGATGTACTGCTATGGATATTTAATGAGATGGTTATTAAGGCCACACACTTGATATAACTCCTTTGTCCGATTGTCCAAAATCTCTACTTCCCTCCCCCTGTTCCCTAAGGCTCATTAGCATTCCAGCCCTCCCCAGCACCGCTCACGCTGACCCTGCTCTAGATATCCTCTCCATACAACGTTACGTGCAGACGACGGTGCAGTGTTCACGTTGGTGAGTTGTGTTTCCTGTCGTCCGCTGGACATAGATGACCATGACATGCAGCGTGCCAGACGTGTGTCCAACAAAAACTGTCTCAGACGGCCAGCTCATGTCCTGGCCATTGGCCAGCTCATGTCCTGGCCAGCGGCCCAGTCTACAGCTTTAGTTGCTGGAATTTATGGCCAATTGATTGATTTGATCTCTTATTGAGGGAGATAAAGTTTGTCTTAGCTTTGTTAGGCGTAGACTGGACACTTTAAGCTTGGCTCTGTTAGGCGTAGACTGGACACTTTAGGCATGGCTTTGTTAAGCTTTAAGTGGATACAGTGGGCAGAGGTCTGGAGATCGGCAAGTCCACTTGAAGAGCTCAATTCTGGGACTTGATTAGAAATATTGCTCAGAAAGACGGGGGATGGGTGATCAGACGGTCACTTTGATGTGAGGGGTGTCTAGAATAGACCATCAATATTGTGAGGGGTGTCTACAGTAGACCATCACTTTGATCTGTGGGGTAGCTAGACCAGTGTATCACTTGAAGGTGAGGTGTATCTGATAGGTGTCTTACCATTGAGATATTATGAGGGTCTCGACAAATATTTTAAAACCCTGCCGATCCTTCGTTGCTAGTTTATCATTTTGATTAGGATCAGTTTAACGAGACGGATGATATGTTGTTTAAAGACAGAAAAGGATTAACGTTAAAATACTGCACGGACGTGACCAATGGAAGACTTAAATCCCTGGGTACTGGGATCGAATCTAGACAATGTCACTTGCTTCAACTGACGAATATATTTTCAAAGTCACAGACACTCACTAGATAACTAACAATAAACTTTGTTTATGGGAGTCTATCAACAGGGGGGGGGGGGGGGGTGTATATCAACAAAGAGGTGTGTGTCTATCAACTGGAAGGGGTGTGTCTATCAACGAGGAGGGGTGTGTCTATCAACAGGAAGGGGTGTGTCTATCAACATCGGGGGCGGGGGGAGGTGGAATCAAGTTGAACTCTGTTTTTAACAACACTGGTCTAAAATTACGGTCAATTAATCGCCTGCGGTGGTAAGTGATTGCCGTTGTTATTGAACTATCGATCTATACAATCACGAGGCACAACACAGACGGTGCGGATGGAGCAAGCCATGGTGTCCTGATATTGTCCTGGTGTTCTAATAATGTCCTGGTGTCCTAATAATGTCCTGGTGTCCTAATAATGTCCTGGTGTCCTGATATTGTCCTGGTGTCCTAATAATGTCCTGTTGTCTTAATGTCCTGGTGTTCTAATAATGTCCTGGAGTCCTAATAATGTCCTGTTGTCCTGATATTGTCCTGGTGTCCTAATAATGTCCTGTTGTCTTAATGTCCTGGTGTCCTGGTAATGTCCTGGTGTCCTAATAATGTCCTGTTGTCCTGATATTGTCCTGGTGTCCTAATAATGTCCTGTTGTCTTAATGTCATGGTGTCCTAATAATGTCCTGGTGTCTTAATGTCCCGGTGTTCTAATAATGTCCTGGTGTCTTAATAATTTCCTGGTGACCTAATAATGTCCTGGTGTCCTGATAATGTGCTGATGTCCTAATAATGTCCTGTTGTCCTAATAATGTCCTGATGTTCTAAGAATGTCCTGGTGTCCTGATAATGTCCTGTTAAAAGGACACCGTATTTCCGGCGGGTAAAAAAAAGTCACATATTAACAAGTTCTGATTACATAATTGTACACCAACTCGCCGACATGTTTATTTGATATTAATGCACTTCTTCGTTTCCAATGTTTAAATCTATCCAACTGCACCAGCCTAGCAGGGGTTGGGTTTGCCGATTAAATAACACCGGAATTCATTAGCCTCACATTGATTAAACCCATTACTCCATACCGTTTTTATTTCAATTGTATGCACAGTCGCATGCTGCAAATATCAGAAGTGTAATGGAATAATATGGAATTCTACTAGTCAAAACACGGGACGATCTTTGTGTTAAGACCTAGTCATGTTGGGATTAGAATTGGATGGGGGATGGCATCAGCGCCTGGTGGGTCAAACAACAATGATACTTGTTTTATATGGAGTGTATTATTTTGTACTCAACGTGCAATTATTTAACAGAGGGTAGTTTGTATGTATGCACTTGAGTTTTCCCAGCAAAGTAGATGGCAAACGTCTAGATCTTGCACTTTAAAATCATTCTGAGCTGAATTAATATTTATTACGCAGTAGTTTGCAATTTGGTAAAAATAAATATTCTGTAAACATCGACATTTTAAAAAAAATGTTTAGTTAAACTTTTTAAAATTCTCACTTCCAAACAATACAATCTACTTCATTGGCGGTGTCCGGTACGAAAATCCTGGAGATTTTGTCAAGTAACTGAGGAAATGTCTTTCGAAAAATCCTGGCCATGAATATTGATCAGTTGTGTAAAATAAGTATCGATTTTCCTGTTGAACACGCACTTGGCGCTGTTCCGCCTAAACGGCCTGGTAAGGATACATGACACCGCCTGTAGATGCTTTAAAATAACAACTAACAGTGTTTTCAGCGTGAGAAGAGATGTGAGATGGCAGCCGTAGCTGAAGCCGTAGCTCGGAGCTGTAGCCTGAGCTAGAAGCCGGGGTTTTGATTAGAAAGAAAAGTAGAGAATATCTCCAAGGAAAAGCTTTGATGGGATTTGTATCGTTTACAGAGTAAAATTGTGGAGATTATTGAACAAAGTTTGAGCTTTTAAAACAAGAAAATTGACTTGAACGGATGAGTTAAGGAGGCTGAGCTAAATTTATTTCGACATAAGAAAATTGAGTTCATTAAACTTATTGTGATTTAAAACATTGAGTTAATCTCGGTATAAGTTAAGAAATTGAGTTAAACTTATTTTGCGTTAAGAACTAGAGCTGAGCTATGGGTTTATAAATAGAGTTAAATGACTAAGAGCTAAGAAAATTGAGCTAAACTTACTTCGAGTTGGTGCAGTCGTCATAGAGCGTGTCAAACTCCGAGCAGGAGATGAGCTTACACCTGTTGACCCCGGGCTGTATCGCCCCCAGTCCCCGCAGGATTCGAACCTGCTCGACGTTGCAGACGACGGGCGTGATCTCCAGCCGTTTGAGCTTGGTATACACCGTGTGCAGGCCGCCGACCAGGTGCTTGAGGAACAGCTCGAAGGCTTGGGGCAGACAGATCAGCTCCCTGCTCTCCACGATGAAGGCCGCCACCTGGGCGCCCCTGTAGTCAATGAGCTTGCAGACGTTGTGCTCGGGGTTGCAGGCCATGGGGGGCGGGGAGCTGTAGCTGGACGGCTTCAGACCAGATTTGGGCGTCTGGATGAGGTTCAGGGCGTTGAGTCCAGAGCTGAGGGGCGGTGCGGAGAGGTTGGTCGGGGTGGTGCTGGCGCTCCCCGGCCGTGGGGAGGCTCGGTTGTGGGGCGGGCTGCCCTTGGACGGGGATAGGTGAGAGCCGGAGAGGTCGCGACCTTGAAGGGAGAGGCCGAGGGCGGTGGTGCCGTCCAGTCCATTGGCCGTCAGAGGGAGCGACGACATGCTGGCATGAGCCCGTAGAAAGTCCAGACCTGTGAAGATAGAGATCAGATTTAGTCCAGCAAGCTAAAGTTTTATGCGAATAAATATGGCATTTTAAATATTTAGATGTTAGATGTTGCATTATGTTTCATAGCGAGCAATTAGTAGAAAATGTGTACAAAATTTGTACAATTATGTGATGTTGCATTTTTCATTTTATGTTTCAAATTTTTAATACAATTAAAAGTAGTTAATTAATTTGATTTGATTAAGTATTAGAAATCGTTAGGATTATAAGTTAAATCAAGCAATTAGTCACGTGATGGTGTGATCTCTCGGGTTCAAATCCTGGTTTTTAAGAAAGATAATGTGGTCGATAAAATATTTTGAAAAATGGAAAATGAATTCCTACCAGGAAAAATTGTTTCTCCGGCCTTCCATAGTTTCTCTCCTTGGGGACCTTGAAGGGGGAGCAAATTAAGAAAAGTAAAGTTTTAGTGTGGGGAGCAGACATAAGTAAAGTTTTAGTGTGGGGAGCAGCCAAAAGTAAGGTTTTAGTGTGGGGGGTGGGGGTGGGGGGGGGGGGGGAAGCAGACAAAAGTAAAGTTTTAGTGTGGGGAGCAAAGGGGAAAGTTTTAGTATGGGGAGCAGACAAAAGTAAAGTTTTAGAGGGATATAGACAAATAAAGAAAGTAAAAATCTAGCGTAAGAGTGTGTGATAGGGGTTGAGTACTCACAAATACAAATTAAAGATTGTGTGTGAGGGGGACAGACAAATTGTGGATTTTTAGATTAGGGGAACAGCCAAAGTAAGGAAAAATAATGTCTTAGGGTTGGAGGGGGGGGGGGGGTTGATGTGGGGGTTGGTGTGGGGGTAGAGTGGACAGACGCAAATTGCCAAACGTTGAGAAGCGCGGGAAAGAATTAAACAATTTTGTGATATTAGTGGCGCAGGGGGGGGGGGGGAGGATTGTCAGTCAAAACGGAACATCACAGGGTAAGTAAATGAAAGCAGCTGTAATATAATTGTTGTAATATGTCTTTGGAATATACGTTAAATCACAATTAGAGTGTGTGCTAACCTTATAAAAATAAGTTAATTTGTGATTTAAATGTCATTTACTTTATTTTAGCTAAGAATTGTTTTAAACATTCTACACACCTAGATGGGTAATATATTAATAATATGTTTAGTTTAAGTAATATACTCTAAACATTCAGCTTTATATTCGTAACTTCATATTAAAAACTTTCAGTTTTGGAGAATTTCGTGGTCAGAGATTAAACCCTACACAACAACTTTGGTACTTAATGTTCTCATATGTGAGCTACAATCTTAGCACATGGCTACTTTTAATAACCTTGCACGAATTCCCGAAAACATTGGAAACTAATTTTATACCTACAAGAATTCCCGAAAACATTGGAAACTAATTTTATACCTACAAGAATTCCCGAAAACATTGGAAACTAATTTTATACCTACAAGAATTCCCGAAAACATTGAAAACTAATTATATACCTTACACGAATTCCCAAAAATATTTTCAAATATTTTTCACCATAGGCCCTACATGAATTCAGGTAAACATTCGAAACTAATTTTAAATTTACATTAAGGAATGACAACTTAGGTAACTAATGGTATGCTTAGCACTGATTAAAGGAATGATTTTTTAAAAAAAATCCACGAAGTTTTGTAGAAAACTTAGCTGCGGCCAAATGTTGCCTTAAGGGCGTCACGTAGCACAGGGACGGGTTGATTGTATGTTTTTGACGTAGTTCTTTATGAGAGAGAGAGAGAGGGGGGGGGGGGGCAAGATACGGGTGAAAAGTTTTTATTTGAAAAATATAGTAAATGTAATAAGACAGGTTAATATTGGTTTAATATGTTGTCAGTTTGTTGGTGGTGGGTAAGAGGTTGTCTTGCCTTTTCTGAAGTGAGGTGTTGAGGAGAGGGGGAGGAGGTAAGACCTCATTTATGGACTGCACCTTATCTGTGCCTTATAATATTATTTAACAAGACAATAGGCGAATATAGCACGTGATTATTGGAGGGGGGGGGGGGGGAGGGCGTGGTGTTAAGATTTATATGACTGTGTAAATGGAATATAGCCCCTATTTAGTTGTTGCCGATATGTATACTACTATTTCATAAAGAAGTTTTAACTCCAAAAAAAAACCCATTTCAATTGAATACACAAACATTACAAAAAGTTTTTTTTATCAAATGCTTAAGTATTCCACTGATAGAGCCAGTTCGAGGTCGGGCACACATTATATAAGTTAAAGAAAACGAGACATTTTTACACACCCGGGGCAATATAAAGTTATAAAATATCTCCATAGGCCAACACTTGTAACGTTAGATAACACTTCTGAACCCGCCCCCCCCCCCTCCCACACCATCGCTACGGTTAATTTTTACCCACACACTTAAAAGTTAAAGATGGTGTTATGTCAATAGTTGCCACACACTCCCTCACAAACACCACCCCACCCCTACCCCCACCCCACCCCCAACCCTAACATTATCAGGATACAATCGACTGCACTGCCAAGTAATAGTTACAGCTTGTTAAAAATAAAAACATTCAGTTGATCACACGTTTAGCCTACTTTGATTCAGTTTATATCACCATAGTATGCATTGTGTGTGTGTTTTTTTTAAATAATATAGATTTCGTTATTATTTATCCTAAACTGTTTGAAATAATAGACTGAATTTCAGATATGTAGTAATGACCTAACTGTATTATAGAATTCATTCGAGTATATTTAAGCATCAATTTCAAATGTTTTTTTTAAAATATGTATTGTTAGTCAATGGTTTCTTTAAAAAATTTCATTTATATTTGTTTAACTTTTTTTCAGTATTTAATTTGTTAAATCTGGCATTATTTAGAATTTCCTTGTACTCAAGTGTATAGTGAAAACATAATCTAAAATATGCATCTGATTCAAGTGTTTAGATATTTGTTGATATTAGTTGATATGTATTGATGTTAGTTGACATTTGTCGATATAAGTTGATATTTATTGATATGAATTGATATTTGTTGAAATGAACTTGAGATCATATTTATTTACATAACTACCATGATAATTAAAAAGATAATATAATAAAGAACGAGATTTTGCTTGATTACTTAAAGAACTGAGCACTTATTGTGTGTAACAAAGAGGGTGGGGTGGTATATCAATTGGTTACATTGTGTTATATATTGTAGATGTGATGTTAATTTTTATCACTCTTATAAGTTATTGGCTGAAACTGAGTCTGGAATTTCGGATAGTAAATTCATAGTTTGATACTAATGGTCTATAAATTATTAATTTTAAAAACAATAGAAGTATTTCTTTAATGAACATTAAGGGGCGGGTAGTAATTAGAAATCTTGTACATTGTGAGGGGGTGATCGTTTAATGAAATGTGTAATTATGCTATTTGGGGAAGGGGATTGGTAATAAATATCCATTTCTGTGTTATAAAATGACATTCACTACTCATAAACATGTTAGCTTGAACTAATGTTAGGCGGAAGATTGTCGCTGGGGACTAAACAACGCCCGAAATGTTAATTGTAATGCTTTAGTGGATCTCACGCTCTAGTACTCACTGCAAGTCATTTAATGATGTTCTTTAATTCTGTTTTAATTTGTCTAATTGTGATAGATCTATTTTGCTAACAATACGATTACTGCCGTATAAACGTTTTAATATAGAACAATTTCTGATGTACAAGTAAAATATACTAAAAATTCTAAATTCTGAATGCTATAAAATAATTATCAACGACTATTAAAAATACTAGCGCATTAAATTTGTATCATTTTCATAGAACCGTGTTTATTAGAGAACAAAGCAGGTAAAACATGCACGCAAATTAATTTTTTTGGGGGGGGGGGGGGGGGATTCTGTTGATGGAATGGTCACTCACATTATGGACAATACTGACTGGACCTTTATGGTCGCTACATACGTCACTTCCGGTGTTTATGTTAGTTTAGTAAAGAATGCCATGCTATAGTAAACAAAACAAAAGTTTAGCTTGCAATAACCAGTTCTTGTGTCTGTTGTTGCTTGCACTACTACACTATCGAATCTAAGAGGGTGATAGGCTAGTCACCCCCATCCCCGGGGTATTGAGGGTCGGGTGGTATACAGTCACTAGTCCCTACCCCCCACCCCGGGTATTTATGTTCTCCAGTCTCCTAGAATCGATGGTCGAGGGGTATAACAGTCACACTACGCGATATAAACAAGCGAGAGAGCCATACCTTTCTGGTTCGAATCCTCGTGATATTGACTTACAATAAAATGAATTAGATGGGAGAAGAGATGGACAAGATATTAGTGGAGGCGAGAAGCCTAGGGTAATTATCCCAAAGATCAGTTAACTTCCCGTTCGTCTATGTTTATGTAGGTATATACAGATGTTTAGAAACATGATCACGAAAAGACAAAAACGAAAGAAAGATTGATGAGAGAAATACTAGGAACTTACCATTGAAGTCCGGGTAATACATAGCAAAAGCCGTTTTGTCACTTTGGTTGGGGGTCGTCTAGTAGCCGGAGTTTTTTCAAGCGCTGAATTTCCGACTGGTTTTTGTTTATCTATGTTCTAGAATCTAGTTCTTTTCAGGTGATGTTTATCCGATTTTGTTGAATATTAGAGTGAATACGGAAAACATAAATCCTGTGGAAATTATCCGGATCATGAAGAGTCAGGTAAACTTGAGTTTTGTAGTTGTCCGTTTTTAACGATTGAGTGGTGATCGTTGAACGATTGAGTACTGATCGTAGTTGAGGTGACTTAATTATTAGGTTTATTACACAAAGTTGTTTGTTTGAAAAGGTGTCATTGGTTTCTGCGAGTAAGACGCGTTATGGTACCTTTCATTTAAAATATTGTGTACCGTCTAATTAAATTAAAGCCGATCATTAGCCATCATAAACATTTGAAGATGAGAGGTGCTTGTGATAAGCTAATGTTAAATTTGGGATCGGTGTGTGGGAAGGGGAAAGGGGTGTCTGTGTGTATGTATGTGTATGTATGTATGTATGTGTATGTATGTATGTATGTGTGTGTATGTATGTGTGTATGTGTGTATGTGTTTGTATGTTTGTGTGTATGTATGTGCGTGTATGTATGTATGTGTATGTATGTATGTGTTTGTATGTATGTGTGTATGTATGTGTGTATGTATGTGCGTGTATGTATGTGTGTGTATGTATGTGTGTATGCATGTGTGTGTATGGGAGGGTTAATCTAATAGACCCACAACGGGGATGCTAACACACCGGCTTGTGATAATTGATACAGCAAATGTCTAGCTCGGCACAACGAAATTACAGCTAACAAATTATGTAGAGGCCCTATACAAAGGCATATATATATATATATATATATATATATATATATATATATATATATATATATATATATATATATATATATATATATATATATATATATATATATATATATATGCCTCTATGTCTACTTTTATTTATTTTAGCATCAATTGCCGTTTAGACAATAATTCATGGACATAATATTCACATTGTAAAATTGTTTTTTTACATTCCAAATTCAGTTTTGAGAAAAAAGAAAAGCTAAAAATTCTCGCACATATATCTTTGTTTACGTAGATCTAGATAAACATTACCAACAAATCTATCTGAAATATTCTAATCCAGGAATTATCGAGTTTGAAACAGACAACAGTAGCTTAAAGCGCATCGCGATCTAAAACACAAGTTATGTACTCAAAGCCTGTAAGACACCTTCCGATTCAACACAAATCGCACACAAGTTTTAATACAATGTACCTGCAAACACATCAACAGTCCGCGGGATAGTATCACAAGACACAACTAGATCTACAACCGACGTTTGGATTTCACTTCCCGACAAACATCATGAAACCTACGGGAGGCGTGCAGGTGAATACATTTTCCCCGGAATTATTTTTTTTTTTTACTCCGATTGAGACTGGTCCGGCCCACTTCTACGCCCTCCCGAGCCTATTTTCAACACTGGAACAAAAGGATTCGGAACAGTTTTGCGGAATCGGCGAGGACTGTTCTTCGCGATGTCTGTCATTGGCTAGTCCCTGCCCACTTGCATCGGAGATCTCGCCGCTGATTGGTCGGTACGAGTCGTCGCTCGAGACCGGTGCTGCCCCCTGTGATGGCAGGCTATTTCATGAGCGCTGCGCCACAATGAACCAGCGGTCTTCGGTTGGGGTGAGCGGCAATACGGTTAGGGACGAATGTAAACTCACTCCGTGCAGTTCTGCCGTGCTAAGACTATCCGATGTCGGAAAACGATCTTGGCTGAATTCCAGTCTAGTTTAAATCCGAAATTGTTGGGGATATTTACTTTGCTTTTAAAAATGCTTAAGTCTTCTTAAATAAGGTTAGATTTTTAAATCCCAGTTCTATTTATAGAAAAAAATAGAACGTTTTATTGTGATAAAAATACATTGAAAGCTGAAGTGTAAGTCGGGAAGGGTAAGGTTTTATATAAGGGACTCATGGTGAAGTGTTTGTGCGAGTTGATGGGGTGGGAGTGGGGGGTCTGTGAGATGGGGAGAGTGATGGTAATTATAAATAGAATAGCTATCTGAGGTATAATGGTCCCAAAGCTAAACATAATTTAGCTTTTACCAAGACAGCCCTAACACAGCTGTCCCTAAACCAGCTGACCCCAACCCCACTGACCCTAACACAGATGACCCCAACTGACCCTAATATACATGACCCAAGCTGACCCTAAGCCAGGTAACCCAGCTGACCCAAAAACCAGCTGACTCTAATGAGATAATCCTTACAAAGATAACCCCAGCTTACCTTAAACCACATAGTCATAAGCCTAGTCCACCAAAATCACTATGCGGTTGACCCATAAACCATATTATCCCAGCCAAACCTAACCCAGCTAATACCCAACAGCTTTATTGTGGTTTGAATTAAGTGAACCGGTTACATGCCGGAGAAAAAATGGGGATGGTGGATGGGGAGAAATGGGGGGGGGGGGGGATGCGCTTACCTACCTTTAAAAGCCCCCATTCTAATTAATTATGAAAATTGTCATCATCTTGATTACAAACAAACCAAAATGTCATAACCAACTTGCTAGAACTAGCAAGAGCGTCATTCACCCCACCCCCACCCCCGTTCCACCAGTACCCCCCTCCTCAGGGTCTGGGCCGTAAGTGCTCAGGCCGGCAGGTCCAAGGGGGATAAACACATTTTACATGTTTTACATTTCGTCAGAGTAATGTTCTGCTTGAAGGATAGGAAACAAACCCACGTATACGAGAAGTAGGGGAAGGGGTGGAGGGGGTGGTGACGGAGGGTGGGATAGGTGATACAAACATTCAAATGACGTGTTTAATGTATGTGTATGAGGGGGGGGGGGGAGCAAGGTGAAATACCCCCCTCCCCCATCGAAATGGTTAGGTGTAGGGAGGGTGTTGTTGAGTGGGGGGGGGGGGGGAGATAAACATATAAATGATGGTTGGCAGGATAGAGTGTACAGGTTAGGGAAGGCGTGGGGGTGTGGGGGGGGGGGGGATATTGTCGGACATTGTGCATGGCCTGTTTAAACTCTTCGAGCTGACAAGTTGTTTCAAACTTTTTGGTTCTTGTGGTGGGTGATGGTGCTTTGCTGTACTAACCATCGCTTAGTTTGGGCACCAAACTTCAGGCTAATGAGCCGGCATTGTAGTTTTTTTAGCGCAATTTCCATTCTGGAGAATTGCGTTTATTAACTCGTCATTTCTGGGAATGGATGGATGGATGAATGAATGAATGGATGAATGTGTGTCCGGGCTTTAAGTCGTATCTCCTCCTCAACGAAGCAATATCGATGACTAGTTCCAAAAGCAATTATGTTAAGCAAGTTACAAGAATGAGCATAGGCCATAAAAATTCCGGGTTTCTTTCATGTATTTCCCGTAAAAGCCAAAAAACCTCGAAAAAATTCAGTTTTTGGCCCATATCTCGGCAACCAGACCACTTAGCGACTTGAAACATGTACCAATCGATTTCTGCCATAATTTAGAACAATATTGCCGAAGAAAGTTTTCAAAAATATCCTCTCGTTCGGTCACAAATTTTAAAATTACATAAACACCTACAAACCGATCGCTCTTCTAGCTTGAACGCACCCCATCATTATACGTCAGAGCTATTTTTAGATAACATAAGGAAATTGCGCATAAATGTCACTAGACTTTTTAGCGCAATTTCCATTCTGGAGAATTGCGTTTATTAACTCGTCATTTCTGGGAATGGATGGATGGATGGATGAATGTGTGTCCGGGCTTTAAGTCGTATCTCCTCCTCAACGAAGCAATATCGATGAATAGTTCCAAAAGCAATTATGTTAAGCAAGTTACGAGAATGAGCATAGGCCATAAAAATTCCGGGTTTCTTTCATGTATTTCCCGGAAAAGCCAAAAAACCTCGAAAAAATTCAGTTTTTGGCCCATATCTGGGCAACCAGACCACTTAGCGACTTGAAACATGTACCAATCGATTCCTGTCATAAGTTAGAACAATATTGCCGAAGAAAGTTTTCAAAAATATTCTCTCGTTCGGTCACAAATTTTAAAATTACATAAACACCTACAAACCGATTGTTCTTCTAGCTTGAACGCACCCCAACATTATACGTCAGAGCTATTTTTAGATAACATAAGGAAATTGCGCACAAATGTCACTAGACTTTTTTAATTAACTTGTTTAATTAACTTGCGCGCCTACTGAACGTGATGGCGCAGCCATGGAACGCGATGACGCATCTATTGAACGTGATGACGCGTGTGGTGTGGTTGTATATACATGCCGGAAGTAGAGATCTATCATCTTAATGATTATCATGTTGATAATCAAGTTCAACTAACCAATGGTTTTAATAACCCTGCTCTTGATTTCAAGGTGCTTAGTTTAGTTAGTAGTTAGGTTTATTTAATAAAAAACGTTTTAATAACTAACCAATGGTTTTACTAACCCTGCTCTTGATTTACGCTACGACAGAGCTATTTTTAGATAACATAAGGAAATTGCGCTAAAATTGTCACTAGACTTTTTAATTAACTTGTTTTTTTCATGTTTCAGCCAACATTTGGTGGCACGTGAACTCACGGGGATAATCATAATCACAAAGCGTCTCGTTATTTAAGTGCTCATCGCAGGAGTAGTTTCGGGTGAGGGACCATCTCCTAATTCTAACACTTAACATACTATAAAAGGCCCGGTTCAATTCGTCAAAACATCGGGTTTGGCGAAGTAGAGTTCGACTCCTTCTGCTTCCTCTGCCAATGGAGGGGTAGTGTGGTTAACCCTATGTCCAGCAGCCTTGACTGAGTGGACTCAGTGACGTTCTACGGACTGAGCCCGGTCAGCACGTTATTTTTTTTTCAAATTGTAAAATAGAAAGGTTTAATTCCAATTGTAAAATTATAATTTCTACAATATAAGGTCTAATTCTAACTGTAATGGCTAAGTCCAACCTGAGGGTATGATTCTCACCATTAAGTTATAATTTCCACTATAAAGTAAAAATTCCCGTTATAAAGGTCTAATTCCCACCATCAGGGTAAAATTCCAACCTTAATAGCAAAATTCCACACTAATGACATGATTCCCACTATAAAGGTCTAATTCCTCCATAAAGATATAATTCCCAATAAAACGCTTTAATTCCCACTATGATGGTATAATTCCCACCATAAAAGTATAATCCCCACTACCAATCTTCCTCCACCCAATCCCGACTACCACGCCGCCGTAAGAGGAAGCATGTGTGACGTAATTGGACCCAGACCATACCCATCGCCTGGTAATCAGGAAAACATTTTTAACTGCTGCAACTGCTAGCCCTCACGTGAACAGAAACAGCCGACCATGAACCCCTGCCAACGTAAAAACGAGTTGAAAATTGTTTCAGCCTTGTGTTCATACAGTGGACCTTATCATAGGGGGTCTGAGATTATGATCGGGAGTTTCCGATAATCTCAGACCCCATTTTTGTTCGATGCTAAAGTATCACCATGAATCAGTCCAAATGTAATGTGAAATGTGAATCTTTATGTGAAACAATCATAGAAACAACTATGCAAAACAAGAATTACATAAAATATGGGTTACAATCATTGAACAATTTCACCCAAACATAACTGTATGTTATAGATCTAGAAACAAGAAAACAAGACTTTGAAAGAATACCATTAGCACTTGCTTAAAAGCTATGCTAGTGTTTAGAGTTCGGGAAAATGTTTGAGCTGGGTTTGTTGGTAAAAATATAGATGAAACAATCGGTTCGATATGTATCGTTTAAGTATAGATGTAACAATTAGTTCAATATGTGTTGTTAAATTATGGATCAAACAATTGGTTCTATATGTTTTAAGTAAGAATGAAACAATCGGTTATGGATTGTTAAAGTATGGATTTAACAATCGTTTCAATATTGATGTCGTGCTTGTGGTGAAAACCACATCTGTTTTACATGTGAAGACAAGGGTCTCCATATCTCTCACACTCGCTATAGTTGAGTTGATCAATATCTGTTCGATATGTAATCAATATGTGATCGATATGTAATCAATATCTGTTCGATATGTAATCAATATCTGATCGATATGTAATCAATATGTGATCGATATGTGACCATTATGTGACCAGTGTCAGAATGTGTGACAACATGTCATAATTATGTGAACGGTATGTGTCGAATACGTGACCGATTGGTAACGAACGTAAGACTAGTATGTGGCCAATATGTCAACAATATGTCACCAATATGTCACCATTGGGCAGAATATGTGACATATCTGTCCTTATATTTCGATCCAATAGTGTCTCGTGTGACACCAGTATGTGAAAAATATTTGACAAATGTGTGACCTGTTTGCGACGCACGTATTAAAGTTGACCAATATGTGAACTCTCTGTGGACAGTAGGCCTATATGACGTATATGTGACAAACTCATACCAATTATTTTACCACAATATGAACCGATTGTTACCAGCATAAATAAGACACGTCAGGATTGCAGAAAAAAAAGTTGTACAAAATTAAAAAAACACAACAAAGCTACCATAATTGTAATTTACAGTGTAAAGACCTCCAAATGCGTTTAGTCTAGCCAGTCACGTGTCTGCAAACTTTGACGTGCCCCCCCCCCGCCCTCCCCCGCCCTGCGCACCATCTTGTCAGGCTACACTATTCAATATTTCCACCATATGCCCGGAAGAGGGCAGAGGCAGTTTTTCTTTGAGCCGGAAGTGATGAAGAAAGGTCGTTATACGACACTGATGCACAGTTATATAAAAAAAAAAAAGATAATCACATATTCGGGGAGATGGGACCTCACTACACTAGCGCGTGGCACGTGGTCTCGCGTGGACGACGTTAACTGACGAGAGACAACGAGACTTTGGTTGTAGTACCCGCTTTCTCTACGACTTTCAGGCTGGTGTTAGTTTGAAAGGAAACAAAAAGCGATAACGTTTACGACATTAAATATTTGGTTATTGTTTCTCAAATTCTGAAATTAGTTAAACAAGAAGAAGGCCATTACAATGAGATTGCCCGTACATTTTTTGTCATAGGGCATTTGTCTAGTTATCTATTCTTGTAAGGCCAATTAAGACTTATCACAATCAGTGTTTCTTTTAGACATTTTTTCTCCAGTTGGGGGTGGGGGTGGGGGGGGGGGGAGGGGTTTGAAACTTTCGAGAGGAGGCGGACACGTTAAAATATAATTTCCAAACGCCTATAAAATTATCTTTTTTTTTATTTACTTCGGTTGGGGTTGGGGCAGAGAAACTTTCTTTGGGGGCAGTGCAATACTTTTGGGTCACTCTCCCGGCATATGCCTGAAAGGTACTGATCTCAACACATTAACCCAAAATTGACCGTGCACTGTGTACATTTTCAAATATTCTACCAACAATGTTACATAAGGTCGGAAATATTTATGAGGTTTCACATAACGGAAAAGTGGACAAGTCGCAACCATTCAACCAAATCGCCGTCATGGTCAGTGGATTAATTCAACCCTCTGCCCACAGTCATTTCCGATGCACAGCGGAAACTGAACCTCAGCAAACACGCATGCGCAAACAACTGACAACTACTCAAGCGTATCCACCCCCATCCATGCCGCCGGTGTAAGATCCATCTTTATCAGGCAAACAGCCTATCGCTGTACCACTCCACCTCCACCCCCCCCTAGTCACGCTTCATTGATTCTGAGCTTTGTCCTCGGCACGCCCGACACGGTGAATTGAACAGGTGCAGGGGAAGATAACTCGTATCTGATCCGTTGATTCAACAAGATTAGCGTGTTTATTTCACACAGGGAGCTAACTAGACCCCTACAACAACAATAGCACGTGGAACCAGCCGAATACATGCACTAAAAAATGTGACCTTTTTTTTAAGCCTAGGTAAACTTAATATTTACTGGGATTAAAACGTGTCAAATATACCAGTAGATTAATGCAAGCGAGGTTGAAGGTGGGGGGGGGGGGGGGGGCTCTCCAGATGTGCAGTAGAGTGCACTACCGATGCTTCCATTTAAAATAAAAATTCCCGCCATTGACTAGGTCAGGGTTATTTTTTATTTATAAATATATTTTTTTAATCAAAGAGATCCATAATATATAATTTAATTAAAGTCACATTTAAGCCAATGCGAAACGGTATTTATTTTTAATACATAGATGACGATGTTATGGATAATAAATGGTATTATGTAAATGGTCGACCTTCAGTTTACAGTTGCTTCATTTTTTCTAACAAAAAAAAATTCAAATTTTTCTTTTGCATACCAGCTGAATAGAGATTATTGCTTGGAAGAATCGCATAACTCATATCTGCAAAGACAATTGTCCTGAGTTCGGATCCCTGACTCCAGTTCATACTGTAGCACCGACTCCACCCAGCTGAGCTGTTCATTGACCACGCTTGACCTCGATTCGTCGTGACCACAAAAACACGTTAACTCTACTTCTTCTATCCTATTGACAGTCAGGGGGATCCAAAAAGTCAACTTCAATGTTACTTAACTAAGTCAACTTACTGCAATTAACATGCACGATAAAAATCGATGTATAAAAAATAGCGAATAAAATATGTTGGATCAATCAGCGTTCAGGTTAAGTGGGATGCAGCCTTTCCTAAATGTAACAAAATTAGGATAAACCGCTCAGTCGCTGTAGAGCAAAAAAAAAAAAAAAAAAAAAAAAAAAAAGCTCGACTCAACATTATACCTAAATAAGGGATGTGTTTTATTGTACACAACCAATATTTGAATTTGATTAAATCACCATCAAAATTAGAAAATTATTTATTAACATTACATTAAAACTGTGGGAAAAAAACGGTCTCACTCTTTTAAAAATATTAGGATTCGGCATGTCTATATCATTCAACAAAATAAGGTTACCTAACCAATCCAGCATTGAACAAACACAGATATTTTCGAACAAAACCTGGTATTCTCCAACAAACCATGATATTTTTCCAAACAAAACATGATATTTTTCCAAACAAAACATGATATTTCACCCCCAGACTGGCGGAGAAGCGCAGAGCTTAGTGACACTCTCCATTTTTTAATTGCTTGTCGAGAGAAGAAGAAACTGTTTAATACCCGACCGAGGGGTGCATGTCGCTACACTAGCCTTCATCATGGGAGGCGACTCAAGGCAAATAATAAGGGGAGACAAGCGGGCGACGCGGTATATTTCAAAAATCCAATTTCTTCGGTTGAAACTGGAGCCATTAAGAAGGGCCAAATCCTCTAGGACACCGAGTTCTCTGTCGCAGCGATCCTCTCGCGTTCAAGATGGGCGCGTGAACGCGTTGCGCGTTAATCTAGCGAAACGCGCGCAGTGGTCGGTATTGTGGTGCGCACTGTGATATCTTATTGTGGTGCGCACTGTGATATCTTATTGTGGTGCGCACTGTGATATCTTATTGTGGTGCGCACTGTGATATGTTATTGTGGTGCGCACTGTGGTCGTATATCGTGGACATGGCGATGTTGTCTTTATCGGGTTTACAGTACCTCGGCACGTTCACTTGCACACGAGACCAATCCCGCATTAAGACACATCAACATTTTTCTGTGGTCGGGGTTGGGGGGGGGGGGGTCGGTTGCTGGATATATTTTAAATAAACTATTTATTTTTCATTTTGTCCACCTAACACAACCCCCACACATATCTGACCGTATAACCATTTGAAAACACCCCCGTGCCACACAACCTCTGCTCACGCCAATACACAACCTCCGTAGAATCTACATCAGCATCATCTTCTCTGGTAGGTGCCAGAGTTTCTTCCAGGCATCTCTTCGGGGGGGGGGGGGGGCAAGCCCCCCCCCCCCCCCCCCCCCGAAAATTTTTTACCGCCCCCCCCCCCGAACGAAATGAAATTTATATAATTTATATAGAAAATATATACTTTTAACAGTGTCCGCCCCCCCGAAGAAAGTTTACCGCCCCCCGAAGATTTCAAGTGCCCCCCCCCCCCCGGAGAAAAAAGTCTGGAAGAAACACTGGTAGGTGCCCAGGACACAAATTTGTTTCCGTTTTTTCTCAATCTCTTGAAACTTTCTCAAGACTTTTTCTTGCCTGTCGTGTCTTGACTGACTGTGCTTCTTCGTGTCTCTCTAGACCTTCGTACTTTCCTTTTAAACCGTAGAGTAAAATGTAGTTTCCTCTGACTTCAGTCCCTGTATTTGGCACATCCATCGAACCTTTGTTCGATTAGTTCTGTTACTGTAGACATTTATGTTTTTCTTTGTAACGTTTCGTTACCCAAACATTCTCCACTATTCCCATCACAAATCAGTCATGGGAATACACACACATACATTCTAATTTGTTGAACTAAAACTGCTAAATACATTTGTCTACAAGACTGACCTTCACCTCTCTCGTCAGCCCAAATATGACCTACTTCCTAACTGGCACTGACCTGCATTGAGCTTTGACCTCACTTACCTCACCACATATGTCATTTCAAACAGCTGACTAGCAGTTTGTCAATTTGACATCAATCTTCCGTCTAAATTTGACCCCCACAAACAGCAATAATCTTTTTCTTTGTATACATGACCTATTAGGGTTAGTTTACATTGTGTGGTAGAAATATTAGAAATATTAACCGTAATTCAAATTTTATTTTAAATTTGTTTCTAAAGAACTTGTTATGTTTATTACAGTCAAACACACAGATACATAAATAAGTAAATACATAAATAAATAACGATAAATAAATAAATAATTGATAGGCCTATATATATATATATATATATATATATATATATATATATATATATATATATATATATATATATATATATATATATATATATATATATATATATATATATATCAGGTCAGGAGAAATTTGAAGACGTATGGATACCTGCTCTGACCTTCAGGTATAGGGGAGACAATCGTAGAAATGACAGGCTGAGTTATCTGACCACTGAAGGTTGAGTGACAGCTTACATTCCCTTTGAAGCGCTTATGAATACACGGACGTTTGGGCCACTTCTAAACACGACGCCTTTGAAGTTGAGGGGAATCTCCATTTTGACACACAGCCACCATCTTTCTGTCTAGAGGCCTATGAAGTTGATACGTACACATACGCATACACACGCACACAGAAGGACATACACAACGAGAGACATTCGAAAGAATGGACACCTGTTGTTTACAAAGTACCAGATTTGTTGCTAGTTTACCGGATGTTTACCTGTCTGGAATAAGAACTTGCTAGAACTGTTGCAACTTTCACAACACCAAGATTCCAACAACAACATTAGATTTGACAAAAGTCATAATTGTGATCGTCCATCTCAAATTTAGTCTCGTTTATCTAAATCGGAGTTTTTGATTGATTGTACGTCGCGTATGTTTGTTTTTATGGTGATTTCATTTAGAATTCAATACATCGATTGTCCATACCTGTGCATGTTTTCATTTAGCAATACCTGTATAAATAACCATATCAGTATTGTTACCTATATTTGTATAGTTAGCTATACCTGTTTAGCCATACTTGTACAATTAGCCATAACTGTTAATGTACAGGTAATCACACCTGTATGGTGAACCAATACTTGTATAATTGGTCATAGCTGCACAGTGACATTTATATGAGTATTTAGCCATACCTGTATATGTAAACAGCTAGCCATACCTATATATATATATATATATATATATATATATATATATATATATATATATATATATTCAGCTAGCTATACCTGTATAGTTATATTCAGTTAGCCATACCTGTATATTTATTCACTTAGGTTAGCCATACCTACATGTGTATTCAGCCAGCCATACGTGTATGCATTTAGCAATCCATACCTGTGTATGTATTAAGTCAGCCATACCTGTATATTATTATGTATTCAGCTAACCATACCTTTGTATATATCCATTCAGCCATTCCTGTGTATTATTATGTATTCAGCTAACCATACCTGTATATGTATTCAGCTAACCATTACCTGTATATTTATTCACTTAGCCATACCTACATGTATATTCAGCCAGCCATACCTGTATGTATTTAGCAATCCATACTAATCCATACCAATCCATGTGTATGTATTAAGCCAGCCATACCTGTATATTATTATGTATTCAGCCAACCATACCTGTATATATATTCAGCTAACCATACCTGTGTTTGTATTCACTTGATATTTGTGTTGATCACCTAAACTAGTCTTGTACATTTCCAGTCGTATCATTTCCAAAATCTGCTTGTCTCTGCCTGTGACTGTGTTGATCGTATTGATGTCCACACGGTCCTACCCCCACCCCACGGCTTGTGTTGGCCCCGGGGTTATTCTAGAACCTTCCAACTTGACGTGATTCACACGCCCGGCGGATACAGAAATATACTGGGCAAACACGGAGAGATAATTACACCTTGAAGGTGTGGGGAGCCAGGCCTCTCACCTTTAGCTACACGACAGGTTCCTCGACCAAACGGGACAGGTTAGTCGATGAAACCGGACAGTTTAGCGGTGAAAAATACACTGTCGATGTTGAAACCATTTGCTTAACAAATGTCGTATTCAGGTCGTCAGTTAGAGTCATGTCCCTTGCGAGTCAAGTATCCTTTGAGTCGTGTCCCCTTAGCGGATACATACGAAACTAAATCTTCAAATTGAAACTAGGAAATGTGTTTCCGGGTGTTTACTCAAAAACTAGGATCTGCAAACAACGCGGAGCAAATGCCTCTGTTTGAATGTTTTTTTTAAAAAAACCTCTAGGATATCAAGTGACTTAATTCCCCCTTTTATTTCGCTGGATTCGTTATTTAAGTAACAGTAAAAGGAACCGACCGACATGAAAGGAATTGTTATGCTCGACCCCGCGACACGGTGAATGGAGTGATCACATTTCTGTAACAATTCTACAGGTAAACAAAACCGTGTCATTTAGCCGGTTAAACAATAACCTTGTTCAGCCTGCCAGTTAGCCGGTTAAAATATAACCTTTTCAGGAATGGACACGGCAAAAGGATGGAGTTTACAGATAGCCGAATTGTGGTTGGCAAGTCAGATGGACATTATGACAAGTTGATTGGACCTTAAAACAATTTTAAGCAGGACTTTGTGACAAGGTTAGGTGGACTTTGTGACAAGGTTAGGGTGGACTTTGTGACAAGGTTAGAATGGATATGGTGACAAGGTTAGGATGGACTTTGTGACAAGGTTAGAGTGGATATGGTGACAAGGTTAGGGTGGACTTTGTGACAAGGTTAGAATGGATATGGTGACAAGGTTAGGATGGACTTTGTGACAAGGTTAGGATTTATCTTGTGACACTGGTTGAATGAATTATTATGACCAGAGTAGGGAGACTAAGGTTTCTTAGAATAATGGACACACAATCTCTAAAACACCGGACACAACGCACATTATCAGTTAAAGCTGTGGACACGGCACGTCTATCAATGTCCTTGTCTTTACGTTTGTTGACAAACATACAACATAAACTGGAACAAAAGGTTGAACTTTATCACATACACATTCAACGTTTTTTCCGAGAGAGAAAGAAGCAAAATCTACGAATTTCTTCTCTGAAGAGTTCCGACATCCTCGTGTCAACTGCCATTTCACTTCGTCAGCACATAACCCGACAGTAACCTCTTCTATTAGAGGAATGGGCTCTCCTCATTTCCATCGACTGACTGACTGACCATTCCTCATTATTGGCACCGACTGCCCATTCCCAATACTGATATCACCCAAGGCTATCATGGTCCCATATATAGAATCTAGGTCGACTCTTTTATTCGCGGTACACGCATAGCGGGCTTGTCTTCGTATGTACGTGTATACAGTTTCAAAATGCACAAGATACATTGAAATAATTGGTTCCATGCATGGAAGACAGTTATTACCTAGCCCACGTCCCTGAAATAAAGTAGTACCTACTACAATCCATCTAAAAAAAAGATCTCCCAGCCACTAAAGAAAAATGAAGCAACGGTCCCAGGTTTAGATATCACTCTACCTAATGGTTTTGGTTGGCACGCATCAATGTGTTGTGATCAACTCAATTCAGCTGGTGGTGAGGTCATTAAGTGGTTGGCCTGATCAGATGTTTGGTGAGATGTTTGGTGAGATGTTTGGTGAGATGTTTGGTGAGATGTTTGGTGAGATGTTTGGTGAGATGTTTGGTGAGATGTTTGGTGAGATGTTTGGTGAGATGTTTGGTGAGATGTTTGGTGAGATGTTTGGTGAGATGTTTGGTGAGATGTTTGGTGAGATGTTTGGTGAGATGTTTGGTGAGATGTTTGGTGAGATGTTTGGTGAGATGTTTGGTGAGATGTTTGGTGAGATGTTTGGTGAGATGTTTGGTGAGATGTTTGGTGAGATGTTTGGTGAGATGTTTGGTGAGATGTTTGGTGAGATGTTTGGTGAGATGTTTGGTGAGATGTTTGGTGAGATGTTTGGTGAGATGTTTGGTGAGATGTTTGGTGAGATGTTTGGTGAGATGTTTGGTGAGATGTTTGGTGAGATGTTTGGTGAGATGTTTGGTGAGATGTTTGGTGAGATGTTTGGTGAGATGTTTGGTGAGATGTTTGGTGAGATGTTTGGTGAGATGTTTGGTGAGATGTTTGGTGAGATGTTTGGTGAGATGTTTGGTGAGATGTTTGGTGAGATGTTTGGTGAGATGTTTGGTGAGATGTTTGGTGAGATGTTTGGTGAGATGTTTGGTGAGATGTTTGGTGAGATGTTTGGTGAGATGTTTGGTGAGATGTTTGGTGAGATGTTTGGTGAGATGTTTGGTGAGATGTTTGGTGAGATGTTTGGTGAGATGTTTGGTGAGATGTTTGGTGAGATGTTTGGTGAGATGTTTGTTTGGTGAGATGTTTGTTTGGTGAGATATTTGTTTGGTGAGATGTTTGGTGATATGTTTGGTGAGATGTTTGGTGAGATGTTTGGTGAGATGTTTGGTGAGATGTTTGTGAGATGTTTGTGAGATGTTTGGTGAGATGTTTGTGAGATGTTTGTTTGGTGAGATGTTTGGTGAGATGTTTGGTGAGCTAGACAGTGGCAGCAGAGTAGACATAGTAAGGCCATAAAACTAGGCCTAAAAGGGCCATTATACTTGACATACTGGGGCCACTATACTTGGCACAATAGACTACACACAGATAAAACAGATTAGACCGCTAGTTTCAGGTAAACATATTTAAAATGTTGAAATTTTATATTTGCAGAGGTCACACTAGTAAAGCAAGTTAAATAAATATGTAGTTGACTGCGATGTTAATGACATCAAAAGGTGGGCAGTTGTTATATGGACGCCTTTATCCACATTAATACCAACATCTAGTTTCACATCGACACCGACCCCGATATTGAAAAAAAATAGATCCACACACTCACACCCAAAGCAACATTGGAATCAACATCAACATCTAAAGTCTAGACCCACATCGAAATCGACACCGACAACCACATCCACACAGCCGTTTTAATTTGCAATTCAGCCCCCCCCCCCCCCAAACCTTTACATTCATAGTGAGCCAGACACAGACACTCTCAGAAAAAAAAATTCAGACAACTTTGATAAATGTGCTTTTTGTTTTTACTTTTGTTGAAAACACATTTCTCAAACTTGGCTAGATATTGTCTAAATTATGTAAACTAACAGGGCTTGTAAGTCTCGCTCTCTCTCGCTTAAAAATTCGAAATCTCGTTAGCCAGGGAGAGATACAAACTTTCGAACTAAATTCATTGTTTTAAACATGATATTCCATTTAATAACACAAAAAAAAAACAACAAAACAAACAACATGGCAGCTATTTGTTTCTAGGTCTTGCTTTAAAATTTAAAATACCAAGAGTACCTAAAATACAAAAATGATAAAATTTGTACTAATAATAGAATTAAATTAAGTTCTGGTAGGCCTATGCTGTAAATATTATATCAGTGTTGTTACTACGTGTAGGACAAATTGTTACGGATTCGAATGAAAAGTAACAAACTGTAAGCTTCTTTATAAAATCACAATTTAACGTAGGCTATAGTTTTCTTTTAGCTAGCCTGCATCTCTCAGACTATCTTTATCATTGTATACAATTTTAAATAATAATAGCGCAAGTAACCCTTCTGTTTTATTTTTTACCGATTTAATTAAAATAGTCTCATTTGGTTTGAAAAACACTAGCTGGCCAGTACGAGAAGTTGGCGACCTACTTACAAGCCCTTAAAGCAAAGGGCATTTTTTTTCTTTGCATTATATAATCTAAACAAATATTATTTACAACTGAACTTACAACGCTGTAAATAGCAAAGTTTATAAATCGACATTTAAAGGGAGAGAATCGCTAAGGTTCCCTCGTGTCCTCTGCCAAACCTAGCATTAAGGGGACACAACTGGGGAGAAAGTTAATAAAGAAAAATGTGAAAATACGCGTTGTGTTTCTGATCACGGAACCGAACCGAGCACCATTCAATTACCGCACAACAGCCGGCTGCGATTCCAGAATGGACCTCTTCAGACACAATAAACTTCTGGAGCCTCCCTAAAGATTTCATCCATTGTTTTCGCTTGGCCGCCCATTTTGCGACTCGAAGGGAAATAACAAATAGCATGGTTAAACATCATTGGGAGAAAGTATGGTATTCCGTTTGGGTCATTTTTGATAAAAAATAATATTGCTTATTTTCATTTTAAAACTTCAGAATTTTTTTCAGCTGAAGCATAATTTTACATGGTTGATCAATACAATTTTTTTCAAAAATGAATTTTTTTGTTGAATATAAGCATATTACTAAATTTATTACCTACATGATTTAAGTTAAAAGATAAATCCTTAAAAGATTGCAACAAATTATAATTTTTGTGTTTAATAGATGAAGAAGAATTACAGTAATATTAAAATGAGTACACATAAAAATATAACAATATAAATATAGATCCCATAAAATAAATAAAATGCTACCGTTTTATAAAATGTGTGTTCGCGGTTTACCGTAGAAAAAGTACCTAGTATCTTGGTTGGTATGAGATGTTCAGCAACCATAAGGAATGAAGATCTTCCGGCTACTTTATGACTTTAATACGAAATTGTTTTGATGACCAACTCCCATCTTTTGTGTGGGTCGTGGGCGGGCCTGTGGACAATGGGCAGGGATGAAATCGACAAGTAATGGATTTTTGCGCACGCTGGTAGTGCTCGCTCCTCTTGAAATTAATGCTTTGTTTGCGGTGGCGTTGGTCTAGAAGAATTTCCTCCCCTCCCTACCCCACTCTCATCATAGTAGCTGCTGACTAGTAGGGGGGGGGGGGGAAGGACTAAAACTTGACTATTATGATCCAGATTATGTGACCTAAATGGGTTTGTGTATACACTGTTGCAATTTTTAAAAAGTTGATTCTAAATAGTTTGGTGGTTAACTCCTTCAAATTATTTCCCTTTCCATCGTATACGTATTTAGAAAAATAAATGTTTTATACAAATAACTTATCTGACAAAAGTTTACAAACGTAAAAAAAAATAAAAAAAAAACATTTCTTTTAATATGTAAAAATTTCATACTACAAGGGACAAAGAAAATTTTTTAACCTGTTTTTATTAGCAAACTTCGTGGTAATATTGTTTTCAAAACATTTTTTCAAAGTGAAAATAAAAACAAGGATGCCCTTTTTTATACTATTTGAATGCAAAAAAAAAAAAAAAAAAAAAAAAAAAAAAAAAAAAAAAAAATTAGTCCGGTAAAAAATATTCCGAATCTATCTTTAAGAAAGTTGTAATCAAGTTGCTGGGAATTCTCGTGACGGTAAACTGTAAACTGGCCACTTTCTTCGAGTTCAAATGGTTCCCGCTAGGCTCTCATTACTCTTTGTAATTTTCCTTTCCTCTATGTAGATGAGGCGCGGCTGTAGTACGGGTGACAGGTTTAAACCGAGTTAATTCAACAAAAGGTCCCCTACAAAGGCTCCAGCTATTCCGCGGCTCTTTATATAGTGATAAATCGTTTCATTCGCCACGACAAATGCGTCACATACAAAAGCAGAAATCCGATATCAAAGGGAAGGAATTCAAGTTTTGAAAAGAAAAAAATGGAATAATTTGCCATCGCATGACGTATGACTTGGGGCAGACTATAAAAATAATGCACAGAGAAATATACCGGTGGATGTAATGGCGGACAGAGGAGTGAATACATAAATAAAGGTTTGACTTATGTACAGGGGAGGGGGGAGGGGGGGGGGGCAGTTGTTCTTAGAAGATGATAGCTACGCGCTTATAAAATCTAGATAAGGACTCTTTGAAACGGTTTAGGATTTTTAATATCCTGTTTTCCTTATGGTTTGGGGTGTTGCGTTTTGAGGCTAGTGTTCAAGTACGTTTCAGTTTGTTATTGTTACAGCAAGGAAAAAATTGTTATTTGTTGTTTTTTGGTCATTTTAAAAATTATTCATCATTTTGTTTGGTCTTTATTTATTGGTCATTTTTGTTTTTTTTAAACGAATCAATGTTTTGTTGTTGAACAGGTATACTAATTATTTACGGGTAAGCATATGGAGAATATACACACATGTAACAAGTAATTACAGGTAGTTACAGGTAACAGGTAGTTATAGGTAACAGGTAGTTACAGGTAGCAGGTAGTTACAGGTAGCAGGTAGTTACAGGCAGCTGGTAGTTACAGGTAGCAGGTAGTTACAGGTTGCAGGTAGTTACAGGCAGCTGGTAGTTACAGGCAGCTGGTAGTTACAGGTTGCAGGTAGTTACAGGCAGCTGGTAGTTACAGGTAGCAGGTAGTTACAGGCAGCTGGTAGTTACAGGTAGCAGGTAGTTACAGGTAGCAGGTAGTTACAGGCAGCTCGTAGTTACAGGTTGCAGGTAGTTACATGTAGCATGTAGTTACAGGTGGCTGGTAGTTACAGGTAGCAGGTAGTTACAGGTAGCAGGTAGTTACAGGTAGCTGGTAGTTACAGGTGGCAGGTAGTTAAAGGTACAGGTAAACATATGTAGCAGGTAAACACAGGCGGCAGGTAGTTTATGCAACAGGTAAACACCAGTCACAGGTAGCTACAGGTAGCAGGTAGCTACAGGTAGCGAGTAAACACAGAAAGCAGATAAACACAGGCAGCAGGTAATAAACACATATAACAGGTACACTGGCGATGAAACAGCTTGAAGGTATCATAAAAGAAAAAAAACAATCCAAATCCGACTTACAAAGTTAAAAATACTCAGTTCTTTGATGGCTTGAAAAAATCATTTTCACCGACTTGTCTTAACCAGCGAGATCAATGTATTTGAACATCTGACTTCATATTGGATTGACCTTGTCCAATGAACAAAATTAAATGACGATAAATAAACAATGAACATTAGGCGGGAGTTCGCGATAGCGAAATTTACGACAGTCCGCCAAATTGTTGCGCTGTGCGGACATCAAAAGAAATACATGCGCCGGGCGAATTACTACTGCAAATCGTCCGACCTAATCAAATAGTTCCGATTTTCAAACAAAAAAAAAGGAATTGATTTATGTATGTGAAATAGCAGAAACGGATCAAATTAGTCTGATTTGTGTTCGGGGATTTCTTTTGGTGTCTTATCAGGGGGAGGGAATTTACGCCGACATGTGTTTGGCGACACACGAGTGGCGTCCCCTTGTTGTGAAATTTAGAGGTTTGACAGAAAGTTGTAATTGATTTAGTAAAATTACTTCGTATGGCGTGGGTCTAGGCCGCTGGCTAGGTTTGTAATGTGGGTGTTTGTATCTAATATATGGGTGTTTGTATCTAATACATTGGTGTTTGTATATAATATGTGGGTGTTTGTATCTATAGTATGGGTGTTTGTATCTAATATATGGGTGTTTGTATCTAATACATTGGTGTTTGATATAATCTTTGGTTGTTTGTATCTACAATATGGGTGTTTGTATCTATAATATGGATGTTTGTATCTATGGGTGTTGGTATCTACAATATGGGTGTTTGTATCTATAATATGGGTGTTCGTATCTAATATATGGGTGTTTGTATCTAATATATGGGTGTTTGTATCTATAATATGGGTGTTTAAATCTAATATATAGGTGTTTATATCTAATATAAGGGCGTTTGTATCTATAATATGGATGTTTGTATCTATGGGTGTTTGTATCTACAATATGGGTGTTTGTATCTATAATATGGGTGTTTGTATCTATGGGTGTTTGTATCTACAATATGGGTGTTTGTATCTATAATATGGGTGTTTGTATCTATAATATGGGTGTTTGGATCTAATATATGGGTGTTATAATGTGGCCAAACTGGTAGTGCTGAGGACAAGAGGAGTGTTACAGCTTATATGAGGCAAAGGTTCAAAGCCTGAATCAACAATGGCGGATATTTGATGCCTGTCGTGGTGTCGGGTTGGGTTTATCTCAGAAGTGAAAATTTTAAAAGTTTGTAGTAACGTCGAGCGATAGTTTAAATTTCCCTACCATATTACCACTACAGTGTCAAAAGTACTTTATCACCACTGCTGTATCATCACTACTGTATCACCACTACTGAATCCCTATTACTACACCACCACTGCTGTATCATCACTATCGTATCACCACTACTGTATTACCATTGCTGTATCACCAGTATCGTATCAAGACTGCTGTATCGCCTTTGCCGTATAATAACTACTGTATCACCATTGATGTATCACCCCTCAAATTTCAACAAGGCATTATCACCTCCAGCATACTCTTGCAACAACTTTATCAATATACAAGTATGCCATTTTCTGTTCCATCAAAACTACAGTCTTACTATTTACTATTTCAGCATAGCAGTTGCATCGGAACTACATCAATATTGGTGTTGTTTGAAAATGTTTTGTTACCTTGGGCACCGTATTGCCATTTTGATAACACTATAAGACCACCTACAACAACACCACCTACCACAACACCACTTCCCACAACAGAAACTCCTGCAACACCATCTACCAGAATAACACATACAACACAACAACAACACCTATTAAAACACCACCTTCCACAACACCATCTACCACAACACTATCTACCACTGCAAAACCTACCACAACATCACCATAACACCACCTATAGCAACACCACACTAAAACACCACCTCCCCAACACCATCTATCAAAAACTCATCTACTACAACACCACCTACAGCATCACCACAACGCCACCAAATACAACAACAGCTACAACAACACCACAACACCACCACAACTATACCTATCACAATCTCTACTACCACACCTAAGCTAAACTTAGCTAGACTACCCCTTGGACACACAGTTCCAGGGTACATATGTGTGACGTCAGCAGTCCTCTCTGGCATTGTAGCCCACATCTAACGGCTGTTTGCTTGACCACTTAGCACGTTCTGTGGACAGGTCAAGCTCATTAGCAGACTTCAATCAGAGAGATCGGGACGGGAATATGCCACGTGATAATCCCAGGTAGGTGAAGAGTTAGATCCCTGGCATTCCACGTCACTAAAGCTCCATGTATAGTTTGTTAGATGTGTCACCTGTGTTCTAGGTCAATTTAGTCACATGTCTCGTTGGTCAATTTAGTCACCTGTGTTCTGGGTCAATTTAGTCACTTGTCTCGTTGGTCAATTTAGTCACTTGTCTCGTTTGTCAAGTTAGTCCCATTCGCCTGTATTAGAGACTAATTTAGTCACCTATTTGAATGAGTTAAAAATATCAAACCACCGACAGAGTTGGTTGACTGACTGTCATGCTGCTCCTGTAGCTCTAGTCTTTACGTAAACTGGGGACTGAAGTCCTATAGGTAAATCTAGCCAATAATGTTACAGGTTAATTTAACCATTGGTATTGTATACAGGTTAATTAAACCATTTGTATAAGAGACAAATTAAATCACTTGTGATGGAGAAAAATGTAGCCCCCTTATCACATGCTTAACCGGTTAACCAGGCTACAGTGAAATTCTAGAAAGCACCAAGTTCCACAGAACCCATGGCTAGAGCACTTGTGGGTCTTAGACCCTGTACATTTTTTAATACATTATTTTTTACCAAGGGACGAACACAAAATATTCCTTCTGTAAAGTAAAATTACATGAATTCTGCTTTAGCAAAAGTAAGTAAATTAACGGACTCAGCTATTTACTCTCTATTTTAACAATGGAAAAATGCAGGAATCTTCCATTAAAAAAAATATATTTTCGTTTTTGTAAATTAAATCATAGTTTATTGGTCACGTGATACCATGTTTTCGGGTCTTAATATTCAAACTGTAATTCCAGACCAAATTCTTCGAGTCTTTTTTTTTTACCTGGTGTATGGGGTTGAGTTGTTTAGTGAACACCTCTTGTGGTTGACAAACGACATTAAACTCAGGTAGTTTCACCTTATGATAGGATAGTTGATATTCCGGTTTCAGCGAGTAAAGTGAGTAGCTATGTTTTAGAATAATTAGGATAGTTAATAGTTAATTCATGGGTAGTGGGTTTACCAGTTTTAGGATTATCATTAATGGTGACTGGACAAGAAATAATCCTGAGCGATTTATGGGCCGGATGTCGGATTATCCCAGCTGGTGAGTGTTAAAACACCGCGCGCATCCGATTCGCCAAGGTCACAGCGTCCCACCTTTAAACATCTTCAACTACCTTTAAACACCTAGACGCCAAGTCCTAGAAACCCGCTAAACGGCGCAAAGAGCGCCACAAGAGAACTACAACCCGCGGTGAATTAGCTGAGATTCGTCAGATCGCCGATCAAACCCCGACACTGAAAAGGCCGTCTCTAAGATCTTTGAAAACCTCGCGCTGGACAGCAGTTTAAATATTTCCTTTCAGCCGGCTTTTGTTCGAACCTGACCGGACCCGGCCGGCCGGAGGATTGCGTCACGGGCAATTGCACATGGAGACCAATCCTAAACAAACTGCCCAGTAAATTAAACATGCCCGGCCGTACTTAACCACAGGGACAAATGCATTCAAGACAAGTGTGGGCCGGGCTTGAAGTGTGGCGCTCATCGATCGAGGGGCGGGGGGGGGGGGGGGGGGGGGTTATTGCCCCACCACGGGTCAGATGACGCCCTAAGTGCCAGGGTCGCCGTCTGCTACGAAATTGGTTTGTTCAGCAATCTCGTGGTCATCCCGCCCCTTCCAGGTCGTCGTTAACATGGAGGGACTCCATTATCCCGAGGTTAGGGGACCCCACCCCCTCTCCCCACCCCCCGGGCTTTGTTCACTTAATTACAAGCAGGGCCCGGAACAGTGAAATAATAACCGCTTCCCTTGTAATTTCGTTTTTAATCCAAAAAATATTTTTATTATCCAGATTCATAATGGAGTCTGTTGAATGATTTATTTATTGCCGAAATCTAATAAACTGTGTTTTAAGAACTGATTACATAAGTCTTCTTAAAAGCAATCAAAATACTAGTATATGATCACATTATAATTTTTTTTTAGATTGGACGTAGAATTGTTACACATTCTAAATGAGAAGGAAGCTAAACACACATACACATATATAGACACACACACACGCACGCAAACACACAAACACACACAAACACCAATATCTAATAACACAAATGTATAACTCATTCTACTGATCTAAACGTTGATTTAAAATTTGGACTTAATGATATACTTGAAATTAAGTAGGCCATGTCATTGCCACTTTGTATACAATAAAGTAAAGTCGTTTCTTTAACCATCCTCATACCACAACATCACACCAGCAAGACATGTCCAGTTAGTTACTACCTAAGCTCTTCGCTGTTTGGGTTTCAGTGTTGTTATAAGCACCGTTTGTGTTAGGGATATCTTGACCTTGGACAAGATGGCGATAGACAGCATGTAAATATTGTAAATTCTCACCAACGTAGAAGTAAGAATTTTTTAACAAAAATGTAAGGAAATTCTTCCTAAAAGAAAGTAAGGAAATTCTAAATAAAAAAAAAACCCAATAAAAAATACATTTTTAATAATGTAACTGTTACCGGAAATTATCCGTAAATAAAAACGTTTTTTCTTCTTCCTAACATTATTTATTCCAAGGGTCCGCCATTTTGTGGGTGGGGTCAGATAAAGCCCAGCCGAATGTTTTTCACATTGAACCCATCCGTGCTTCCCACGCGGATTGCAAATCACGTGATCCAATTACACTAACTGCGACCTTTAACCCCGGCAGGCGATAAACAATGACTTATTTCCCCTGCTTCCAATTAATCGCTAGTCAAGAGATAAAGGAATTTTATCCAAACGTTTTTTTCGTTCTCTCTTTCTTATCGTCTTTCATTATTTCACTTGTTCACTCTTATCTTATTTTTAACTTTGTATGTAGTTTAACTATCTGTTATTCATCTTTCTGTAGTTTAACTTTCTGTAGTTTAACTTTCTGAAGTTTAACATTCACTAGTTTAACTATCTTTTGTTTAACTTTGTAGTTTAACTATCTGTTGTTCAACTTTGTAGTTTAACTATCTTGTGTTTAACATCCAGTAGTTTATCTTTCTGTAGTTAGACAGTCAATAGTTTAACATTCGGTAGTTTAACATCCAGTAATTTAACTACATGTTGTTCAATTCTCTGTAGTTTAACAACTTTCTGACAAAGGGTTACAAATTCGCTCATCTACAAATGACACAAATCTGAATGAAGCGAATCTTATTGAGCTAAAATTTGTGTACCTCATTTATCAACTACAGCAATTAATGTACACACTCTTCAGTTTTGTAAGTTAAAATTTTGTAGCGAACGTTCATAAATACTTTTCTCAACAAAACATTTAGCCTAAAACTAAAGCCCTTATCTGAATTAGTTTTCAGAATTTAAAATCACCTCATTGTTTACTTTCAAAATTGGATTGCAATCTATTGTTTCGTAGGAAGGCCAGAGCTAAAACCTCACATACACCGTGTCTATGTTTTTGTGTTGCTGGGTTTCCCATACACGTTGACATTCTATATTTAGACAAAGCGCGCCGGTCAACACAACCAGTTCTATAGAGTCAACAATACATGTCTAGGCCAGCCCCCCCCCCCCCCCCCCCTCTTTTCTTCTGTGTGTACAAACACTCGGACACATATATGACCCCCGGTGGCCGACCCCCCAATCACGTGACCCCTGCAGGCACCCCATGGCCAGGGAAGAATGCCGGGGCCCCTAACATTGCCGGTTTGGCCAGGTACAGTTCGACTTAATTTGCAGCGGCGATAACTCCGGCTCGAGCGGGAACAGACGTGACCGTCCCGCCTATTTCACCGGAAGTGCGTGTTTATCAACCCTGGGTTTGATTACAGTAATTTGGTTTCGAGGAGAAAGCCAATGAAATAAATTTTCGGCCGAATAAAAAAGGTGTAGATTCTCCAATTATACGTGCATAGGCGGCGAGTAGAAAATAATTAAAGATAGAAGCACATGCTAAAATGCCAGCCGATCCTACCAAAGCTGTTTATATTTCTTTTAACACTGCCAGCAGCGGATTATGGAGTCGAGGTCCCCGGATTTTTAGGGGCCCCCATATTTACTCTATCTTTACTATCTATCTATTTACTAATCTTTACATTGTTTATTTTTCTTTACAATAAAAACCATGTTTTTTTTCAAAATATCAAACACGGGCACACACTTAAGTATAAATACCCGTTTTCAGTGGTATAGAAAATACCACGTGACACTAGAGTTAAGCATGTATTAATTCTCTGGCTAATTAACCAGAAGTTTACATTTTATTTCCTATATTGCAATACTTGCGTATTTTACTAGCATTTGTTTACTTATTGTTAAACCATTTTTCATTTAACACACTCACACGCGCGCGCGCGCACACACACACACAAACATATATATATATATATATATATATATATATATATATATATATATATATATATATATATATATATATATATGCATTTTTATATATGTAGGGGCCACCAAATTCTTTTTTAGCGGGAGCCACTCTCAAGCTTATTCCGCCCCTGAACCCTGGTCTAAATTAAAACGTGAACTCAATAAACCCGACTTAGATGATAACCTCAATACGATACTGTCGTTAGTTCGTACCCTCAATACGATACTGTAGTTTGATCATGAAAACCCAAGTTGTTTCTAAAATAGTTCTTTTCATGAGCTCATAAACATATTCTAGAAATTGAACTAATAGCAGTTTAAAATAAAAGATACGACAATTTATCTTTTTTTCCTGTTATACTTTGCACCACATGCAAGAGGAATTAATCTAATCACCAATTAACCACACCATAATACTCAGTAGGTGGTGGGTAGGATACACCAGGTCACAACTTCATTCAACCCCATGTAAGCCCTTGTAAACCTCTGCCATACCGCGACCTTAAGATGTGAAGAACATTTTTTTACGGATAATTTAAAGTTATCTCCCTGTGACTAATTTCCCAGTTATCTTTGTTGAAAGCTGCATGTTTTCTTGTAGACGATTTAATCCGTGAGTGTCGAGCAGGGGGAGGGGGTGAGGGTGGGGACGGTTTATAATGTCTCATGTGATGTCTAACCCTAACCCAAGCTTTGTCCCGCGCGACATTGAGCCGTAGAAAATGGAGACATCCAGTTCAAATTTGACCCGGGCTACACGGAAACCGGAGACGTGTCAAGCTGACCTGAGCTACCTACTCACGCTGAGCTACCTACTCACGCTGAGCTACCTACTCACGTAGACTTCGCATTTCATAACATCTGACTTAATCCTTCTCCGCTTTAATCCCCTCATCTTGTGTTTTGAGCGTCGTTAATCCTCCCCCCTGCCCAAACCAAGAGTCAACCGAATCTACTGTAGTCTCGCCAGACTTAATGATTCTTACCCAACCAACCGACTGGATTAGACGATTCACCCCAGCTTCTCTCCCTTCCTTAATTATTAAGCCAGCGAAAGCTTAACCTTCTGGAATTACTTCCCTTAGCATTGAAGTCCCACACCAAACGCTGCGCGTCCCTTTGCACTCAACATAAGGCGGTCCACACAGAGAAGAGAAATAAAAACACGAACTTTTGTGAAGATTCGAGACAAACCATGTTTAAACAAAATCTGTGGGAAAATAGAAAGAAAAACGAAACCAACGCAGCGAAGCAGCACCGGGATCCGTTCCACTTGACGCTCCGCTAGCGGTAACTTCAGCAGCAGATCTGTACCCGTCTGCTCTACCCCCCCCCCCACCACCACATTCGGTATGTAGATCTAGAACAAGTGAAGTTTACACTTACAAACTGGCGGTCACCCAAGTCGCGTGCAGTCTCATAACATGCGCGTGTTTACATTTGCGGCGCGCCTTTTGTGAGTTGGAACTCAGCAAAAAAAACAGTACCCAGCAGGCTTGATTGAACTCAGCAACAAACATACTTTTAGTGAACACAAATTCATCAAGAAAACAGGCCCAAATTTGAAAAAAAAAATCAGTAAGAAGCCCTGTGCGGGTGTATAATCTCTACTGTACGATGTAGATTTCTGAAAAATGAGATTTAAAAATTCATCAAAATACTTTTTGTAAAATCACTTCGCCCTTGCCAGTTTCCTTTACAGCTAAGTCAACAATGAAATGTACTTAAACTATATATTACAACACTGAACACAATCTCTCTTATGTAGGCATATATCACTGGTTGCTGCCTTGTCTTTCTCCATCTGTAGTACCAGCCAGACCTGCTACCCCTGCTCGAGAACATGAGCCGTGACAACTGTACTGGATGAACCGAAACACTCTCTAAAAGAGGGGAGGTAGGGTCGTGCAGTCCGATCTGCCTGGTAAAGTCGTTAATTTAGGTCGGAAACAGTTTTTTTTGGATTTCCCCGCAGACAAGAATTAACAAAAAGTTTTGTTAAAAAAATGTGGTGTTTTGCCGCCATTTTATTTCGTCTTGACTAGAACGAGGGTAATTTTGTTTCTGTGAGAAACGCTGAGGTGTTTATTGAGTGATGAAAGTAGAAAAAATGTTTCTTAAAAATACAGGGTTTTACTGTATTTTTTCCTAGACTGACACAGTGTAAGCCAGTGGCCCTTAACCTCTTTGAAGGTACAGAACCCCATTAGTTTCATATGGGCATTCACCGAAACTTCTTAACAGTTCTATCGTCCGCAATTAATCCGATCGGTAATCATATGAGTCCGGTGTGCGCCTTGACCTTCGCCAAACCCTGAGACTGACTCGCCGAACCCCTGGGGTGAGATCGAATCCAGGCTGAGGACCACTGGTGTAGACTGAAAGTAAATGAGGAGGGGGATAGGTTGTACAGTGTATTTGTTAATGAATACCGCACCATTAACACTTTACACATAACGATAAAGGAATTCGCCGACTAAATTGACTTGCTGATGTAGCTGTGTGACATCAACACCAAGCACAATAGAACAGATGGAACACGGTCATTATGTTGGATGATTTATTTTCTACTTTTTATAGACAACAAAATATGGTTTATCATATTATTATTTTATAAGACCATTTTGCAATATTAAATTCATTGCCATTCTAAATTTAATACTGTCAATTTATATAAGACAATTCGGCAATATTAAAAAAAAAAAACCTTTGGAAATTCAATACCAATCAAAATGAGAGAAAATAATATAAGTTAAGAAAATAATAATGATTATGCTTAAAAGAAGCCTTTATCACATATTTTTCTTTAATGCAACAAATTGTATTCAAAATACGACACATTTTTCTTGTATAGGCTACTTATTTTAAGACATTTCTTTTTTTTAGATAATTTGTCATGAAACCAAACGTACAGTTAACAACTTTTATTTTACCGAAAGTAGTACTTACGTCATGCTAAATGTTAAAGTGATGATTTACTACCACGAGCAGGCTACAGTTTAGTTTTGGTCAGACATCGATGTTACTAAATGTCATTGTTCTAGTATGCTTATCTTCACATGGTCATATTAGCCTACAGTTTTCTTAAATTTATCAGGACCTTGATTAGAAATAAAGATCGTGTACCATAAATTATTGTTTGCTTCCGCTAATTAAGTTTACTAGAGCTAATTAAGTTGCTTTAAAAAATTATTAAAAATTGTCCGATCCAGCTATCACGATTTATTCGATTATTGATCAATTTTTAAAATTATAATCAATCACAATTTATTTGATTGTTGATCACAGTCTATTAAATTATGTTTCACTTTTTATTCGATTATTTATCACTATTTATTCGATTAGCCATCACAATTTATTTGATTTCAAAATGATAATTAGTTACCAGACCGCATAAGGGAAGCAAGCCATTAATAAAGAGAGCTACTGAAGTTATCTTGTTACTTCCCTTTATAACACAGAGTCTAGCATGTCATGTGTGGGGTGGAGGGGGGGGGGGAGTGGAAGGAGCATAGATGGGATGGGTGAAGCAGGGGTCGTACAACAAAAAAGCTATAAGAGACAGCAGACAAGCTTTAAAATAACCCCATAGGTCTAATATTTCTAAATTAGCTACACTCTCCTATTTCGTTTAAACGAATTTTCCTAATTTGGGAACTCCGCTTATACAACAAGTGTATGATGGCGTGTTTTATTCAGACACACGTCGTTCTATGAATCTGATAGATTTAACATCAGCGGCGACAACGTCGACACAACATTTCTTCCTCATTCTAACCGCAACCACTGACTGACACCACATCCACCATTACACACCTAATTACTCCAGCTGAAAACACACCTGCATTCCCCCACCTGCCGCTTCCATTGATACTATCGTTAGCCCTGTACAGAAGCATACACGTCTACAAACCCAGCCAGACTGGAAACCTTCTAATAAAACAATAATAACAGTGTACACATATACACACGCACGCACGAACACAATCTCTCACACAAAGACACACACACAGTTTACAGAACTTCGCTTCACATCCACACCTTCCATAAATTTCACATCAGCACACGGAGCGTTTCTCACGAACACAGTTTCTGTTAACTAAAAGTTGAGTCAGTAGTTCATTCCTTTAATATTGATGGGGGTTCCAAGGTAACTCCATTGACATTTAATGCTTGGTAACCAATTAGCTTACAAAAAGACGTCGTAGTAATTTGCATTTGAACTGATATCGCTTGAACAAGACCATGCAATACAGTAATAACTTATCCCAGGGGTCGGCAACCTTTTTTGACTGAAGAGCCAAAAGTTACAATTTACAAAATTTCCCAGTTTTTAAAGAGCCACTAACATTTTTATATCAATATTTGGTATTATATTAGGATTAGGTGAATACATTTTATTTGATATTTAAAATAAATAGCTTTAAATATGAAATAATCTGTATTCTTATAAAACATACTCATGTTTTGCCAGAATAATAAAATTCGTAATCAAATAATAAAACAGTAGGACTTTCCCAATCCACTTTAGAAGCTGTTAACTTTTTTTTACGGATATCACCGGCTCAGGGGGTGTCTGCCATTAGCCAGGCAGCCCTCAACACGGCCAACTTCGACTAACTGGCTTGGATATCGGTTTAAATAACTTAATCGTTCGCTTCTGTCCTTTGTTTCTCACTAGGCTTATCTTCCATTCCACTGAACGCAGGGTAAAGTCGTACCCCACCGTCCAGTAAAAATGAAATTATATAACTATTAATATTTGTGCAAGGAGCTGGAGAGCCGCATCTGGACATCAAATGAGCCGCATGCGGCTCGCGAGCCGACCCCTGACTTATCCTCTACAATGTTTAAACAAAATAAGTACAGTTCTCTGAAAAACAAAAGTGTTGTTTCTTCCAGACTTTTTTCTCCGGGGGGGGCAATGGTAAAAGTATATATTTTCTGTATAAATTTCCATTTCGTTCGGGGTGGGGGTGGGGGGTAGACTTTCTTCGTGGGGGAGGGGGGACGACAGAGCCCCCTTCCTCCCGAAGACATACCTGGAACAAACAATGCTTACTAACTAGATATAGAGAAAATAACAAAAAATATTTTGTGTCGTTCAACAAAGCATTCCAATACAAGTATATAAAATATTGATCGTTTAACACATAAGATAGCAACAAACCAAAGCCTGATTGAAGAAAATAATCAAAGACAAATTAAATATTTTTTAAAAGAATAGTTTATTACATAATTAAATAATTAGCTTTGCACAATAGCTAATAGTCGTTAAATGAAGCAAAATTGTTATATGGAAGGAGAAAATTTCAAAACGTTTTAATAATGCAATTAAAATATATATGGGTTTAGGCCAATTACAAAAATCGATTTTTTTCCCTAATTTTTTCTGTCTGTTGTATTTTTTATTACTAACAGAGCAGGCACTTTAATACCTTAGATATTTTTAAAAACAGGGGTGATGAGATTATGTCGTCAATAAATATAAATGAACTTAAGACACCCTATTCTTTGTCCACGTGTGTCCAGTTTGGATTCTCTCTCCACCAACCCACGTAGAAGTCTACTATAGGGCTTGTAAGTCTATATTCTAGAAATCTACTAGCTGGCAAGTACGAGAACGAGAAGTTGTGACCTACTTACAAGCCCTATAGTCAATAGCCTCTTAAACAATACACTGTTTCGATCGAAATGTAAAGTGTTTGTGTACATTGGGAATGTCTGTGGTTACATTTAAAATTGAATCTATAGTGTGTTAATCCCATGTTATTTATCTTGAAATATCTTTAGTAATCTACGCGTAGAGAAAAGTTTTAAAATTTAAATTTTCTGTGATTGGAATCAGCATTCAGATACGTCCTGATGCCAAATCGTGCTTTGCTTGTTTTCTTCAAGATAGGCTTACTGACTACGGAGGCAAAACATGTCTAAGTTTAGATAGCGAAACAGACTGTATTCGGTGAATTGTATTTAGGGTGAAACCTGTGTGATAGTTGAACACCTGGCCATCGGAAGTGAAAGCTTGAGCGATCAATCGTGCATGCTTTTTGAGATCGCTGACTGAAAAGAGTAGATGTAAGGCTATATAATCGAGAGAATGCAAGAAGAAGCTATGTGCTTTGATTGTTAGAACTTGAAATGTATTATCCAGTATTATTACTGTGATTCTTATCTTGCAATTTAAATATAAGTTCTAAATCAAACGGTGGATGTTTGATTACTGAAATGAACTGTATTCATTGTGGATTTAACTATATGGTAAATACAATAACAATTATTGTGAAATGAAGCAGTAGTTTGTCGTCTGTCTTTAAAAAAAGATTTCTTAATAATAAATAGTTGTTACAAGAACAACGAATTGTTACAGATACCATGATTTAATTACAAGCACAGATATTGTTGCTTTTTTGTAAATCAAACGTGTATAAAGCTACGGATTAGGCTCGCAAGTTTAATTCTTTTTTGTTTGGTATCTAGATAAATATTTCGACGTTTAAATGAACGTGTGGACGTCCACCAAATGGATACGACATTCCCCCCCCCCCCCTCTTTTAATGGTAATATAATTATGGCAGAATAGTTTTATCTTTAAATGTGTTCAATGTTAAATCAATTTTTTTTGCCTAAATGCACTCAATCAACAGGATAGTTATACAATTATTTAAGTGTTATTTATGTATCATGTTTCATGTATCATGTTTCATGTATCATGTTTCATGTATCATGTTTCATGTATCATGTTTCATGTATCATGTTTCATGTTTCATGTTTCATGTATCATGTTTCATGTATCATGTATCATGTTTCATGTTTCATGTATCATGTATCATGTTTCATGTTTCATGTTTCATGTTTCATGTTTCATGTTTCATGTTTCATGTTTTATGTATCATGTTTCATGTATCCTGTTTCATGTATCATGTTTCATGTATCATGTTTCATGTATCATGTTTCATGTATCATGTTTCCGTTTCATGTATCATGTTTCATGTTTCACGTTTCATGTTTCACGTATCATGTTTCACGTATTATGTTTCACGTATCATGTTTCACGTATCATGTTTCACGTATCATGTTTCACGTATCATGTTTCACGTATCATGTTTCACGTATCATGTTTCACGTATCATGTTAAAGCTTTCAAATAATGTGTTATCATGTGTTAGGTCTTTCAAATAATGTGTTAACATGTGTTAAGGCTTACAAAAAATGTGTTAACATGTGTTAAGGCTTTAAAATAAAGTGTTAATATGTGTCAAGGCTTTCGAATAATGTATTACGTGTGTTAAGGCTTTTAAATAATGTGATAACATGTGTTAAGGCTTTTAAATAATTTGTTAAAATGTGTTAAAGCTTTTAAATAATGTGTTAGCTCGTGTTTCCTGTTTTATTTAATGTGTTAACATGTGTTAAGGCTTTCAAATAATGTGTTAACATGTGTTAAAGCTTTCACATAATGTATTACATGTGTTAAGGCTTTCAAATAATGTGTTAACATGTGTTAAGGTTATCAAATAAAGTGTTAAGATGTGTCAATGCGTTCAAAAAATGTGTTAACATGTGTAAAGGCTTTCAAATAATGTAAACATGTGTTTAAGCTTTCCAATAATGTGTTATCATGTGTTGATGCTTTCGAATAATGCGTTAACATGTGTTAAGGCTTTCAAATAATGTGTTACGATGAGTTAAGGCTTTGAAATAATGTGTTTACATGTGTTAAGGCTTTAAAATAATGTGTTATTATTGTTAGGGCTTTCAAATAATATGTTAACATGTGGTAAGACTTTCAAATAATGTGTTATTATTGTTAGGGCTTTCAAATAATGTGTTAGCATGTGTTAAGGCTTTCAAATAATGATTTGACATATGTTAAGCCTTTCAAATAATGTGTTAACATGTGTTAAGGCTTTAAAATATTGTATTAACATGTGTTAAGGCTTTTAAATAATATGTTAACTTGTGCTAAGACTTTCAAATAATGTGTTAACATGTGTTAAGGCTTCCAAATAATGTGTTAACATGTGTTAAGGCTTTAAAATAATGTTAAAATTTAACTATACCTTTGTACTATACCTAAAAAACACTCCCGTGTTATATATCTAAGATCTATAACTATACCTTAGTTTTGTGTTAAGCTACAACCTACAACCTACACACAACTCCAACCTTTTTGGCCGATGTTGCAGGTCCACAGTGACGGCAAGTCATCGGTCGGTGGCGTGAAGTTTCCAGAAAAAAACTTTGGACTCGGCAGCCAACTTTCTGGTCCTTCCACTGGTGGCTTCGGTAAGTAATCTAAAGGAGATGTCCTACATCATGTTCTATGTGAGGCATTTATAAATGTCTGTATTTACCGTAAATTAAGTAGACGCATTGTTTGTCTTATTTTAAACGAGAAGGAATTATTTCTTTTTTCTAATCCTTAGAGCGACACGGTCAAGGACGTGGTGCCAGACGTAGCGGATACCGTAAAAGATGCGGTAGGGAGCATCGATGACGTCATCGGCGACACCGGTGACGTTGTGGCTGACGTAGGCGACGCCGTGGTTAACGTTGGTGACGTCATCGGCGACGGTGTAGCTGATTTGGGTGACGGTGTCAGCGATGTGCTTGATAGGATCGGTGACGTCATCGACGCGCCGGATCTTGGACACATCGGGGATGGGATCCAGGATGCTGCCGGGGACATCAAAGACTCGGCCGCCGACCTGGTGGACAAGGCCGGCGATATCGTCGGAGACGTCGACCTTGACCCAGATATCGGCGACATTGGCGAAGGCCTCGGGGAGATCAGCGAAGGCGTCAGCAAAGCCGGCGAGGCGTTGGGTGAACAGAACAGATGGGCGAGCTGGGCGAGGGCGTGGCAGAGTTGAGGGAAGACCTCACCGAGGGCCTGGGATCCCTGACCGACGGCTTTGGTGACCTTGGCGACGACGGGAACAAGGCGGCGTTGATGTTCGCGTATGTTCTCGGCAACAGTTTTAACCAGCCGAGGACGATCATTAGCAGGGGAGGCAATCCGTTCTCGGCACTTCCTATCGCCAGACCGCCCCGGTTACTTCCCCAGGCCGCTCAAGATGCGGCCGCCACGAATTTGGGACTTCTCATGTTAGCCATGTCTGACGATATGGATGACTGTGGAGACGGCCTTGAACTTGACGGTGACTTAGACTTTGAATGGTAAAAAACAAAATAATAATAATGTTGAATTGAGTGCCATAAAATGTATTTATTAAGAAACCAACAAAACCGCTAAGGCTTCGAGAGTTCCGAATACAACTTGTTCCAGAGCTTTGTAACATCTATCACGTGTAACGTGTGTTGCTGATCCTTGACCTTTACCCCCGTGTATTCATGTGTAAACTTACGTGTTGCGTCCTACGCGTGAACTCACAACACACACTTTTTTCTATCAATCTGTAAAACAAAACACCATTGCTGTCACCTTAGACAAACAAACCCAATATTTGATTCTTCTTTTGCATTAACAAAATAGTTTAAAATTAAAATAGTCAAATATATACAGTTTTTATGTCATAGCGATATTTACAATACTAGCTGCATACCCGTGCTCCGCCACGGTGATTCTATTTTAAATGTACCAAAATCAGTAAAAAATAAACCGGGAGTGATCTCCCCTAAACTTTCTCGAATATTCTTATATAAAATTACAGGGGATGGGAACTCGGGCTATAGACATGATTTTTAATCCATTTTAAATACTTAAAGTTTTAAAAATAGAATAAAATCTCGTAGACAAAAGAATTGCACACCAAGTGAACGCCAAATAAAAAAGTGCATCAGAGTGCGCAATATTATTAGTACTTTAAAAATTTACATTAGTTTTTTGAGAAATCGGAAGTAGAGTAAATTACTACTTCCGGTGAACGGAAATTACTCAAAATTTGACAGAAGGTAGAGAATTAGATCTTTTACTTACATGTGAAATTTCATTTATCTATCTGAAATAGTACTCAAGTTATAGCCTTTTGAAAAATTCAAAGTAGAAAAAGTACCACTTCCGGTTATCAGAAATCGTTCAAAAGTTGATCAGGATCTACGATTTTGATAAAATACTTATATATGAAATTTCATCAACCTAGCTGTAACGGTACTCAAGTTATCGTGTTTACACACACACACACACACACAGACATACGGACAAGATTGCAAAATTATGTTTTTCCGTATCAGTGAGATGTAAAACGTCGAGATTTGTAAAAATCTCGATTTTTTTTTGCACGATTACAAGACTTTCTCTATACTTCGTATATACGAGAAAGTAAAAAAATCCAAACCATTCCCACAAAGGAACTAGCCAGCACTCCGGGGAACATTATGTATCGGTGTGTTCCTTATTAAAAATGGAAGCCAGAATTGTGATCACGTGACCTGTATGATGAAGGTACCGCCTTTTTGTATTGAAAAACAAAATCACGTGACCTTTGTTCATTGACTTCGTCCTCTCTGCTCCTTATGGAGCATAGGGCCTCCACCATTTCCTTCCATTTCTTCCTATCCTCGGCTATTAATTTTGACATCTCCCAAGACATCCCTGTTGGCTTCAGTTCTTCAAGAAGACTCCGCCTCCAGGTCTGTCTTGGACGCCCTCTCTTCCGCTTTCCCTGGGGGTTCCACTCAAGCGCTTGGCGTGTAACATTTGTGTGAGCCTTTCGCAGTGTGTGACCCACCCAGCGCCACTTCCTTCTTCTTATTTGCACACCTATAGGCTCCTGCCTAGCTTTCCTCCATAGTTCCAAGTTCGGCACTTTGTCCTGCCATCTCAGTTTCAGTAACTGTCTAAGGCATCTATTCATGAAGGTCTGTATCTTTGCTGTGCTTGCCTTGGAGACTCTCCATGTCTCTGCTCCATACAGCAGAACTGCCTTGACATTAGAGTTAAATATCCTAATTTTTGTGGTAATGGAGATGGCCGAACTTTTCCATATGGGTCGCAGGACTGTGAAAGGACCTTTGTTCATACCCCTGATTATTTTTAACGGGGCAAAAACTTAACTGGTTTAATTAAAAATAATCAGACCTTTGTTCATACCCCAGATTATTTTTAATTAAACCAGTTAAGTTTTTGCCCCGTCAAAAGGGCCTCGACATATTGACTCCCGTCAAGTGGGAGAAATGTGTATCAAATCTCTACCCAACAAACTGGATATCTTGACTGAACAAAGAATTTTCGGAAGTAGTCCGATTCATAGTCTCTAAATTTAAATCAAACTACTGTTGTTTAAATACAGAATTTTCAGGTACAGATTTTTTTATCAAAGATTCTTAAAAATAGGATATTTTGTTTATAAGTTTGTAGGAAGTCTGAAGGAAGTCAATTTGACAAAAATCCAATCTAAACTGTTGTAATAAAAATTGAATTATTTGGGATGTTTATAAAGTAAGGTATTTGTTATCTTGAATCTCTGTGTATAGGATTTATTATTGGTTTCATTCGGTGATGGCCTTTCTACTGGATGTTAGGTGTATTGTTTCTACATTTTTAGGCAATTTTCAATTCAGATATACATTACCAGGAGCTGTTTTTTTTTATTTGCTGAAATAATTTTGTATTGATATAATTTTTTAAAAATCTACCACATTAGTAAAATATTAAATACTCTTTCTCTCCTACTAAGTTCTTTCTTATCAGTTGTTTCCATTTACTTTATTTAAGGGAAGATGCAATTGAATAAAACTAGCTAGGCAGAGAAATCATTGTTTGGTAATCTCCCTTCTAAGTAACAAAGGAGCTGTTTTTATACATTGTGACTTGTTGACTTAAACCCTCTGTAGAATTTAAACATTTGCAGCATTAAAAACAACAAAATTAGTTTTGTAAATTATGTTATGTAATTATTTTAATTTAAGGGGATCCTAACAATTTTCACAACTGCATTACAAATCCATTTAGACAATTCAAGTGTTTATTTTCCTTTAACAAATCAAGATGTAATGTTTTAAGTTCTATAAATAGATGACCGAACACATCACCTCAGCTCTGCTAAAAACCAGCATTTAAAAACCTCACATGCCAACACAGAGAAGAAGTTAAAGTGAAACCTGTGTTTCTTACAGGTGTTTTTAACATGTCCTCATCAGAAGGTGAATATTGGACATAGCAGATATTGGTTTGCTTTTGTTTTAGTTATATTACATTCTTCATATATAAGATCATGTTCTGGGGACTTGGCCATATTATATATATATATATATATATATATATATATATATATATATATATATATATATATACGCTACTCTGAAAAAAAGAACAAAACACGATCTAGGTCCACAATACAACAGCTTATCACACCAAAACAAAATATACACACAACACAGCAGTTTATCACAAAAAAACAAATAACAAAATATACACACAACATAACCAAATATTGCAAAAAAAAAAAACAAAAACAAAAAATTTGACATAATGGCATTTTATTTAGTCAAGCGAACGACAGTAGGGGAAATAATCACTCTTAATATAGACATGGATTGATAAACTTATTTAATTGCAGATTTCAAATTTAAACAGATCAATAACTATTTTACTATTATATAGTAGCTTATTACTATTTCACACATAAATGCTAAAATATCACAGCATAAAAAAGTTTGTGAAAGCTGAGTTGGTATAAAAAAAACTAATTTCAAAATAACACTATAATTCATAGATGGATCAGTCTCAATACTAGCCTACAAGATATTTATCTTTACACTGTGACTTTCAGATCTTGACATCTTTGAATTAGCCACTGCTTTTTGTGTTCTTCAAAGATTATTTTTTAACATAATGATAAGGAATGGGAGAGATCATTGTACTGTAGTGCGGCTCATACACCAGTTTACTGGTAACTGCAAAAACAATATTCACAAAAGTTCACCTGTTACAAATGCTATGATTTTGATTGTAAAATAAACAACTAGATCTATAGTTATTCTTTATTTGAAATTTGCTTTATTTATATAGTGGAGGCAGGTTCACTCTTAGTCTTATCCACAGTGTTTATAAACTTTATTTATATATTGGAGGCAGGTTCACTCTTATCTTATCCACAGTGTTTATAAACTTTATATATTGGAGGCAGGTTCACTCTTAGCCTTATCCACAGTGTTTATAAACTTTATTTATATATTGGAGGCAGGTTAACTCTTAGTCTTACCCACAGTGTTTTTATACCTAATTTACCTGAGGTATTTAAGTACATGTTCATCAAGTACATGTGTACGTGCTGACCATCTTGACTCATACTAAGGTTGTTGAAGTTGTGTGAGAAAATGGAGTGGTGTGGCAGAGGCGTAGCGACCCTTTTCGGCGCCCAGGGACTCAAACTTTCGATTAGCACCCCCCACCTTAAACTTTCGATTTGCACCCCCCCTCAAACTTTGATTTGCACCCGCCCCCTCAACATTTCAATTTTTTTTCCAACCCATTTTGTCCCCCCCCCCCCCTATGCATCTGTGGTGTGGTTTGGGACGGGTGGGTTGGGGTTTGGTATACTGCGTGTATTGTGAGGTTTTTGTGTGTAGTGGAGTAGGCTGTGGTGTATTGGGAATGGCGCGGGATAAGTAACTGGGTGTGGATAATGTAAGTAGCGCGGCTGAGATGTGGGTTGGGCAATGTACAGTAAAGGGATATAAATCCTGGACAGTGGGTTTTAAATGTGCATTGTAGGGTGTAGTGTTTTTTTGCGGGGTGGGGTGTGCGATGTTTGGGTTCAGGATGTCGGGTGGCGTTCAAGATAGTGTTGAAGTGTGGGCCGGGTTTGTGTGGGGGTTTGGTTAGGTGTGTAGTTCGTGGTGTCGTACTGTGTAAGGTGGTGTGGATTTTGGTATGGGTGAGGTTTGGAGTGTGGTAAATTGTGTGTATGGTGTGGGATAAGTGACTGGGTGTAGATCGTGGGGTTAGTTTTAGGTTATGCTAATGAAGCTTATTTAAAAACGCTACTACAATTAAAAGGGAAAATAACCATTAAAGTATTTGCGATCTCTGTATCAGCTAGCTGAGGGCATGACTTGGTGATAACGGCTGGTTGGTTTTAAATATAATAGCTGACCAGAGAGTAAGAATATTGTCTACGATGAGTTGCAAGATTCTACAACTACGTGCTACAGACTTCCTTAAAAAAAACTGAAAGAATTATTAAAATCTGTAAATAGCTAGGTTGTATATGCATAATTATTCTTATTCCGCTTAAAAGCTTATGATTATACAGTAATTTTATTTTTATTTCAAACAAAAATCTTGTGAAGCTAGTCAAATAAAAATAAGATACTTTTAATCAGTGTCTTCCTAGTGACCTAAGGTTCTGAAACTGATTTAAAAAAAAAATTGATGTTTGCATTATTGAATATATATATAGAAACAACTGCTTTTTTCAATGGTCCAGTAGGGTGATAGAGACATTTGCTTTCTTGTACTGGTCCTGTAGACGCTTTGTCAAATAAAGGTGGTACAATCTGGGGGTAAACAAAACATAATACTTCCAAAATTGGGTCTGTGATAGTGAACAGTCAGTTGTTATCATGTTTCGAGTATCATGTTTCGAGTATCATGTTTCGAGTATCATGTTTCGAGTATCATGTTTCGAGTATCATGTTTCGAGTATCATGTTTCGAGTATCATGTTTCGAGTATCATGTTTCGTGTATCATGTTTCGTGTATCATGTTTCGTGTATCATGTTTCGTGTATCATGTTTCGTGTATCATGTTTCGTGTATCATGTTTCGTGTATCATGTTTCGTGTATCATGTTTCGAGTATCATGTTTCGAGTATCATGTTTCGTGTATCATGTTTCGTGTATCATGTTTCGTGTATCATGTTTCGTGTATCATGTTTCGTGTATCATGTTTCGTGTATCATGTTTCGTGTATCATGTTTCGTGTATCATGTTTCGTGTATCATGTTTCGTGTATCATGTTTCGTGTATCATGTTTCGTGTATCATGTTTCGTGTATCATGTTTCGTGTATCATGTTTCGTGTATCATGTTTCGTGTATCATGTTTCGTGTATCATGTTTCGTGTATCATGTTTCGTGTATCATGTTTCGTGTATCATGTTTCGTGTATCATGTTTCGTGTATCATGTTTCGTGTATCATGTTTCGTGTATCATGTTTCGTGTATCATGTTTCGTGTATCATGTTTCGTGTATCATGTTTCGTGTATCATGTTTCGTGTATCATGTTTCGTGTATCATGTTTCGTGTATCATGTTTCGTGTATCATGTTTCGTGTATCATGTTTCGTGTATCATGTTTCGTGTATCATGTTTCGTGTATCATGTTTCGTGTATCATGTTTCGTGTATCATGTTTCGTGTATCATGTTTCGTGTATCATGTTTCGTGTATCATGTTTCGTGTATCATGTTTCGTGTATCATGTTTCGTGTATCATGTTTCGTGTATCATGTTTCGTGTATCATGTTTCGTGTATCATGTTTCGTGTATCATGTTTCGTGTATCATGTTTCGTGTATCATGTTTCGTGTATCATGTTTCGTGTATCATGTTTCGTGTATCATGTTTCGTGTATCATGTTTCGTGTATCATGTTTCGTGTATCATGTTTCGTGTATCATGTTTCGTGTATCATGTTTCGTGTATCATGTTTCGTGTATCATGTTTCGTGTATCATGTTTCGTGTATCATGTTTCGTGTATCATGTTTCGTGTATCATGTTTCGTGTATCATGTTTCGTGTATCATGTTTCGTGTATCATGTTTCGTGTATCATGTTTCGTGTATCATGTTTCGTGTATCATGTTTCGTGTATCATGTTTCGTGTATCATGTTTCGTGTATCATGTTTCGTGTATCATGTTTCGTGTATCATGTTTCGTGTATCATGTTTCGTGTATCATGTTTCGTGTATCATGTTTCGTGTATCATGTTTCGTGTATCATGTTTCGTGTATCATGTTTCGTGTATCATGTTTCGTGTATCATGTTTCGTGTATCATGTTTCGTGTATCATGTTTCGTGTATCATGTTTCGTGTATCATGTTTCGTGTATCATGTTTCGTGTATCATGTTTCGTGTATCATGTTTCGTGTATCATGTTTCGTGTATCATGTTTCGTGTATCATGTTTCGTGTATCATGTTTCGTGTATCATGTTTCGTGTATCATGTTTCGTGTATCATGTTTCGTGTATCATGTTTCGTGTATCATGTTTCGTGTATCATGTTTCGTGTATCATGTTTCGTGTATCATGTTTCGTGTATCATGTTTCGTGTATCATGTTTCGTGTATCATGTTTCGTGTATCATGTTTCGTGTATCATGTTTCGTGTATCATGTTTCGTGTATCATGTTTCGTGTATCATGTTTCGTGTATCATGTTTCGTGTATCATGTTTCGTGTATCATGTTTCGTGTATCATGTTTCGTGTATCATGTTTCGTGTATCATGTTTCGTGTATCATGTTTCGTGTATCATGTTTCGTGTATCATGTTTCGTGTATCATGTTTCGTGTATCATGTTTCGTGTATCATGTTTCGTGTATCATGTTTCGTGTATCATGTTTCGTGTATCATGTTTCGTGTATCATGTTTCGTGTATCATGTTTCGTGTATCATGTTTCGTGTATCATGTTTCGTGTATCATGTTTCGTGTATCATGTTTCGTGTATCATGTTTCGTGTATCATGTTTCGTGTATCATGTTTCGTGTATCATGTTTCGTGTATCATGTTTCGTGTATCATGTTTCGTGTATCATGTTTCGTGTATCATGTTTCGTGTATCATGTTTCGTGTATCATGTTTCGTGTATCATGTTTCGTGTATCATGTTTCGTGTATCATGTTTCGTGTATCATGTTTCGTGTATCATGTTTCGTGTATCATGTTTCGTGTATCATGTTTCGTGTATCATGTTTCGTGTATCATGTTTCGTGTATCATGTTTCGTGTATCATGTTTCGTGTATCATGTTTCGTGTATCATGTTTCGTGTATCATGTTTCGTGTATCATGTTTCGTGTATCATGTTTCGTGTATCATGTTTCGTGTATCATGTTTCGTGTATCATGTTTCGTGTATCATGTTTCGTGTATCATGTTTCGTGTATCATGTTTCGTGTATCATGTTTCGTGTATCATGTTTCGTGTATCATGTTTCGTGTATCATGTTTCGTGTATCATGTTTCGTGTATCATTTTCGTGTATCATGTTTCGTGTATCATGTTTCGTGTATCATGTTTCGTGTATCATGTTTCGTGTATCATGTTTCGTGTATCATGTTTCGTGTATCATGTTTCGTGTATCATGTTTCGTGTATCATGTTTCGTGTATCATGTTTCGTGTATCATGTTTCGTGTATCATGTTTCGTGTATCATGTTTCGTGTATCATGTTTCGTGTATCATGTTTCGTGTATCATGTTTCGTGTATCATGTTTCGTGTATCATGTTTCGTGTATCATGTTTCGTGTATCATGTTTCGTGTATCATGTTTCGTGTATCATGTTTCGTGTATCATGTTTCGTGTATCATGTTTCGTGTATCATGTTTCGTGTATCATGTTTCGTGTATCATGTTTCGTGTATCATGTTTCGTGTATCATGTTTCGTGTATCATGTTTCGTGTATCATGTTTCGTGTATCATGTTTCGTGTATCATGTTTCGTGTATCATGTTTCGTGTATCATGTTTCGTGTATCATGTTTCGTGTATCATGTTTCGTGTATCATGTTTCGTGTATCATGTTTCGTGTATCATGTTTCGTGTATCATGTTTCGTGTATCATGTTTCGTGTATCATGTTTCGTGTATCATGTTTCGTGTATCATGTTTCGTGTATCATGTTTCGTGTATCATGTTTCGTGTATCATGTTTCGTGTATCATGTTTCGTGTATCATGTTTCGTGTATCATGTTTCGTGTATCATGTTTCGTGTATCATGTTTCGTGTATCATGTTTCGTGTATCATGTTTCGTGTATCATGTTTCGTGTATCATGTTTCGTGTATCATGTTTCGTGTATCATGTTTCGTGTATCATGTTTCGTGTATCATGTTTCGTGTATCATGTTTCGTGTATCATGTTTCGTGTATCATGTTTCGTGTATCATGTTTCGTGTATCATGTTTCGTGTATCATGTTTCGTGTATCATGTTTCGTGTATCATGTTTCGTGTATCATGTTTCGTGTATCATGTTTCGTGTATCATGTTTCGTGTATCATGTTTCGTGTATCATGTTTCGTGTATCATGTTTCGTGTATCATGTTTCGTGTATCATGTTTCGTGTATCATGTTTCGTGTATCATGTTTCGTGTATCATGTTTCGTGTATCATGTTTCGTGTATCATGTTTCGTGTATCATGTTTCGTGTATCATGTTTCGTGTATCATGTTTCGTGTATCATGTTTCGTGTATCATGTTTCGTGTATCATGTTTCGTGTATCATGTTTCGTGTATCATGTTTCGTGTATCATGTTTCGTGTATCATGTTTCGTGTATCATGTTTCGTGTATCATGTTTCGTGTATCATGTTTCGTGTATCATGTTTCGTGTATCATGTTTCGTGTATCATGTTTCGTGTATCATGTTTCGTGTATCATGTTTCGTGTATCATGTTTCGTGTATCATGTTTCGTGTATCATGTTTCGTGTATCATGTTTCGTGTATCATGTTTCGTGTATCATGTTTCGTGTATCATGTTTCGTGTATCATGTTTCGTGTATCATGTTTCGTGTATCATGTTTCGTGTATCATGTTTCGTGTATCATGTTTCGTGTATCATGTTTCGTGTATCATGTTTCGTGTATCATGTTTCGTGTATCATGTTTCGTGTATCATGTTTCGTGTATCATGTTTCGTGTATCATGTTTCGTGTATCATGTTTCGTGTATCATGTTTCGTGTATCATGTTTCGTGTATCATGTTTCGTGTATCATGTTTCGTGTATCATGTTTCGTGTATCATGTTTCGTGTATCATGTTTCGTGTATCATGTTTCGTGTATCATGTTTCGTGTATCATGTTTCGTGTATCATGTTTCGTGTATCATGTTTCGTGTATCATGTTTCGTGTATCATGTTTCGTGTATCATGTTTCGTGTATCATGTTTCGTGTATCATGTTTCGTGTATCATGTTTCGTGTATCATGTTTCGTGTATCATGTTTCGTGTATCATGTTTCGTGTATCATGTTTCGTGTATCATGATTTCGTGAATCATGTTTCGTGTATCATGTTTCGTGTATCATGTTTCGTGTATCATGTTTCGTGAATCATGTTTCGTGTATCATGTTTCGTGAATCATGTTTCGTGTATCATGTTTCATGAATCATGTTTCGTGTATCATGTTTCGTGAATCATGTTTCGTGTATCATGTTTCATGAGAAATGATAAGCCTCACGTATCATGTCTCACGTATCATGTCTCACGTATCATGTCTCACGTATCATGTCTCACGTATCATGTCTCACGTATCATGTCTCACGTATCATGTCTCACGTATCATGTCTCACGTATCATGTCTCACGTATCATGTCTCACGTATCATGTCTCACGTATCATGTCTCACGTATCATGTCTCACGTATCATGTCTCACGTATCATGTCTCACGTATCATGTCTCACGTATCATGTCTCACGTATCATGTCTCACGTATCATGTCTCACGTATCATGTCTCACGTATCATGTCTCACGTATCATGTCTCACGTATCATGTCTCACGTATCATGTCTCACGTATCATGTCTCACGTATCATGTCTCACGTATCATGTCTCACGTATCATGTCTCACGTATCATGTCTCACGTATCATGTCTCACGTATCATGTCTCACGTATCATGTCTCACGTATCATGTCTCACGTATCATGTCTCACGTATCATGTCTCACGTATCATGTCTCACGTATCATGTCTCACGTATCATGTCTCACGTATCATGTCTCACGTATCATGTCTCACGTATCATGTCTCACGTATCATGTCTCACGTATCATGTCTCACGTATCATGTCTCACGTATCATGTCTCACGTATCATGTCTCACGTATCATGTCTCACGTATCATGTCTCACGTATCATGTCTCACGTATCATGTCTCACGTATCATGTCTCACGTATCATGTCTCACGTATCATGTCTCACGTATCATGTCTCACGTATCATGTCTCACGTATCATGTCTCACGTATCATGTCTCACGTATCATGTCTCACGTATCATGTCTCACGTATCATGTCTCACGTATCATGTCTCACGTATCATGTCTCACGTATCATGTCTCACGTATCATGTCTCACGTATCATGTCTCACGTATCATGTCTCACGTATCATGTCTCACGTATCATGTCTCACGTATCATGTCTCACGTATCATGTCTCACGTATCATGTCTCACGTATCATGTCTCACGTATCATGTCTCACGTATCATGTCTCACGTATCATGTCTCACGTATCATGTCTCACGTATCATGTCTCACGTATCATGTCTCACGTATCATGTCTCACGTATCATGTCTCACGTATCATGTCTCACGTATCATGTCTCACGTATCATGTCTCACGTATCATGTCTCACGTATCATGTCTCACGTATCATGTCTCACGTATCATGTCTCACGTATCATGTCTCACGTATCATGTCTCACGTATCATGTCTCACGTATCATGTCTCACGTATCATGTCTCACGTATCATGTCTCACGTATCATGTCTCACGTATCATGTCTCACGTATCATGTCTCACGTATCATGTCTCACGTATCATGTCTCACGTATCATGTCTCACGTATCATGTCTCACGTATCATGTCTCACGTATCATGTCTCACGTATCATGTCTCACGTATCATGTCTCACGTATCATGTCTCACGTATCATGTCTCACGTATCATGTCTCACGTATCATGTCTCACGTATCATGTCTCACGTATCATGTCTCACGTATCATGTCTCACGTATCATGTCTCACGTATCATGTCTCACGTATCATGTCTCACGTATCATGTCTCACGTATCATGTCTCACGTATCATGTCTCACGTATCATGTCTCACGTATCATGTCTCACGTATCATGTCTCACGTATCATGTCTCACGTATCATGTCTCACGTATCATGTCTCACGTATCATGTCTCACGTATCATGTCTCACGTATCATGTCTCACGTATCATGTCTCACGTATCATGTCTCACGTATCATGTCTCACGTATCATGTCTCACGTATCATGTCTCACGTATCATGTCTCACGTATCATGTCTCACGTATCATGTCTCACGTATCATGTCTCACGTATCATGTCTCACGTATCATGTCTCACGTATCATGTCTCACGTATCATGTCTCACGTATCATGTCTCACGTATCATGTCTCACGTATCATGTCTCACGTATCATGTCTCACGTATCATGTCTCACGTATCATGTCTCACGTATCATGTCTCACGTATCATGTCTCACGTATCATGTCTCACGTATCATGTCTCACGTATCATGTCTCACGTATCATGTCTCACGTATCATGTCTCACGTATCATGTCTCACGTATCATGTCTCACGTATCATGTCTCACGTATCATGTCTCACGTATCATGTCTCACGTATCATGTCTCACGTATCATGTCTCACGTATCATGTCTCACGTATCATGTCTCACGTATCATGTCTCACGTATCATGTCTCACGTATCATGTCTCACGTATCATGTCTCACGTATCATGTCTCACGTATCATGTCTCACGTATCATGTCTCACGTATCATGTCTCACGTATCATGTCTCACGTATCATGTCTCACGTATCATGTCTCACGTATCATGTCTCACGTATCATGTCTCACGTATCATGTCTCACGTATCATGTCTCACGTATCATGTCTCACGTATCATGTCTCACGTATCATGTCTCACGTATCATGTCTCACGTATCATGTCTCACGTATCATGTCTCACGTATCATGTCTCACGTATCATGTCTCACGTATCATGTCTCACGTATCATGTCTCACGTATCATGTCTCACGTATCATGTCTCACGTATCATGTCTCACGTATCATGTCTCACGTATCATGTCTCACGTATCATGTCTCACGTATCATGTCTCACGTATCATGTCTCACGTATCATGTCTCACGTATCATGTCTCACGTATCATGTCTCACGTATCATGTCTCACGTATCATGTCTCACGTATCATGTCTCACGTATCATGTCTCACGTATCATGTCTCACGTATCATGTCTCACGTATCATGTCTCACGTATCATGTCTCACGTATCATGTCTCACGTATCATGTCTCACGTATCATGTCTCACGTATCATGTCTCACGTATCATGTCTCACGTATCATGTCTCACGTATCATGTCTCACGTATCATGTCTCACGTATCATGTCTCACGTATCATGTCTCACGTATCATGTCTCACGTATCATGTCTCACGTATCATGTCTCACGTATCATGTCTCACGTATCATGTCTCACGTATCATGTCTCACGTATCATGTCTCACGTATCATGTCTCACGTATCATGTCTCACGTATCATGTCTCACGTATCATGTCTCACGTATCATGTCTCACGTATCATGTCTCACGTATCATGTCTCACGTATCATGTCTCACGTATCATGTCTCACGTATCATGTCTCACGTATCATGTCTCACGTATCATGTCTCACGTATCATGTCTCACGTATCATGTCTCACGTATCATGTCTCAAGTATCATGTCTCACGTATCATGTCTCACGTATCATGTCTCACGTATCATGTCTCACGTATCATGTCTCACGTATCATGTCTCACGTATCATGTCTCAAGTATCATGTCTCACGTATCATGTCACACGTCCTAAACGCACAACCAGACGAACACACATCAAACAGACCTTAAAGTCCTTAAGCCGAGTACTCTTGCAGGAGATCTGCCCAGGATGGGTCTACTCGATGGGTCCACTTGATGATGGGTCCACTATATGAAGGGTCCACTTGATGATGGGCCCACTCGACGATCGGTCGACTTGATGATGGGTCCACTTGCTGGGTCCACTCGATGATGGGTCCACTCGATTATGGGTGGACTTGATGATGGGTCCACTCGATGATGGCGTGTAAAGTAGCTGTCGACAGCATCACATAAATGTTCTCCCCAACTTCCGGTGAAAGTTCCGGTATCCAAATCACCCTGTGATGAAATAAGTAATAACATAATGAAGAATTTTGTAATGTTTGTCATATTATCAACGATTTAATAAACTTGCTGTTTTGTTATACGGTAATTTATTTTTATCTTACAGTTTATTACTTTATTTCCATCATTCAGAACAAAGAGGAGAATACTTTGTATTGACTTCAGTGTTTTATTATTTACAGCAGACAACTCTGACTATACGTTAACAGACTGAACATTAAAGGGAAGTAACTATGATATGTATAATACAAGGGACGTAACAATAACTAACAAGATATAATTTAAATCTTACTAAAATAATTTTATATTCTATATATATTGTATTATGTCTTTTGTGTCTATGTTGGAATCGTTTAGGAAATGGTCCTGTATAACATAATTTTGAAAAAAAAAGTTTTTCTTTAAAAAGAGGGGGTGGGCGGGAAAAGAGACAACTTTCCTGACGAAAAGTATTAAATCCCATAATATAACTAAATTATCCTAATAATATGAAAGCCAGTGTGCACACCTCTCTCTCTCTCTCTCTCTCTCTCTCTCTCCGCAAAATATTTTCCGAGGCAATGAGATCAGTATCTTCAGCGATATATGGATGTATGGAGACCTTAATGAAACGGGCTTTTGTTGCAAACTATATGTTGGATTATTAAATGTATAACCTAAATTGTATTTAAAGAAGGAAGATGAAAAAGGAATTATCGAATGTAGAAACTTTTTAAATCATGCAACTGGAAAAGTGTTTATGATTGTGACAAGAACTCTTTAGAGAACATACAAATTTAAAAACAATGGCGTCATCGCTTTAAGGATAAAAATAGAATGTCGAAAATGATACACAATACTAATGAAGTCATCTTCAATAATATTTGCTTTCCACATTTTCCAATTATAGAATATGAAGAAAGGAACTATTTCGCTCAAATTAGAATTAAATCTATAGATTCTAGATCGGCTTATCAAGACTTATGCTATAAATGTAGACATTTATAATTTTCTCGGGCAAAAAAATACTTTAAAAAACAACACGAATAACAGCCGGGCTTTTAACGGAATCATTTTTTAAGTCTGTTAATCAGTTTGTGCATTTAATATGGTTTTGCGTTGACTAATAATGTATATAATTTGTTTTTTCTAATAGGTATTGGTAGCCTATGTTATTTTAAAGGTGTCGGATTTTTAGCTATTTAGTTATTTCTTTAATTTATCGCTAATATCGTTCAACGTGTAGTAAAGCACATTGCGTTTTGACCAATAACTATTTTATAAATTATTTTTCTCCAACAAGAATAACAAAAATATATAGGCATAGGGCTATAATTCGCGTCGGGTACCGATGGCTAGTAGTTTACCATAGGTATTCGAGGATATGTAAAATAAATATCTCATGATACTAAATACTCTATATACTTAGTATATTTCGTATACACTACTATAGACCAATTTGAGAAAGTAAAAATAAAAATAAAAGTTAGCCCTTATAAATTTTAAATATTCTGTACATTGATAGTATACAAAACTTACATCAACCCTCGTCGTCAATATGATGCTGTTGTTTAGGTCGACGTTGTTTAGTGGCAATTAGAAAGATAAGTTATCCAAACACATGAACGATGAGCACCATTTTATTAGCAACATCGTCGTCAATATGATGCTGTTGTTTAGGTCGACGTTGTTTAGTGGCAATTAGAAAGATAAGTTATCCAAACACATGAAATATTTTATTGAAATCCCTAAATTCAAGATGGAGGTCTAAGTCCAAAGGATACGCGCCTGTTCCCAAAGACACATGACTCGATTATGCACTAACGTTTGGCCTCCACTGCGCATGACATCTCACAATATTGTGTCACACAATGAACTATTTCTACCCCAGGCACTTGTCAAAACAAACACGGGTACTGGTTGACATTCTACTTGGCACTGTGCTAAACCCATCAAACACACACGTCACACAATCTCACTACACATTCTTTACAGTGAGCGTTTTCGCATAAACTTCACACAAACCACGTCACCAGATACCCCAGTTTCTATTGTCACCACCCTCCACTGGAATCTATATCTAGGGGGGGGGGTCACAATTTATGACGTCAGCATAGGAGGGGGGTGGGAAAAATAGACTTTAGCAGAAGTGTGGATTGTGCGGGGGGGGGGGGGGGGGGGTGGTAGGATCTTTTTGTACGTCCACATGATGGATTTAACATTTAAATTTAAAAAAAAAAACTTCTCATATTGTAAATAAGACAAATATACTAGTAGTTTTTAGTAATTCATAATTTATAGGTTCGACACTAGCAATGCTGCGACTGGACATCTCTATACATAATATCTAACCCTCCTCCCGCCCCCTCCCACGCTTTCCAGTCTGGTGAGCTGTGATTCACGCCGAATGTTTAAACGATTTGAAACTAAGGGGAGGTAGCCAAGGACCGTAGTCCATACATATTGTACTGTCTAGCGGCCGTTCATAAATGACTTCGCGTTAATTAGCCGAATTTTTCACCCAACCCAAATCGTGTGCACACACCAGATAGCCACTGACGACATTAAAAATGTTTTGTTCTGTAGCCCACCCACCCCCTCTTCAGTAAAAAAAAATTTTTTTTTAAATATTTGCATGTCTGACTGCAATAACATGCAATCTCTGACTAGCTTTAAGAAAAATTGTTGGTAAAATGGAGACGTACGCGGTGTCCATATGCGATCACTCTTTGAATTAACAAAAAGTTAAATAGTCTTAGCACATTCACACCGCCACAGTGTGTTTATAGATCAAATGTACTTCCATTGAATTATTTATGGTATCCAGGAAGATAAAATTGTAATCAACTTTCATAAACAGAAAGTTAGCCGAGGAAAGAAAAATGTGTTGATGTTTTGTGATCCGTCACACAAAAGATTCAGTTTCTAATCTTTGTCAACAATCAATAGAGTTACGTTTCCGGCACTAAATGATTGTTTCGGTCTATTTTAAACACTATTGGAGTAATACAGTATCGTATACAAAAATTTGTAATATATTGATACCTTGATTAATCGCTGAACTGATATTTGAGTTAGTTGTAACTCGCATGACGAAGATTGTCTAAGTACTGTTTTAACATTCTTTGGGTTGCTTGAAGGGTTTTAAAAACGATACTTTCGGATGCATAGCGACGTATTCCTGCGCCCGGGAGGTGCTATCAGTTTAGCTATAACGCTAATAATAAATAGGCCCAGCTATTGTAAATGAACACACACTATAGAAATAACACGGTGAAAATGTACGACAATGCCACGTATAAAATGCTCACACAGAAAAACAACAACTCTGGCGTAATTCCCACACCGGATCTAAATTATAAAAAAAACTGTAACAAAACAAATGAAGCCGTCTTGTTTATCTGACCTATGACCCCCAATACACTTTGCTGTGTTTTACCGTCATGGTTAGTTTATATTTTGTTATTGTAGGTTATGTGAAAAACATGGTGTGGTGACTTAGTCTAGATAGAACATGGTGTGGTGACTTAGTCTAGATAGAACATGGTGTGGTGACTTAGTCTAGATAGAACATGGTGTGGTGACTTAGTCTAGATAGAACATAGTGTGGTGACTTACTTTATTGAAATCTTTGTTTATCTATGCAATTTGCTAATCTCTATAATATATAAAGCAAAGTTGTCGGGTGCCCGATATGGCACTTACCGGCTCCTCAAATTTGGCAAGATCTTGCCTTGGGGCAACAGAACACGGGGGCCTGTTGGCCGAAAAGTCTTCGATGAGGGGGTCAAAACTGACCTCGACTGACCGGCGCCTTATATGAGCTATAAATCGAAATGTCCAAGTAGGAACCTCTTCATAACTCTTGAGGTCGTAGACCGACCCTCGGGCGAATTAATTAAGCATTCAAATTCTCAATGTTTTCGAAAGCCTAAGCGAAGCTGGGCAGCATGCCTAGTAAGTGTATAAACTAAATTTTATTAAAAGAAGGAAAATAAAAATAAAGGCATATTCCAATGTAAATCAGATTTCTCGCTAAAGCGTTTATTGTTGTGACAAGAACGTAAGAAAAATAAACCGGGAGTGATCTCCCCTAAACTTTCTCGAATATTCTGATATAAAACAACAGGGGATGGGAACTCGGGCTATAGACATGATTTTTAATCAATTTTAAATACTTAAAGTTTTAAAAATAGAATAAAATCTCGTAGACAAATGAATTGCACACCAAGTGAACGCTAAATAAAAAAAGTGCTTAATAGTGCGCAATATTATTAGTACTTTAAAAATTTACATTAGTTTTTTGAGAAATCGGAAGTAGCGTAAATTACTACTTCCGGTCAACGGAAATTACTCACAATTTAACAGAAGGTAGAGGATTAGATCTTTTATTTACATGTGAATTTTCATTTATCTATGTGAATTAATACTCAAGTTATAGGCTTTTGAAAAATTGGAAGTAGAAAAAGTACCACTTCCGGTTATCGGAAATCACTCAAAAGTTGACACGGATCTACGATTTTGATAAAATACTTATATATGAAATTTCATCAACCTAGCTGTAACGGTACTCAAGTTATCGTGTTTACACACGGACAGACACACACACAGACACACAGACATACGAACAGAGTTGCAAATCCCAGTTTTTCAGACTGGATTACGCACAAAACCTCTTAATTTTGATACATCTGGATTGATAATTTTTGCCCGATTAAAATAAGTCCTCTATACTTCGGATGTGATGAAGGACTGAGGTGTAATACGGTGAAAATTGTTAAAATTTCAAGTGATTTTTGTGCACGATTACAATACTTTCTCTATACTTCGTATATACGAGAAAGGAGTAAAGCAGGCGTCGAAACACAAAAAAGCTATACGAGACATATTAGGCAGCTTTAAAATTACCCCTTAGTTCCAATATTGCTTATTAAGCTAAATTGTCCTTTTACGCTTATACGAACCCTCCTTTAGAGAAAACTGCTAAACAAATTGAATAAAAGAAGAAAAAAAAATAGAAGAGCAGGAAAACCACTAAACGTATTGAAGATATTATGGTGTATTTTATTAATTACATGCTTAATAAATTGTTTTGTTTGCAATAATGCAAATGGTCAACAATGAAATATTTACATTGTTTAATACAAATTAATAAATATAATATTTTAAATACAGTTTTTGGTTTTAGCTTGAAATTTTGTCCGAAATTTCCTCTGTAGATTAAGGAGGTAGGAAGTGCTTGATCAAATTCCAAAAAAGTTTTTTTTTTAAAAATGATGAATTATTATTTTACAAATTTACTTTTTTTTCTCCTTCTCACATGTATCTTTCTCATTATTCCTTTTTTTTTCTCCTACACCATTTCACAAATCTCACATACTTTTTCCACCCCTCTCTCTCAAAATATATATTACTCTTACACTCTATTTCACTCATTTTCTCACAATCTTTCTCTGTAAATGTATCTCTTTTATTCCCTCTCACCCTATTTCTACAGCTCTCTCTCTCTCTCTCCTTCTTTATCTACTACGCCTCTCTCTCTCAATTACTCTCTCTTGGTCTTACTTCGCCCGGAACATGTATATATATATATATATATATATATATATATATATATATATATATATATATATATATATATATATATATATATATATATATATAAAAACTTTAGGTTATATTTGGTTAGATTAGGCAATGTAATGTTAGGTTGTGTTAGGCTGAGTTGGGTTAGGTTGGTTGTACTAGATTAGGTTTAGTTACATTAGGAAATTTTGATTTTTGGGTTAAGTTTATAAACATAATCTTAAATGACAATAATTTATAACCGGCATTACAGGTAGCTTCAGTATGGTGTAGGCTTAGTTGAGGTTTGTAAGGTTGAGGTAACATACAATGATTTAGGTGAAGTTGAGGTAGATTTTGTTAAAGAAGTTTAGTTTGTGTAGGTGAGGTGTATTTGCGGTGTACTTGTATTGTGTTGATATAAATAAATGTATGTATATATATGTATATTCATATATATATATATATATATATATATATATATATATATATATATATATATATATATATATATATATATATATATATATATATATATATATATATATATATATATATATATATATATATATATATATATATATAGTCATGTATACATAGACATGTGTTTGAGTATGGTCGTAACTGTGTATGATAATAATATTAATACAACTTTTTATAATGATAAGGACCAAGTGAAAGTTCATAAAAGGTGATCAGATAACGATTTTAATGATAACGAAGTGGTTATGATGATTATAATGACGATTATAAAGATTAGGCATATAATTAACATTGATAAATGGGCTGAGATTGACATTGACAAGTACATAAAATAGCTTAAAGACACGTAGAGATATTAAGAGGAAAATGTTATTAACAGCAATTCTGTTAAAAGTATTGTGTAGGTATATTCTTAGGTATACATATACATCTAGGAAAAAAAATATCGGTACAAAAATACTTATCCATAGACAATGTCGCAATTTACTGTCCAATTTACCCCCACCCTCCAGATGGCATCACACGCCTTCATAAAAATCTAACACCCCACCCACCTCCATACCGAACTATTTATTTTTGTCAATGTTAATGTGTCGTTTCGGAAAAGGGACATCATCAGTCAAGGTTGGTTTCACAGTAAATATTAATTGAGTTGCCTCCCCTAGTAACTGTACCTTGTTTGGCAGCAAGTTTGATTTTGTTACCCTGTCTCACCATCCGATCTGTTGATGAGAAATTGACGCTGACCTCCACCTGTGGCCGCTCGTGTTTGACACAGACTTGAGGGCACGAGACACATATATCCCCGGGCGCCGACATTATGGGGCGCCAAAATGGTTTGTAAAAAACAAATTAAAATCGCATTTTAGCGGCAGTTTTGCATTATAAATATAAAAAAATTTATAGAGGGGGGTTGCAAATTGAAAGGTTGTTCCCGGTGAGGGGGGGGGGGCAAATTGAAAATTGAAAGGTTGTTCCCGAGGGGGGCGCCAAATTGAAAGTTTGTCCCTGGGCGCCGGGAAGGGTCGCTACGCCTCTGTCTGCAGTCGTTTGTGAGTTTTCCTACGGCTGACTGTGACTACGTCAGTCGCCCTTTGCTAGTGTAATCAACGGGTTGTCATTTCATCTAGTTCTCTCCTCCCTGTAAGGGCTGGTCATATAGTCATCATCCCTGCTACAGCTGGTCCTATGACTGCATTGTCATCCCACTCCCGACATCAGACATGCGGCAATTCACAGCCGCATCGTGCACACATACATTGCGTCCGGTAATATAAAAGACAAGGGGCTAGACATGATAAAGTAAAAAAAATAAAACAACACATTATTGTACTTGCAGTTTGTTTACTCAAAACGATATATGCTGCTGTTCTTTGCCAAATTTCATATATATATATATATATATATATATATATATATATATATATATATATATATATATATATATATATATATATATATATATATATATATATATATATATGTAACTAGGGTAGGCCTAGCTACTAGTTACAATCTGATGCAACTGATAACGAACGATAAGCCGCGACGCAGTATTACAGTCTGATGCAACTGATAGCAGGTGGCTTATTAAATCGGACTGATAACAATCTCAAAGCCAACGCGTGCTATTTTGGGAAACGGTACGAGGGGATTCAGACGGCCTGTCAACTTTGATTGATAGGATGCAGATGTTTTATTAATCGGACTGTACGTTAGAACTGCGCAACTAGTAGTCGGAGACATCGAGTACAAATATCGATTACGGATGAATACAAGTACGAATACGAGTACGAATACAAGGGATAAATAGGAGGGGACGGCTGAGCTCGCCCTTTTTCGATCGCTCGCTCTTTTTCGATCGCTCGCTCTCTTTCGATCGCTCGCACTCTCTTCATCGCTCGCTTTAGATCAGTCAGTCTGTGTGACATATCAAGTTGGAGATAGAACGGGTTAGCCGTATTGTGTTAAGAAGGACGATAGACATGTGGATTCAGTTATATGAAGCCTAGTGAGGACTGTTAGGGGTCAGTTGATTCAGACTATTATTGTGAAGCATTCCTGTTGATTCATTGTGTTATTTTGAAGCATTTCTTGATTCATGTAATAAAAGGATCAATAGCGAACCTGCATCTTCGAGTATTTCTACTGTAGTCGATGTTGTGTAGAATGAGTGGTTAAACTCGTTACATTTGGCACTACAGGCAAATAGTCTCGTAACATGTGGCGTTGCGAGCAGGGTAACTGTTCGCTCGTTACAATTGGCGTCGTCGGACAGGATGAATTCAACTAGACTTGCCGTTGGAGGCACCCATAGTCAACCTTGTGCATAACTGTGTTTTGTGTGTGTGTGAATTCGGACATTCAGGAACTGTGAAAATTGAGGAACGAGAAAAATTTTTCATACACACACGGTAAGAAAGAACTCTTTTTTTTTGTTACTTACGGAATAAAATGTCTACTCTGGACGAGAAGCAGACCCATATAGTGGTCCTACCCAGAGAGTCCCACATTAACAAATTTTACGGGGACGGTGATCCAACTTTAACCAACAGGTTCAGTGAAGAGGTCAAAGCGGCCTGGGCCTCGAGAGGTATGTCACCAGAGGAAAGATTAAGACTGCTGATGGGCAGTATAGGAGAGACGGTTAGGGCAGAGGTCAAATGCCACGATAAAACCATCCAATCAGATCCAGATAAGGTGCTGGATCTGATTATGGAGACCTTTGGGGAGAGACGGTCGGGATCGCAACTGCTAACGGTGTTAGTAGGCTTGAAGCAGAGAATGGCGGAGAGTGTGATGGAGTATTCACACCGAATAAACAGGGCCTTTGATTCGGTAAAGGGCAAAACACCTGACATTGATGTACGCCTACTGAGGGACCATTTCATCGAGGGGCTAGCAACCCCGATCTTAAGGAGAGAGTTGAAAGAGGAGGTCCACAAAGACCCGCAGTTGACCTTCCTTCAGGTCAGGAACTCAGCGATCCGCAGGTCCGAGGATGAGGACCAATCGAACTGTTCGGTGGACAAAGTCTCTGTGCCGGAACAGAAACAATCCCCACCCACAGGGGCCGACACGATGGAGACCATGATGGCTCAACTGTTGGCCCACCTAGATAAGGTTGACCAACGTTTGGAGAGGTTAGAAAGCAGGTCAACAGCTGAGAATCAGGAAAAGAACGGGACAAAACAGAGACAGGTTGGACGGCCGCGTCCTGCCAAGCCATCACTCCAATGGACGGCCGACGGTCGACCAATTTGCTTGTCCTGTTCACAACCCGGACATATGGCACGGTACTGTCAGGGAAACGGTCGTCCTCTGTAAGGCAGGGCCAGGCTACAGAGGGGCGAGGTTATGGCCCAAGAAACAAAATGATGGGAGTCTGTCCCGAAATGGTGATTACGATTGGGGACATCGCGGTGAAGGCAATTGTGGATACAGGCTCCCAGGTGACGACAATTACGGAACAATTTTACACCAAATGGATGAAAGGAAAAGACAATAGGTTAAGGTGTGACACAAGCATGCGCCTGACGGCAGCTAATGGATTAACCATTCCATACTGTGGTTATTTTCTGGCGGATGTCGTGGTGGCGGGACATAGGTTGAAGCAGGTTGGGGTGTTCGTTACGAAACACAACCTAGAGACAAATGTGTCAAATATACCTTGCCTGTTGGGCATGAATATTCTTGGCCAGTTGCCAGAATTTCTTACAAATATTGTCGGATCGCCCACATCAGATCGGGGATCCAAGTTGGCCAGGTTTGCCAAGACCAGAGGAAGGACAGCAGTCCCGGCAAACACGGTCAAGGCAATCACATTACAAATCGGTGATAGAAGTGTAAATGGCGATATGATGATAGAACCATGTGGCGCCGCACTGAGGGCAGGCGTCGTGTTACTGCGGACATACACATCAGCGGAAAACGGACTAGTTCAAGGGTTGGTAGCTAATGTTTTGGATGAGGAAATTTTTATACCGCCTAACACTCTGGTAGGAGTACCACAGAACGTCGAGGTACAAAGGTCGGCACAGTGCATCGAACTGATCAATACCAGCAGTAATGAAGTAACAATTAGGTCGGTCAATGTGACGGCCGAGGTGAAGAAAGAGGATGGCCGATCATATACATTCCCGGAAACTGAGGACCCAAAACTAAATGAATTGCTGAATAAATACAGTGATATATTTGCCTCGTATGAGGGTGATTTGGGGTACACGGAAGTAATCAAACACCAGATACCCTTACTACAAGACAAGCCGGTGGCGCAACCCTACCGAAGATTACCACCAAGTCACTACTCGGCGGTGAAAGCACACCTGAATGATCTACTAAAAAAGGGAATTATTACAACCAGTACAAGCCCGTATGCGGCACCGATAGTAGTGGTAAAAAAGAAGTCAGGGGAGATAAGACTGTGTTGTGATTACCGGAAATTGAACAATATCACAAGAAGGGATGCATTCCCCTTGCCTCGTATTGATGAGTGTCTTGATGCGTTGGGGGGAGCAAGATTTTTTTCTACCCTGGATTTGGCTAGTGGCTACCACCAAGTGGCCATGCACCCCAACGATCAACATAAAACGGCATTTATTTCTCCACTGGGACTGTACGAGTGGACCCGTATGCCGTTTGGTTTGACTAATGCACCTGCTACATTCCAGCGAGTAATGCAGAGTGCTATGAGTGACTTTCTATTTCAAATAATGTTGGTGTACTTGGATGATATTCTAGTTTACTCAAAAACTTGGGAGGACCATCTAAAAAGATTAGAACAAGTGTTTCTCCGTCTTAGGGAGATAGGAGTAAAGCTGAACCCAGACAAATGCTGCTTTGGTCTGAAATCGGTACATTTTTTGGGTTATGTGATTTCGTCGGATGGCATCGCCACTGACCCAGATAAAATTGCAGCTGTTAAAGAATGGAAACAACCAACAACTACGGTAGAGGTCAGATCATTCTTGGGCTTTGCTTCCTATTATAGAAAATTTGTGCCTGGTTTTGCAAAAATTGCCGCACCATTGCATGACTTGGTAAACAAAATGACAAAGAAACACAGTAAGGAGAAAAAGAAAGGTAAAACACACCGGATAGGTGAATTATGGACTGATGAATGCCTGAACTCGTTTAAGCTCTTGAAAAAGGCTTTGACAGAGGCGCCGATATTGGGATACGCGGACTTTGACAAACCATTTCGGTTAGAAATCGACGCCAGCTCTAAAGGTCTGGGAGCTGTGCTATCACAACAACAAAAGCAAGGTTTCAGGGTTATTGCGTATGCCAGTCGAGCTCTGAAGGAATCAGAGAAGAACATGACAAATTACAGCGCCATGAAACTAGAACTTTTGACATTAAAATGGGCTGTGACTGAAAAATTCAGGGACTATCTATTAGGTGCTAAATGTGTGGTATACACTGACAATAACCCCTTGAGTCACCTAAAGACAGCAAAGTTGGGATCCATCGAACAGCGATGGGCAGCAGAATTGGCACTCTTTGACCTAGAGATAAAATATCGCCCGGGGCGGTCCAATGGCAATGCGGACGCCTTATCAAGGAATCCTTACGAGAGACCGGGCGATGAGGAAGAAACGCTGACAGGAATATGTGAGGTCAGAGCGTCAACAGATATCCCTCAGGGGGTACAAGTGATGCAAAACGGGCAGACCGGGGTGGAGCACATATCCACAGAGCCCGGACATATGGACAGTAGTGATTTTAATTGCCTTAATCACAAAAAGATAAGAGATGCCCAGAGAACGGATAGTGGCTTACAACCGCTATTGAAATACGTCCAGGAACAGAAATTCCCAGGAAGAAGGGAAAGAGAACAATTTGGTCGAGAAACAAAGAAAATACTGAGTCAGTGGGACCGTCTCAGTATAGAGGATGGTGTTCTCATGCGGAGAATTCATGACCAAATTGATGGGACAATACACCAGGTGGTGGTGCCTGGACAGTTACGAGAAGAAGTGCTAAGGTTGGCACATGACAGGGCAGGACACCAGGGTCAGGATAGGACGCACAAAATATTACGACGGAGGTGTTACTGGCACAATATGGAAATGGAGGTCAAACGCCATTGTGAGGCTTGTGTGAGGTGTCAGCATGCGAAAATGCCAGTTGTCAAAATGAGACAGCCATCAGGACACCTACTAGCGACAAAACCACTAGAGATTGTGGCTATGGACTTTACGTCGTTGGAGCAATCATCGGATGGGACGGAACATGTGTTGGTAATGACTGATGTATTCACCAAATGGACTGTGGCGGTGCCCACACGAGATCAGACTGCCAAAACAGTGGCAAAGGTCTTAATAGAACATTGGTTCATCAAATATGGCATACCAAGACAATTACACTCTGACCAAGGAAGGGCTTTCGAGTCAGAAGTAATTAACCAACTGTGCAGCCACTACGGGATCAACAAATCTAGAACAACCACATTTAATCCGAAAGGAAACGGACAGTGTGAACGGTTCAACCGCAGCATGCATGATTTGCTGCGTACCCTAGAACCTGAACAGAAAAAACGTTGGCCGGATTTTCTCCCAGAGTTGGTATATCTATACAACTGCACCCCCCATGCCACAACCGGCCTTGCGCCACACATGTTGCTGTTCGGACGGGAGGCTCGACTCCCTCTTGATTTGTTCCTAGGAAAAAGGGAGAGTATGACTGGCTCATACACCGCACTGGAATATGTGAATGAACATATGAGAAGAATTAGAGAAATGTACAGGGTAGTACAGGAAAGACTAGAACATGAAGCACGGCGAAGGGAACCGCCGGTACAGACAAAGGACCCGCCACTCAAACTGAACGACAGGGTATTACTGCGTAGCCACCCGTTAGGCAGAAACAAAATCCACGATCTCTGGGGACAGGAGATATGGCAAGTCGTGGAGATGCCTAAAGTAGCAGGTGGCCCCTTTAAGATAAGACCCATCGATCACGCCAAACCGGATCGGTGGGCGAATATTGCTCAATTAAAGAAATATTGGAATAGGCAAGAAGAGCAGTTACACACAGAGAAACCTAAGACAATTAGGGGACCGGAAGTTACAACGGAAATTCACATACCCATCCCGGAACCATATCACCATCAACAGAACAACCGCGATACACAAGTGGAGGATAACGGCAACAAAGAGGATCCCGTTCCTTCCAGAAGCAGAGAGACAGTAGACCATCAGATAAGTGGTCCGCGGAGAAGTTTGAGGAACAGAAGGAAGACGAAATTTTTTGTCAGCAACCATCAATTCTTTCATGGTCGCGCTGGTATGAGAACAGACGGTTCAAAAAGCTATAAAAGTGAACTGGTGAAGGCACCAAACGAAAAGGGTGGATGTGAATTCTAGAACTGTTTTGTGTCTCAGGAAGATGATGTAGACACAGTTGATATGTGAAATAGGTATAACTGTCAATCGTATACGAATGGGACGACGTGGACAGTGAGTGGAACAATAAATTTTTTTTTACGATTGTGCGATTGACTTAGGAGGAGTGCACCTGCCAAGCGTTGTTTGTGGTTGAAAACACACAAAAAAAGGCAGGGGTGGATGTAACTAGGGTAGGCCTAGCTACTAGTTACAATCTGATGCAACTGATAACGAACGATAAGCCGCGACGCAGTATTACAGTCTGATGCAACTGATAGCAGGTGGCTTATTAAATCGGACTGATAACAATCTCAAAGCCAACGCGTGCTATTTTGGGAAACGGTACGAGGGGATTCAGACGGCCTGTCAACTTTGATTGATAGGATGCAGATGTTTTATTAATCGGACTGTACGTTAGAACTGCGCAACTAGTAGTCGGAGACATCGAGTACAAATATCGATTACGGATGAATACAAGTACGAATACGAGTACGAATACAAGGGATAAATAGGAGGGGACGGCTGAGCTCGCCCTTTTTCGATCGCTCGCTCTTTTTCGATCGCTCGCTCTCTTTCGATCGCTCGCACTCTCTTCATCGCTCGCTTTAGATCAGTCAGTCTGTGTGACATATCAAGTTGGAGATAGAACGGGTTAGCCGTATTGTGTTAAGAAGGACGATAGACATGTGGATTCAGTTATATGAAGCCTAGTGAGGACTGTTAGGGGTCAGTTGATTCAGACTATTATTGTGAAGCATTCCTGTTGATTCATTGTGTTATTTTGAAGCATTTCTTGATTCATGTAATAAAAGGATCAATAGCGAACCTGCATCTTCGAGTATTTCTACTGTAGTCGATGTTGTGTAGAATGAGTGGTTAAACTCGTTACATTTGGCACTACAGGCAAATAGTCTCGTAACATGTGGCGTTGCGAGCAGGGTAACTGTTCGCTCGTTACATATATATATATATATATATATATATATATATATATATATATATATATATATATATATATATATATATATATATATATATATATATATATATATATATAATTCTCTTTATTGGGACCATGCGAGACACCACGTAAACGCACGCCGCTACTCCCTCGCTCTCTAGGCATATAGCTTACATCCCCACCCCACCAGTCTGGTGAGCTGTGGTTTACACTAAATGTTTACAATTGTAGAGTCGGGCGGCTATCAGGGGCAGATAATTTAGTTTTTTAAATGGTTTGAAACAAAGGGGAGGTAATAACAAGTTCTGTTAACTGTCGTCACGGACGGCTGCTTTCAGGGGGGAGTGATAGAAAGTGTGGGTGAGGATAATCATCCTTCATGAGCTCTGATCTGATAGTGTTTTAAAGCAAAATATTTTCAGTCGCAGCATTGGTAGTGTCAAATTCACAAATTATGAATTACTGAAAAATAGAAAGTAAAACAAATAAAGTAAAACAAATTAATAGCGTCTATATAATCTCGTGGGTCAGCTCATTGAAAATACACCAGTACGTGGGAAAAAAACGTGAGTGATCTCCCCTACCCTCAATCATTTAAAAAATATTTATTTTATTGTTTTATAACAAAAATAGTTTGGAAATTACGTACGATGAAATTGGACTATAGAAAAAGAAAACGCAACATGCATAAAATAAACACAACTTAAATGCAAACATAAACGCATAGTGCTCACAGTCTAGCTCGGTGCGCCCCATCTTATCCATAAAATAAACAAAAGGCGGTATTTTAAAATATCCGTGTTTTACCTACCATATTGCACTTTATCAATCCATGCTAATTATATTATTCCAACAATAATGCCCTTGTGGACGTTCGCGGAATTTGCATTCACATTTTTTTTTAATTAGCGTGATTTGATTTTTAAAAAAATTACCTCACTGGCAAAATTATTAAACATTTTAAGTAATTACTTTTTTTTACTGTTATTAAAAGGTATCATTTTTTTTCTAGGAATCTAAGCGATAATATTATTTGACATTGATCCGTTTAATATGTTTAAGCAATGTGCTTGTATTTAATATTTTCTTTACGTTGTGCGAAAGAGTAAAAACTGTGCCAACAAAAAAAAATATATGACGTTATATAAACAAACCCTACTTCATCACGTATAATAAGACAACGCGGTGCAAGTATAATGCACGATATGTGTTGATATTTACTTTTATTGTTCTAGAATCTACAGCGATGACTGACGGAAGTGCGAATACGTGCAAAATAACACAGACGGCTTCTATTATAGACTAGCTGCATACCCGTGCTCCGAAACTGTGAATCTTTTTATATACCAACTATTTAACAGAACGGAACTAAACACAGACAGCTCAAACATAAACAAAACCTCAAACTCAAATACAACGCAAACACAACGCAAAAACAAACACAAAAGGAAACGCAAACGCAAACACAAAAAACAAACGCAAACATAATGCAAACACAAACCCGAAATTAAACGCAAACGCAAAAAAAAAAACGAAATCGCAAACACAAACACAAACGAAACACGCAAACACAAACGCAAATGAAACACGCAAACACAAACAAAAAAGAAAACACAAACGTAAAAACACAACGCAAAGGTCAACACAAACTACAAAGGCTTATTTAAAAGTATAGATCAAATATTATATTGTATTCACTTTTGAAATTAACTTTTACAATTTCAGTACAACATATAACTTAATTTATAACGAAATGTTTATTTGAACAAATGCTATACTTTGTGATTTGTGTTTTTCTTAAAAATAGGGAATGTTTGTTTGTTACCCTCCAGGGTCGGTCTGCGACCTCACAAAATATCAAGGGGGGGGGGGGGGGGGGTAAAAAAAAGCTCATATAAGGCGCCGGTCAGTCGAGGTCAGTTTTGACCCTCTATCCGTGGATTTTGCGGCCACCTGGTACATGTATGCCAAATTTGAATTTAAATAAGTATGAATATACGCATGTGTACGTATTCACATATTTAAAAAAAATTATTTAATTTTTTACCTCCACTCTCCCCCATACATGGATTAACATAAAAGTAATTACGATACGCAACCAAACCGTTTACCTAAGGCATATTTTGCAACATTGAGTTAATGTAACTTCCCCCCTCCCCCTACTCACCCCTCCCCCACGGCGATTGCTTTAAACTGTGCTCAGATATAATACTAACGGTTTTTATCTATAGTCGGTTATAAACACAGCTTGATGTAGCATGTTTTCTCTATCATTAGCAGGTTAACGCCATGGTGTCACCCCCCCCCCCCCCCCCCACCTTCCACCCTTGTCGGGATTTATCAAATTTGCTATAAAAAGACTATTTAACACTCAAATTAACCACTTTTTAAAGTGGAATTATCATTTTTCTGTATGTATTTTGCACCCTAAATGGTGTCACCCGGTGCGGTCCACACCCCCCACCCCCCTCGATACGCCCCTATATATGTATATATATATATATATATATATATATATATATATATATGTTACGGTCAAAGCCCGAAGTGCTGCCAAACCCCGGATTGGCCGGCCAATGCGCGGATTGGCCGGCTCTCTTGGTCAAAGCCCGAAGAACTTAGAACTAAGATCGTATTTCGTACATTGGCCGGTCAATGCGCGCACTGGCCGGGACGTACTGGCCAAAGTCCGAAGTGCTTAAACTTGATAGCATATTTTGTACATTGGCCGGCCAATGCGAATACTGGCCGGGATGTCCTGGCCAATGTTCTATCTAGACTAAGTTGTGATCGCGTTTTCATTATTCTGGGTGTGGTTTCATTGTGAGTAACGTATTGTTTAGCTCTTGTTTGTATAGCATCCATAAGGATGGAAATAGAGCTCAAGAGAAAGTACAAAAATATCACCAAAGAAATCATTACTATATATCTTCGGTTGTGCAAGCCTTGTCAGACAAAATTGTCTAATCCCAAGAAAGTTCTTGTTTCCAAACCTTTGATATTTAAAGAATTTTAGATGCAAAGTAGATCTTATTGATATGCAAAGTAACCCATACGGCAAATACAAGTTTATACTCAGTTACCAGGATCATTTAACCAAGTTCATATTGTTGCGAGCTTTGGAAACCAGAAGAGCAGAAGAAGTTGCTTACCAGCTGCTGGATATCTTCACGACTATTGGTGCCCCAAGTGTGCTTCAATCAGATAATGGAAGAGAATTTGTGAATCAAGTTATTTCTGAACTAAAGAACATGTGGCCTGAACTTAAACTAGTTCACGGAAAACCAAGGCATAGCCAAAGCCAAGGTTCAGTCGAACGTGCCAACCAAGATGTTCAAAATATGATGATGGCATGGATGCAAACAAATGAATCAGCTTATTGGGCTGAGAGTCTCAAAGTCATTCAATTTATGAAAAATCGTTCTTTTCATCAAGGAATATAACAATCACCATACGAAGTCTTGTTTGGATGCAAAGCAAAAGTGGGACTTAGCACTTCAAATCTACCAACAGAGGCTCTCAATAAAATAGTTACTGAGGAAGATCTTGAGAACATTGAACAAGAAATGGAGGTTGCCATTAATGCAACTACATCCTCAGCTAACACATCTGCTGCCGTGGCGGAACGTCCAGACCAGTTGCGTGACAATAATGTGGCCAGCAGATTCTATATAGTTTGAGAAAAGCATTGTAGTGCAGCTCATTCTTGTGGATCCTGTGGCAAAGATGTCCATGCTATTTGTGGAGTACCCAATGGAGCAGACGAAGGGTACGGAGGGAACATTACCTGCAGATTGTGTCACAACAAACAAGACATCATGGAACACAGGTCAGCAGCTCATACTGGCTTGCAAAATCAAGGTGCTCAGATGCTTAAAACATCAAATACAAAATTTAAAGATGGTGAAGTGGGTGACAATGTACGCATCCGTGTTCCAGATGTTGACAGAGGTCGCGGTGATCCCCGAAGCGTGATTGCAGTTGTCATGAGCGTCGAGGGCGGTTTCTACAAATTAGGAACGGAACTAGGTGTTTTAAAACAACTGTATGCTAGAAGTGAGTTTTCAATTCTTCACGAAAAACTGCTCTTATTGTCGTCAGTTGGCACTGAGGAAAAATCACTACGAACCATCGCATCTTCACAATCATTGACTGGGGGCCAAGGCTACACTCGCTGCAATTGCACAACCAAGTGCACAACAAATCGCTGCAAGTGTAAAAATAACAAGCTGCTATGTAATTCTAAATGCCATAAAAGTTCAACTTGTTGTAACAAATGATCCTTACGGCATTAAAAAACCCAAAATCTGCTCATGATTTTCTAATTCGGACTTTGGCCGGTCGTCCTTAGGCAGATGATCTTCTAATTAAGACTTTGGCCGGTCCACCATGGCCAGTCCGCGGATTGGCCGGCCAATCCGCGCATTGGCCGACTTCGGGCTTTGACCGTAACATATATATATATATATATATATATATATATATATATATATATATATATATATATATATTTACTTAAAGTCGAACAGAAAATGTGAATGTTTAGTATGTCGGATACAAACATGTTATTACGACTTTCTTTTGTAATCTTCTAAAAAATTATGAGAAGTCATTATTTATATAAAATATAAATTCTTCATGTTTAGAAACACATCGGCGGGAACGCGAATTCTGATTATAATAAACAAAATAACATTTTTTAATGAAAATACACAGCTTATCATCGACCTAAATGAACTAATACGTCGTAATTAATGTTGTTCAAGGAAATTAAAACTACAATTAGCAAAAAAAAAAAAAACAAATAATTTTTCGGTGGGTGGCGCCCCGGTAGGATTCGATTCAACGCCTCGAGTTCGCCTATAAGCACTATGCATTTGTGTGAAAGTGTAAATGTACTTGTTAGTTTGCATTTACGTGTACGTATTTGAATGTGTGTGTGTGTATATTATATATATATATATATATATATATATATATATATATATATATATATATATATATATATATATATATATATATATAAGGACGGTGATTCACTTATATATGTGAATGCAAACATGTATATATTTTACATATATAAATATTCTCTCAAATAGGTTTCAGTATTTAAAACAAATTATACTTGTAAACTATTTACAAAAACCGAGGATAACAGCGAGAGCTTATCCGCATGCAACAGTTGCGACGCGTGGGCGCCTACGATTAAGGAGATAATTACAATAAATTTGCTTTTAAGGTCAGCAAGTGGCTAATTATTACTGAGGTCCACCAACAACGATGAACCGAACCAAGTTAACAATAATCAAAATGGCGCGTGCCGATTCTTTAATGATTTCAGCTAAGTAGTGGAAATATACACCCTTGTAAAATACACCCATCAATTACAGGTTATTCGAGTGTAGTTGTTTAGCCGTGAAATTGTGAGTGGGTGGGCTTAATTTTCTTAGTGCAATTTATTTTCAGGACACACAAAATACATACACACATAATATTTTATATACATACGTATATATATTTATATATATATATATATATATATATATATATATATATATATATATATATATATATATATATATATATATATATATATATATATCGAGAGGGGCGCCAATTTGAAAGTTAGCACCGAGCTACGGCTCAGCTCAGATGTGGCTTTTTGTTCATTATTTTAGGTTATACAAAATGTGCCAGTCAAACAGAAATATGAATTCCATGCGGAGAAAAAATCCACTTCATCCAGCAAACCTCTAGCCATCGCCTGTTAAACTATTTAAATGCCACCTTCCCCCCCCCCTCCCCCGGAAAATAAAAAGAAACACTGTCTGCATGATTGAGGTTTAGCGGCCAAATGTAGGAAACATGTGTCTATTATAGATGTAGGATCTACCTTTAGTCTTTAAGATCATCATTTACAAACAGGCTGGGGGGGGGGGGGGGGGGTCGCGTTGGGTTGGACACTGGTAAAAGTATATATTTTCTATATAAATTCTATTTCGTTCGAGGAGACGGATGTGGTTTTTCGCTCCACCCCAACCGAAAGAAACTCCGAATTCTACTTTTCTATAGTTTGAAATTAGGTGCAAGGTTTAAGGGTATAAATGTGCAGTAACTAATTGTCTAATTTTAGAAGTGAATGTAGATTTACAAAACAAATACCGAAAAAGTAATATATATATATATATATATATATATATATATATATATATATATATATATATATATATATATATATGTGTATATATATATATATATATTTATAATAATAGTTTCGCTGTCTGTGTATCTATCTATCTATCTGTCTGTGTATCTATGTATCTGACAAGAACGCTCTAGAGAAAACACAAGCAAAATTAAAAACATGCACAGTCAGACGGAAACGAAGTATGACGTCATATAGTAGGACATAATATCAAGCCTGAGAGTGCACACAGTAATATGACGTCATTGATTCGCGAGTAAACATTGAATAAAAAGGCAATTTTGTCTAATCTAAGTGGTTTGCGTGAAGAGTTTCTTTCATACAGTTCTTCGGGTAGGGGCGAAGCCCCACCCCCGCGTAAGAACGTCTGAGCCCCCCCCCTCCCCAACTCAAAAGAAATTTCTCCATCGATACTCTATAATAAAATTTCCGCCTAATTAATGTGTCTAATCTAAAAAGTGGTTTTCTTGCAATTTCTTTAATGCAATTCTTCGCGTAGTGGCTAATCGCGACACCAGTGTTTCTTTCAGACTTTTTCCTCCCCGGAGGGGGGAACTTTTTCTAATCTAAAAAGCGTTTAGCGTGCAGTTTTTTTTCCCAAGCATCTCTTCCGGCAGGGGCGAAGCCCCGCCCCGGTTCTTCCTTTAGTTTGTATGATCTACAAATGCGACCAGTGTTTCTTTCACACTTTTTCCTCCCCGGAGAGGGGTGGGGGTACTTGAAATTTTCGGGTGCGGGGGTAGAATTTTCTGGGAGGGGGCGGACACTGTAAAAAGTATATAATTATATTTCGTTGAATGGGACGGTAGACATGTTTTGGAGTGTGTGTGTGTGGGGGGGGGGGTGAGGGGGGCGAAGCCCCCTCCTCCCAAGTAGAGTTGCCTGATAGAAACTCTTAATGCGACTTTTGTCATTGAGATTAGGTGCATGTTTTAGGGATATGCCTATGACTATATTTTGTATAAATTAAAGTACCGAGAAAATAGACAGCACTATCAACCTAGCGCCCGTTGTATCCTCCCTCAACGGGCCATTTTTCTCGTCTATAATAATAGTTTCGCTGTCTGTGTATCTATCTATCTATCTGTGTATCTATCTATCTATGTATCTGACAAGAACGATCTAGAGAAAACACAAGGAAATTAAAAACATTCATAGTAATTCGAAAAACGAAGTATGACGCGGTCACATTTAGCATAGAGTAGAAAATAATCTCAAGCCGGAGAGTGCACACAGTAATATGACGTCATTGATTCTCGAGTAAACATTGAATAAAAAGGCAATTTTGTCTAATCTAAATGGTTTGCTGTGAAGAGTTTCTTGCACACAATTCTTCCTGTAGAGTAGAAAATAATCTCAAGCCGGAGAGTGCACACAGTAATATGACGTCATTGATTCTCGAGTAAACATTGAATAAAAAGGCAATTTTGTCTAATCTAAATGGTTTGCTGTGAAGAGTTTCTTGCACACAATTCTTCGGGTAGGGGCGAAGCCCCATCCCCGCTTAAGAACATCTGAGCCCCCATTCCCAACTCAAAAGAAATTTCTTCATCGATACTCTATAATAAAATTACCGCCTAATTAATGTGTCTAATCTAAAAAGTGGTTTTCTTGCAATTTCTTTAATGCAGTTCTTCGGGTAGTGGCTAAGCGCGACACCAGTGTTTCTTTCAGACTTTTTCCTCCCCGGAGAGGGGTGGGGGTACTTTCGGGGAGGGGGCGGACACTGGAAAAAGTATATAATTATATTTCGTTGAATGGGACGGTAGACATGTTTTTTGGGGGGTGGGGGTGGGGGGGGGGGTGTGTTGTGGTTTTAGTTTAGAGAAAAGAGACAGCACTATCAGCCTAGCGCCGTTGTATCCTTCCTCAACGAGACATGTTTTTTGGGGGGTGGGGATGGGGTGGGGGGGGGGGGGGGGGTGGTGTGTGTGTGGGGGGGGGGGTGGGTGGGGTGGTTTTAGTTTAGAGAAAAGAGACAGCACTATCAGCCTAGCGCCCGTTATATCCTTCCTCAACGGGCCATTTTTCTCGTATAATATAAGCGGGCAAGTAGTGTGTCAGTCCTTCCTTCTGTCATCGCTATAGGTTTTGGAACTATAAAAGTAAACATCGCACCATGCTGTGCTTTTCAGTGCACCGCAGTGTCTTACTATAAGTAAAAGAGTTGGGTTTGTTTATATAATGCCATATATGTATTTTATAATTTCCACTGTTTGTACAATTTTGCATAACGTAAAGAGAATATTAAATACACGCACATTGCTAAAACATATTTAAAAAATCAATGTCAAATATCGTTTTCGTTCATATTCCTAGAAAAAGTGGATACATTTTAATAACATAATAACTGTAGTTTAGAAAAATCTAATTAAACTGTTTAGTAATTTTGCCAAGGGAGGTATTTTAAAAATAAATTGAACTCACGCTAAAAATGTGAATGCAGAATCTGCAAGACGGAATAATTGCTGGAATAATATAATTAGCAAAATGTGAATGCAAATTATGCAGACGTGTAAGAGTACACTATTGTTGGAATATTATAATTAGCATTGTTTGATAAAAGGCTATCTTTTATTTTTTTATTCACTGAATGTAATGTTTACTACTTATAATTTTTAATCAACTATTAAGCACTATTATAGACGCGTCATCACGATCATTGGGTGCGCAATGGTTTTAGTTATAAACTCTATTGTAATTTTTTAAAATTTAAAGTACTGGGGAAAAAAATGCGTGAATTGATAAAGTGATATAATATGGTAGGTAAAACACGGATATTTTAAATACTGCTGGGGGTTTTATAGGAGAGGCGTAGAGAGGGGGGGGGGAAATATGTCCCCAGTTGCCGACCTAAGGGGGCGCCAAAGTGGGTTAGAAAAAAATTGCGGGGGGGGGGTGGAAATCGAAAGTTTGAGGGCGGTGCAAATCAACAGTTTGAGCTGGGGGAATTTCAAATCAAAAGTTGTGCAAATTGAAAGTCTGAACGGGGGGGGGGGGGGGGGGGGGGTGAAAATCGAAAGTTTAAGGGGGTGGGGTGGAAATTGAAATTTTGAGGAGAGGGGATACAAATCGTAAGTTTGAGGGGGGGGGGGGGAAGGGTCGCTGCGCCTCTGTTTTATAGTCATTCACTGTGTCAGACGCGTTCGGCGGCGCTCGGAAAGGGCGCGATTTGGCGCTACGGGCTAGACTGTGAGCAATATGCCTTTATGATTGCATTTAAATTGTGTTTATGTTATGAGTGTTATGTTTGTTTTTTCGTTTGTTTGTTTTTTTGCGTTCGTTTGTGTTGTGTTTAGTTTTGTTCTGTTCCCAAGTTGGTACATTTAAAAAAGATTTACCGTGGCGGAGCACGGGATGCAGCTAGTATATATATATATATATATATATATATATATATATATATATATATATATATATATATATATGTATATATATATATATATATATATATATGTATATATATATATATATATATATATATATATATATATATATATATATATATATATATATATATATATATCTTAAGCGTTAGTATCAGGATTAAGATTGGGGTTATTAGGTGTTTTGTTTGAAGTTAAATTCCCGGATCCGTTTAAAATGCCGAATCTGGATATAAATCCATTTTCAATGGCATTTTTCGTTTCAGAAAAATTTTACGTTGAGGTGGTGATTTTGGTTTTGATTTTTGTTTAGAGAATAAGACAACACTTCCAGACCAGCGCCCGTTGTATTGCCCCTAAACGGGCCATCTATCTAGTATCAATAAAAATGTACAAAGTACACCTATTTGTATTTTGTTTTTACCATGCCCTTGGACCATCGTTAAATGACGAAATAACGATTATGTAACAAATTGCACAATAACAATTAAGACGTATAGTTTTACACAAAACAGGCTGAAAAGAATCATAATTAGCGATAACTTTTCTAAATTAAGGTCAATTACTAAGGGAATGCTCCTCTATAAAAGCACAATGCTTCATCAGACCAGCAGAAATAGCTTGCAATAAATTGTTTTCAAGCAGTATTCTCTTTTTACTTCATGATACACTCGGTACGTATTTCTTTAAGTAATAAGTAAATCCTCGCAATACATTAAATATATATATATATATATATATATATATATATATATATATATATATATATATATATATATATATATATATATATATATATATATATATATATATATATAATTATGTATAGTTAAAAACATTCTGTGATAAATAAATCCCAATCATATCGAAATGTTACCGACTTATTAATAAAATAAATGTACATGTATGTATTTATATTATTTGAAACCCTCCATCGTAAGTAGCTATTGATCTCTTCGTTTAACTCCATTGTAGCCTAAAGGCTAACGAAGAGGGATATTTCTTTTTGTCCGTAAAACAATCCAAACAGTTTCGTCACGCGGATGATGCAATTAGCATCTATTTTTAGACAATCCAATCAGAAACTGACATCGAGCATCTAATAATAGCCCATTAGTAACGCTAACATATTGCATCAGTCACACAGTCAAATAATTTGTTTACGTGTTAAAGAAAAAATCCTGTTCATTTGTGTAACTTTAGCTCATGACGCAATCTGCTTCATCGTTAGCAGGATGCTATTAGGCACGATGGCACCTGTTAGTTTTATGGAGCCAGGGGCCGTACGCGGCGCCTTTGCGTTAGTGTAATCGGGGAGGGGGGGGGGCGGCTTCTGAGAGCGCCCCTCTACGTCCCTGAAAAGTGGGCGGTCACCGAAGTCTGTTCTACCTCATTATTTCGGTGAATGATTAATGTACACTCAAGGTTTTCATGCGGTAGTGTAGATAAACCCGTGTTCCGATATTTATGATCCAAGCGCAGGCATTGTTTACATTTAGATACCTCACTTTTAGAAAACAAGGTAACGCGTCTAAGGATATAGGATTGGTAAAGCATGGATGAAACCCGTGTTATATATTTCGTCGGACTTTCTTTCTTCTATTCCCGTGGCAACGCGCGGGGACGGGTACGCTAGTATATATATATATATATATATATATATATATATATATATATATATATATATATATATATATATATATATATATATATATGCATAACTGTGTAGGAGAATGTCAGTATATTAATTTATTTTGCAGGAGGCTGCAATGGACTGGAAGTTCTTGCTGTTTATAGCAGTAGTGGCTACATAAGAAGCCGCCAAGCCATGCACCAACCTACACCCCGGGATGTCTAAAATAGTCAGGGGTGTTGACATCACGAAACTTGACCTTTTACCTCTGCAAGTTGTGGGCAATGATGGGATCTTGAGTCCAGTTTTTCCACTGACGTGTGACCAGGGCAAGCAGTGGAAGAATCCAGCAGGCAAAGTGTACGAAATGCCTGACCAGGTATGGTGTTCATGGATAGGCGTCATGCCAATTGATCAGAAATAAATAAAAACAATTTTTAGTTTTTTGTTTATTTAATTGAATGAAACTTCTGTTGACATTTTCTAGCAATTTTTTAGATTGTTGATTAGGAGTGACGTAATTGTGTTTTTTAAAAAAACATGGTTACGTGTTACTTTATCTAATTTAAAATGTTTAATTTTCATAAATTAATAGCCTTTTTTTTTACTAATTATCCATTTTTTAATACATTTTTTAGTACTTTATTGAGGTGAAGCTTGATTTTAATCTTTGATTAGTACTATTTTGAAAATAATAATAGTTTTAGTGAATTAATAAACTTCCTATGAGATAATGTAGTTTAAAGCTATCAGAGAGTTTTTTTCTTCGTTTTTTTTGCGTTTTTCTCAAATTATTTGACAACTCGTGCATGATTTTAAAAAGATTTACAAAACTACGCGCCTGAAATTTGATATCTATGTTTAATATGTACAATTCTTGTAAACGATCAACTTTTATTAAGTTATTCCAAAAATTGAGGAAATATCAAATAATATATATATATATATATATATATATATATATATATATATATATATATATATATATATATATATATATATATATATATATATATATATATATATATATATAAGATAAAATATAAAATATAAAGTATAAAATATTAGCCACCTAAGTTTTAAAATATGGAAATTTCCTTTTCTTTATAGTTATTTAAATAGAAGTGTATAATTTATTTTCTTCTTTTTAGTGCATTATTACATAAAAGCTTGTTATTAAAACGTTTTTTATAAATTTTTTCAGTACTACATTTTTAATAACAATAGAGTTATATGACCAAAAACCATTGCGCACCTAATGAAAGTGATGACGCGTGTATAATAGTGTGTAATAGTAGGATAAGACTGCCTACTAATATGGTCGAAATATTAATTAATTCATAAATAATTAATTAGGCAACCAATTAAGTTAAATTTAATGTCAGCTTGCACTGTCTTCATGTCTTGATCTCGTGTCAACTGTGAACTGAATCTATCAGTTAGAAGTGCCCAAAATTTCACTCGGGCGTTTTGATCTAGACAGACTGACAGAGACATTGAGTTAAATAAAAGCTTGTAAACACTTACAAATTATATCCATATTAAAACCTCACCATAGCTAAGGCTATCTAAATCCAAATATTTATCCTTATCTCTGTGCAGATCTGGCATATTACTTCAGGTCCGGGTGGATGGCTATCTTCAGAGGTTGACACCTACACGTCCTACAACGAAGTCAGGAAGTCCATGAGTGCCAATGTTGGTTTAGAAGCAAACGCTGGAAAATTTGCATTCTCTGCCAGTTTTTCCTACAAGAAGATGCAGAGCTCAATCACAAACAGTTCAAGGTACTTGTCCGATGTTACAGCATTTGCAGGAGCAACCAGAGTTGACGTGATACCATCTAAAAACCTGGAGCTGGATAACTTTGCCAAGATTTACATTGACAAATCACTGACAGGGACTTTTGAAACAAACCAAGCTGCTTACAATAAGTTCATTGCTGCTTACGGTACTCACTACTTTTACACAGCTAACTTCGGTGGTTTCGTTAGAATGCTATTTGAGACAACCAAAGAATACTTTATGGCCAGATCTGAAGAACAGATTGAGGCTAGTGCCAAAGCAAGTTACATGATGTTAGCTGTGAATGCCGGAGGCTCCTCTGGAAGTTCATACGTGGACGAAATGTTTCGATCGAACTCTAAGACAACCATCAAGTACTATGGAGGTGACACGAACCTCCTAAACAGCCAAGATGGTTTCTCAAAATGGCAACCCACTGTGGAAAAAGACCCATGGCTTTTCTCTGGCAAATTGAAGCCCATCAGCGACTTAATCTAAGACCCAACAAAGAAGGCGTCCATGGTAAGAGCTGTTAAAAACCATTTAATCAGAAGTTATCTAGAAGAAATGGAATCTCTTATCAATGCAGCGAGAGCAAGGTCTGATAATGCTATAATTAACTCATTCTTGAGCCGACTCAGAAATTTAAAGAACAGCAAAACCATTAGCGAAAGTGCCATTGATGCCTTGACTAAGGATCTTGAAGAATACGTGTCTGTCCCTCAATGGTTTGTGGACAACATCAAGATATGTTTGCACTGGTGGGGAACCTTCGACTGGTATCAGTGTGGCGGGGGAGGCGTCACTCCTCAAGACCTGTGTGCTAACGTCAACCAGATGACCCGCTGGTACCAGGACTGGACAGATAATAGGTGGGGTGGCTGTAAGATGCAATGGGCGATCTTCTCGTCTAAGTCACACCCACCGGCATGGCTAAGCAAAGTAAAGATGTGCTTTCAGTGGTACGCTGAGAATAACATTAATGAGTGTGGAGGACATAAGGGTACAACCTATTGCTCTGATATCAACTCATACACCCATGCATACTTTGACGACACAGGTAGCCGCTCAGGTGGTTGTCAAATGCGGTGGATGATTCAAGTCCCTGACGACGCTCCTTACTGGATGAAAGCGGTACAGATGTGTTACCACTGGGAGGCTAATGGTAACTCTAAACAGTGTGGTGGAAGCGCCCCACCACGCCAGTGTGTGTTGGCCAATCAGTGGACCCAGTACTATCTCGACGACACCGATGACCGCCCTGGAGGCTGCATGATGAGCTGGGGTTTGAAAACTTCATACTGAGGATAAAATGAAAAAGTCAGAAAAATAAAAATTAAAAAAAATAACGAAACAACCATTTTAAAACTTTCGATCAAATAAAAGTATAGCATAAACTAAACAAATGCATTTTTTCTTCTTAATTCAAATTGCAGTATGCCAGTGATATATAGTTTACTGATACGTATTTCCGAAAACATTTCTTAAAATACCATCAATAATTATATCGAAATGCAACACTGATCTCTACAATTACTTCAAATGAATAGTATTTTTTATGTATTGTTTGAAACATAATTTCATTACATTCCTCCGTTGTTTGATGAACGGGTGCCAAAATCTACCTTCGACAGTGTCAGCATAAACAAAAGAAGGTGGGATATACTGACCGGTTCCCAGCTACTGGCCTTGACTTTTACGGTCACTCAACGTTAGATGCTTTATTATCCTGTTGTAAGTTAATTGACTATACCGTTGACATTTTTAAGAACCTAATAAAGTTTAACTGTTAAAACTTTGATGTAACAAACGTTGATCTAATGCAGCTAGGAACATACAGTGCTAAGTAAAAAAATTCATAAAAAACGTTTTAATAACAAGCTTTTATGTAATGATGCACTAAAAAGTAGAAAATAAATTATAGACTACTATTTAAATAACTATAAAGAAAAGCGTGGGTCACTTTAGTATCTATTGGATACCTTTACTAATGTTAAGGAAGACACCCACGCTTTTCTTTATAGTTATTTAAATAGTAGTCTATAATTTATTTTCTACTTTTTAGTGCATCATTACATAAAAGCTTGTTATTAAAACGTTTTTATTAATTTTTTTTTCAGTACTTTACATGTTTTATTTACAATAGAGTTACATGACTAAAAACCATTGCGCCCCTACTGAACATCACGTTCAGTAGGCGCGCAATGGTTTTTGAACGCAGCCATTACGTGATGGCACAGCTATTGAAGGTGATGACGCGTGTGGTGTGGTTGGCTAGACATGCCTACTAATTCGGTCCAAATTTTAATTAATTCATAAAAAATTAATTAGGCATCCAATTAAGTCAAATTTAGTTTCAGATTGCATTGTCTTCATGTCTTGACCCACGTGCCAACTGTGAATCGTGTCGGTCAAGTAGAAGTGTCCGAATTTTCACTCCTGCGTTTCCGTCTAGACAGACTGACGACAGAGGAAGTGAGTTAAATAAAAGCTTGTAAAAAAAATTAATAAAAAACGTTTTAATAACAAGCTTTTATGTAATGATGCACTAAAAAGTAGAAAATAAATTATAGACTACTATTTAAATAACTATAAAGAAAAGCGTGGGTCACTTTAGTATCTATTGGATACCTTTACTAATGTTAAGGAAGACACCCACGCTTTTCTTTATAGTTATTTAAATAGTAGTCTATAATTTATTTTCTACTTTTTAGTGCATCATTACACAAAAGCTTGTTATTAAAACGTTTTTTATTAATTTTTTTTTTAGTACTTTATACATGTTTTATTTACAATAGAGTTACATGACTAAAAACCATTGCGCGCCTACTGAACATCACGTTCAGTAGGCGCGCAATGGTTTTTGAACGCAGCCATTACGTGATGGCGCAGCTATTGAAGGTGATGACGCGTGTGGTGTGGTTGGCTAGACATGCCTACTAATTCGGTCCAAATATTAATTAATTCATAAAAAATTAATTAGGCATCCAATTAAGTCAAATTTAGTTTCAGATTGCATTGTCTTCATGTCTTGACCCACGTGCTAACTTTGAATCGTATCGGTCAAGTAGAACTGTCCGAATTTTCACTCCTGCGTTTCCGTCTAGACAGACTGACGACAGAGGAAATGAGTTAAATAAAAGCTTGTAAAAATAGTTGTCATCGCTTCATTTCCAAAACTCTCAACAGTGTGGTGGAAGCGCCCCACTACGTCAGTGTGTGCTGGGGTTTGAGAACTTCATACTAAAGCTAAGATGGAAATTGCGTAGATCAGAAACATAACTTTGAAAAAAATAAATTAAATTACAATTTTAAAACTTTCGACTAAATAAAAGTAAAGCATAAACAAAAAACATGCATTTTTTTTTCTTCCTAAATCAAAATGCACTGTTCCGGTAATATATAGTTCACTTGTTCCGTATTTCTAAAATTATCTTCTCAAAATACCATCAATAGTTAAATCGAACTGTAAACAAAAACTCTACAATTGCTTTAAAATAATTTTATGATTTTGAAAATATTGTTTGAAATACATTCCTCAATTGTTTTATGAACGGTGCTAAAATTTGAAAGTAAATAAATAAAAGGAGGTTTGGTGAACTATCCAGTTCTCATCTACTGACCTCGACTTTCTTGGACACTTAATGTTAAATGCATTATTATCCTGCTTTACTTTAATGGATTATACAGTAGAAAGTTATTTTAAATAGTGTTTAATTTGTTAAAACGTGAATGTAAAACAAATGTTCATTTTAATGAAGCCTGAACCACACAGTATTGCAGACCGAACTATTAAGTTGCAATCCAGATGGCTTGTCGCCGGTCGAATAATCTCCTGCGCTGACTCGGGCACTAGCCAATAATGCCGTCGTATGTCTAGGGGTAAATTAATAATGGTACCCGATTCAGCGACAATAATATAATAGAACAGGTCCGGAGTCTTTTTTAGTTTCTGCTTTTTATTAGCCAAGTAAATTCCTGTTCCGCTGAGCGAGGCATCCCACTAACCGGCTAGAGTACTTTTGAGAGAGAGAGAGAGAGAGAGAGAGAGAGAGAGAGAGAGAGAGAGAGAGAGAGAGAGAGAGAGTATATCTGTGTTTTAAGCAAAAATAACACAAACGCAAGCACAAATACAAACTCAAACGAAAACACAAACATAAGCCCAACCACAACCACAAACACATGCACAAGCACAAACAAAGAAAACACTCACACAAACGGAAACAAAAAGCAAACGAAAACAAACCCAAATCCAAACGCACCCCCCCTCTAAAAAAAACAGAAAACACAAACGCAATCATAAACGCAGAGTGCTCACAATCTAGCCCGGGGCGCCAAATCTCACCATGCTGGGGCGTTGGCGGAACCGCTTGATTCAACGTAGTAAACTACTATATTACCCCAGCTTATTCATAGTCTTTTGCACTCACTTAAACGAACGTAGGTGCCATAGCGAACACGGGAAGACCCGGGGCGCAAATAGGCGCTGGAGGGCGCCCGGATTCGATTCAGTTAAAGACTATAACAACCTTTCTTATTCTTAGTCTATCGCACTGTTTAAAACAGAATTATGCACCATAAGGCTTACATGATAGCCCAGGGCGCCAAATCAAACCCTCCCGTTGCCGGGCTGCCGGCATACGATTGTAATACCCCAAGCGTAGCCGCAAACGGTGAGATAGAAGTAATCATATAGGACAATGAGGAGCTGGCTCCTAAGCTGTATTAATTTTAAAAAAATAGTAAACAAGACGTTCAGTGTATAAAATAATAAAAGGTAGTATTTAAAATATCCGTGTTTTACTTACCACATTTCACTTGATCAATCCACGCTAGTTATGGTATTAATTTTTTTCTTAACACCAAAACCAAGTAATATAAACCGGGAGTGATCTCCCCTAAACTTTCTCGGATATTCTAATATAAAACTACGAGGGATGGCAACTCAGGACATAAACAATATTTATAATCCATTTTTAATTACTTAAACTGTTTATAATAGAATGGAATCTCGTAAAAAAAAGAATTGCACACTAAGTGAACGCCTAATAAAATGTGCATAATAGTGCGGGATATTATTAGTACTTTATAAATTTACGTGCATTTTTTGAGAAATCGGAAATAGCGTAAAGTAGTACTTCCGGTCAACGGAAATTACTCAAAATTTGACAGAAGGTAGAGAATTAGATCTTTTACTTACATGTGAAATTTCATTTATCTATCTGAAATAGTACTCAAGTTATAGGCATTTGAAAAATTCAAAGTAGAAAAAGTACCACTTCCGGTTATCGGAAATTGCTCAAAAGTTGATACGGATCTACGATTTCGATAAAATACTTATATATGAAATTTCATCAACCTAGCTGTAACGGTACTCAATTAATCGTGTTTACACACAGACACACACACACACACACACACAGACATACGAACACGATTGCAAAATTAGGTTTTTCCGTATCAGTGAGGTGTAAAACGTCGAGATTTGTAAAAATCTCGATTTTTTTTCTGCAGGATTACAATACTTTCTCTATAGGCCTACTTCGTATATACGAGAAAGTAAAAAAGTATATTTTTCACCCAATGTAATGTTTTTTAAAGGGAAGTAATTGTGTTTTCCTAGTTTATCATGGGACGTAATGAGTGATAAATGACTAAAAGTAATTAGAATTTTTGTGAAGAATGATACATTTTCTTTAATTTTGTTAAATGCACATACCGTCAATTAACACTATAAGTTTTGAAAATAAAATTTGTTTTACAACACCTTCAATATTAACTTTGTATATCATTAATTTATATGATGAGCGCTTTAGATATATCACACTATGGCGATAAAGTCTATTTTTTCCCTCTATTTCCTTGTAATCACGGGTCTGTCCGGCCGTTGTCCGGGGTCACATACATACAGAATTCAACATTATATATTAGATTATCAGTCTAGTGACGGCTTTAATTTTCCCTTAACTGGAGATAAAGATAGTGAGTAATAAATATTCAATGACCACTCCCGCTGTACACCAGATTAATGTACCGTTTAAACTTCGCATTGTTATCGTTGAATCCTTTTAGTATTTCCTAGAAGTTATAGACAACAAACGCATTCACGGAATTAAACTAATGACGCCTCAGTGATGTGGGGAGGGTAAACTAACGTCCGGGTAATTATGGTTTATTTAGTGCATGAGTTGAGTAACTGGGGTCGCGAAGAGTTTTCTTTAAAGTGCAGAAATATAGATTTACAAACCTGACTAACAATGGAATAGAGAAGCCACATCATGCACTGTCCCAAAGTTGTTCGCATTCATGAATTTAAAAATTGATAACGTTTTTCGTGATGTGCAAAACAAATATGATATTTTTGTATATTTCAGCAACAAGGCATGGATGATAGCATTAGCATATAGATTTATAGCAATTAAATTAAACTTTTGGGGAAGAAAAGAAATATTATCAAAGGGTCTGTGTGTGGGGGGGGGGGGGGGGGTGGGAAAAACTATTCAATGTGTTAGATATCATGGGTGAAATAAATGAATCTTTTTTACTTCCCTGGGCTGAAATGAAAAAAAAAACAAATGATGATAAACGACATAAACACGAACTCTATTCTCTAGTTTCGTAACTTGAAAAATAAAAAAAATGAGGTCGTCACCTGAAAAAGTTTGGGAACCTCTGTGTTAACCCAAGTAGTGCATTATAAAAATACTTACGCTGCTACTAAGTGCAAAGCGAAATAGAAAAGGCTAGGCTACTTCCTTGAGGATACCGTTTGAAACACAAGTGCAGGCTAAAGATTTAAAAAACAAAGAACGTCTTGAACTACCGAGTATATTTAAGCACTCGTTTGTGCAGTCGGTGGTAGATGTTAAAGAGTATTTTGTCTAAACAATTACAGTGAGAATAAAACATATATATGTAAATATATATATATATATATATATATATATATATATATATATATATATATATATATATATATATATATATATATATATATATATATATATATATATATATATATATATATATAAACAGTGTTTGTTAAAATCATTATATAACACATTTACTTTGTTGCATGGAGATGACCTTTGCTCCCACGATTTCACTGTTAGTAGAATAGCCGCTTACGTTTATGTTTTACAGGAGGCAACGATGTATCGAAACGTATTGCTGTTAATAGCGTTGGTGACTACATTAGAAGCCGCCAAGCCATGCACCAACCTACACCCCGGGATGTCTAAAATAGTCAGGGGTGTTGACATCACGAAACTTGACCTTTTACCTCTGCAAGTTGTGGGCAATGATGGGATCTTGAGTCCAGTTTTTCCACTGACGTGTGACCAGGGCAAGCAGTGGAAGAATCCAGCAGGCAAAGTGTACGAGATGCCAGACCAGGTATGGTGTCTAAGTGTCTAACTTCGGCTAATGCAGAAAAAAACCATTATTAAAACATTAAAAATACTTGCAAGTTTTAAAAATACTAGACCACCCGTCATCTATTGGATAACTGTGAGTTTTGTGGGTCATGCATAAACGACATCACGTCTGTCATTTATCGTCACAAAAAAACAGAACCCACATTAAAAAAGGCGTCACACCTCAGACGTTTTTGTCTTTTAAAAACACCGATTTCGGCTGAGCATGGGTCTGAACACACTATCCTTTCATATGCTGAGGTCACAAACACAGGCCAACTCTATTTCACCTGCCCAGTGTCCCCCAAACTCAGACAACATGTTTTCATCGTTAAAAAAAATGATTTCGGCCGAGCATGGGTCTGACCACACTATCCCTTTATATGCTGACGTCGAAGGTGAATTCTACTTCACCTACTCAAATCTATTTTACCTGCCCAGTGTCCCGCAAAGTCTCAGACATGTTTTTATCGTTAAAAAATATTTCGGCCGATCATTACTCTGGCCACAATATACTTTCATATGCTGAGGACACAGAAACAAGTGAACTCAACTTCACCTGCCCCGTGTCCCACCAAGTTCCGATAGGCAACTTCATCATTCACATAAAAAAAAATTGAAAAAAAAAAAGATTATTGATAAGATGTGTCTTGAACCCTTGCCACCTGGATGGTAACCTATTAAACTAACATCTTAGATGTCTAGGATCTTTATATCAGAGGATTTTTAATTTTTAAGTTTTATTCTGCGTAAGAAAATTTGATTTATGTGAATAGACCCTAGTATTATTTCAAATAAAATTCTATCAAATATTGTCGAATTCCATAGCTAAACAAACAAAGATTTATATAAAATAATTAAGTTCTAAAATAGTTTAGTATAGAAAATTATTATTGGCATAGCATACAATATAGATCTAGATTTAGATCTAGAATACGGCTTAAGTTAAGTCTAGTTTTTTTCTAGGTCTAGAACCTAGATAGACCAATCCCATGTATTCTCGAATTAGATGATCATTGAAGCTCAAAAGCAAAGATTCATATCAGATATTTAAGGACTAACATAGTTTAATTTAGAAACTCGATTAAATTTTTGTTTTGTTTTTTAATTAATGATTTTATTTTTAACTAATTAATTATGATTTGACCTAGATTCTAGATTTTAGATCTAGGATTGACTTTCCATTCCTCCGACAGATGACCTCTAGATCTAGGGAAATGTATTGTATACTCAAATAAATTATTAAAAGAAGTGTTGAAAATTGATAATAGTGTTGGAAGCTAATAAAAATGCAAATGGACGTACGGTTAAAGCTTTAGCAGACAGAAAATTAGTTTTATAATGCGTTAAAGTTTTAAATGGGCAAAAAAATATTTGATGGAAGCCGCCATTATTGTTATAAAAAGTAAATAAATCATGGGACGTTGCTACAAGTAAAGTTGTTGTTCTGAACTTTTCTAATCAATGAATATATCAAATAAATTCAATAACGGCTTTATATAAATTTGTGATTAACAGTTTCGTAAAAAGAACATTATCCTCTACCTAAATACGTATTTTACAGCTCTGCACATAATGTAGATTCTCTTCTTTAACAAAACAGACAAAAAAAATAAAATAAAAACAACAATAAATAAATAAATAAATATACAAACATGTAAACGATCTTCAGTTTCAGTAGTATATATATATATATATATATCCATATTAAAAACTATATAACCTTTTCTTTAAGTCAATCTAACATCCTATTTTCATCCTGTTCTCTGTGCAGATTTGGCATATTACTTCAGTTCCCGGCGGATGGCTCAGCTCGGAGGTGGAAACATACTCTACCTACAACGAAGTCAGGAAGTCTATGAGTGCCAACTTTGGTCTAGAACCTAACTTTGGAAAATTTGCGTTCTCTGCCAGTTTTTCCTACAAGAAAATGCAGAGTTCAATCACCAACAGTTCAAGGTACTTGTCCGATGTAACAGCATTTGCGGGAGCCACCAGAGTTGACGTAATACCATCTAAAAACCTGGAGCTGGATAATTTTACTAGGCATTACATTGACAAATCACTGACAGGGACCTTTGAAACAAACCCAGCTGCTTACAATAAGTTCATTGCTGCTTACGGTACTCACTACTTTTACACAGCTAACTTCGGTGGTTTCGTTAGAATGCTGTTTGAGACTAACAAAGAATATTGTATGACCAGATCTGAAGAACAGATTGAGGCTAGTGCCAAAGCAAGTTACATGATGTTGGCTGTGAATGCCGGAGGCTCGTCTGGAAGCTCATACGTGGACGAAATGTTTCGATCGAAATCTAAGACAACCATCAAGTATTATGGAGGTGACACGAATCTTCTCAACAGCTATGATGGTTTATCAAAATGGCAACAATCTGTGGAAAAGGACCCATGGCTTTTCTCTGGAAAATTGAAGCCTATCAGTGAATTGATCGAAGATGAAACGAAGAAGGCGTCCATGGTAAGAGCTGTTGAAAACCATTTACTCAGAAGCTACTTGATAGAAATGGAATCTCTTATAAATGCAGCCAGAGCAAGGTCTGATAACGTTATAATAAATTCATTCTTGAGTCAACTGAAAGATTTAAAGAATAGCAAAACCGTTAGTGAAAGTGCCGTTGATGCCTTATCTAGAGATCTTGAAGAATACATGTCTGTTCCTCAATGGTTTATGGATACCACAAAGATATGTTTGCACTATTGGGCAACTTTTGACTGGTTTCAATGTGGCTGGGGCTCTCAGGATCGCTGTGCTAACGTTAACCAGATGACGAGTTGGTACCAGGACTGGACTGATTGGAGGATTGGCGGATGTAAGATGCAATGGGCGATCTTCTCGTCTAAGTCACATCCCCCGGCTTGGCTCAGCAAAGTAAAGATGTGCTTTCAGTGGTACGCAGAGGACAACATTTATCAGTGTGGAGGCGATAAGGGTAAAACGTATTGCTCTGATATCAACTCATACACCACGCCATATTTTGACGACACAACCAGTCGTTCAGGTGGCTGTCAAATGCGTTGGATGATTCAAGTCCCGGACGACGCCCCGTACTGGATGAAAGCGGTACAGATGTGTTACCACTGGGAGGCTGATGGTAACTCTAAACAGTGTGGTGGAAGCGCCCCGCCACACCAATGCGTATTGGCCAACCAGTGGACCCAGTACTATCTCGACTACACAGATAACCGCCCTGGGGGCTGCAAGATGAGCTGGGGTTTGAGAACTTCATACTAAAGCTAAGCTGGAATTCATGTAAAACATCATATTTTCCCTTTTGTGTCCAAGACAAGTGGGACCAGAAAGTAAAATCAGAAAATTAAAATTTAAGAAGCAAAACAAAAAGCTAATATACATTTAAAATCATTTGGCTAAATAAAATTGTTATATTAACTAATATATTTTGTTTATTATTTTTAAATTAACAATTCAGTATTTCAATAAGTATAATAACATGCTTATTTTTGTTTTTAATAACGATTTTCTTTAAAATGACAATCTTTATTTTTAAAAAAGTTTTTAGAATGTACTGTCGGGGTACACTCAGGGTCCTGTCAAGGTACACTCAGGGTACTGCCGGAGTACTTATTGCACTGTTTGCCACTGTTGTACTTCCCACTTCATAAGGAAAACATTGCTTAAAAAATTGAACGAACCAGCCACAAACAAAACAGAACCAAAACTGCAGAATATTTTAAAATAATGTTTTAATTAATTATTCTAGCCTATTTAGTTAAAAATCTTTGCTTTGGGGATCCGATTTTGGCTCCTGAAAAGAAAATAAAACAATTCATAAATTTTTCAGTATAGGTTTGATTTATCAGAGGCCGTCCATAAATTCTGTGCCTGTATTGAGGTTAGGTAGCTCGGACATAGGTAACAATTTGTGACGAAGTAATTAAGGATAAGATAGGCTTTGGTGAGTTTTTAGGGGTTTTCCGTATTCTCTAGAACATTTTTTTTTTTGTAAACAGTAATAAAACTTGACCTGTCTTAAATAATATTTTCAGAAGAAATTGCTTTTTCATTAAAAATGGAGGGAAAGGCTAAGGGGTAAGGGGGATGCCTGAAGTTTTAGGACGACGCATCACAAAGCAAAATGACATAATTTATGGGCATGTTTTGAGTGATTCTACCTATAGAAACAAATTTCATCAAACACTAACTTAATTAAACAATCAAACTAAACACTTTGTCTAAAAATCGTTTGCACGGCTTTACGCATCAACGATAAAAAAAAAACCTCCAACACCAAATGCAGACTTTTCAAAAGTAAAGTCCTTAACGTCCTATTGTATAGCAGATATTGCTGAAAATTAACGACCGCTAGCTCAGATCATTGGACTCTTTACAAAGTGCCTACAGAGGATAAAGGGCATCAATAGGGCTGGTAAGTAGGTCACCAACCAGTTTTACGGCTCAATAAAACCTGCATGGGCCATAGAACTTATTGTTGACCTACTTACCAGCACTATTGGCGCAACACAAAACTATCGCAAATGATAGATTACAAGGAGATACGAAAATTTCAGCTGTTTAAGAAATAATCGAACAATGATGGCGTGTTAAGAATGTGTCCAGGTAATATCACAAGAATGGTGATTAACTGGACGCCTCCAGGAAAAAGAAACCAGGGAAGGTAAATTGAGAAGTGAAAACACACAGCAGAAAAGCAGCGGACAAATGTAGGTCTATCGTAGCTTGGGACACTGCTAAAACTAATTACAAGAGACAGGCAAGTGGGAAGAGATTTCTGTGGCGTCCGCATGTGTTTTGGGCACTAAAGGGGAAAATATGAAGACAGTTCTCTGTTAAAAACAACGTAAAGAGTCGATGTTTTCCCTGGAGACAGTGTCAACCTTTCAATGCATGGACCTGTCGCGTCCGTTTTACTCACCAACGTGTATGGCGAGCATAGGGTCATCACACTGAGAGCAGACGTTTATGTGAGCTGTACCGTCTGACCAGACGTTCACAGAGGCGCCCGTACAACGGTCGTTTTCGTAATTACCGCTGATGACGTCACAATAGGTGCCAGCTGGTAGACCGGTCTGAAAACAGGAAACAAATAGAAGTAGGAAGGTAAATTTATGTGATAGGGGTTTTCAGAAAATGCGTTCAGACAAACATGCACTGTCTGGACTGTTGTCGGATAAAGTATGCAGTATCGCCTGTCTAATGTATCATCTGTCTTATATGCAACATGTCTGATATATCACCAGTCCAATATATCACCTTTATAACGTATCACCTGTCTTATGTATCACCTGTCTAAAGAATCACCAATCTAATACATCACCTATCTGATATATCACCTGCCTAAACTATCACCTGTCTATCACCTATCACCTATGTGACGTATCCCTTCCCCTGTACTCACCTGTAGAGTCTGGTTGATATCAAAACCCTCCAGGTTGAGGGCGATGAAAGCCTTGTCTCCCCTAGAGAAAGCGATCTGATAGTCGGCACCTGACCACCAGTTGTTGACCGCTGTACCCCTGGCCATGTTGCGGAAGGCAACCATGTTGTAGATCTCTCGCCATCTTAAAAACAAAAACACTTAGTTCTACATAAATTAAACACAAAGAAACAATCTTCTCACTATTACTGTCGACGTTTCACATGTAATAAATTTAGACCGAGTAGGCCTACTGACATTAACACAGTGAAACCAATGTCTAGCACAGTAAACATGAAAATTCTACTGTTTCTTAAAGCTACGTGAAGTTTGTAATGTGTTATTAAGTATACATGGGTAAGTTCACCACTTGCTGTACGTTAACATACCTGTTTTGTCTAAGTAAAAATTTAACCTGTGTTTACTATTGACCCAAAGTTGTTCATCATTGTCTTACCTGCGCTGGTAATTGAGCACCTAATTAATTTTTATCTATCTTTTTCCAACCGTTAACTAGTTCGTATACATAATTAGCCTGCACTCAGCATTCAGCTCATTATTGACAGGGTCCCATTAATCAATGGTCTCTCTGTGTTCACTAATCAGCTACAACTCACCTGTACCCTCTACAACTCACCTGTGCCCTCTACAACTCACTAGTGCCTTCTACAACTCACATGTACTCACTACAACACACCTGTGCCAACTAACTCACCTGTGCCAACTACAACTCACCTGTACCCTCTACAACTCACCTGTACCCTCTACAACACACCTGTACCCGCTACAACTCACATGTGCCCTCTACAACTCACCTGTGCTCACACGACCAGCCGTTAGTACAGATCATACCGCTGAGCGTCACGTTCTTAATGCTCATGTCATCATTGTGTGGGGGTCCTTCGTAATTATTCGCCCGGTTGTACTCGTAGCTGCTCATGATACGCGACATCCCGTAGGGGTGGGCGAGCATGAAGGCCGTGGCCAGCTGAGGACAAGGTCAAACGGTGAGTACATCCTCTGATATTTTTAGACTGTTATGGACACAAAAGCCACTTATTAAACCTATAGACCCGACATTTCCCTGACCAGCTAGGTCAAACTGACATTACCTTATAAGGCCTGGACTCCCAGTGGGTCAGCACGCCCCCACCGCCCCCGTGACCTCTCTGGTTGTCATGGTTATCGATGAAGTTGACCACCATGTCAGATGACCACATGCCCCATCCGGTACCAAAGTTGTTCAAGAACTTCATGGGATTCTGGCGTCTTGAGAGAAACACCGCATCATTTTAGCTTTTGTATAGCTAAACTTTACATGAAACAACTGACCAACGATATAACTTAAGTAAGCTCTCAGACTAATCTAAGAATTCTGACTAACTTAAGTAAACCATCATACTAGCTTAGCTAAACACCGCTCTAACTCACCTAAACACTCTGGCTAACTCCAAACCAAACTTAAAGTTCAGAACTCTGCCTGAGGAAAAATATTCCTCTGCTTTTATCGCTTCTCCCCCTTGGTCAATAACCTCCTGATAGACAAAAGGCCTGTCTCCATTTGTGATGTTCTGTGAGGAGAAAAGAGTATTAATTATCAATCATTAATGGATCAGTTCTAGGCACACTCTATCAATTATCAATGAACACAAAATGACATTAATACTTAGAACAATATTATTATGAATAGCTTAAGGTAGTGTAAGGTAATTGGCAATTTTTAGTTTAGGATGTAATATGTATGTATAAATCCTAATAATATGTAAACACAACACGCTAGACAGGATATTATTATTTTACAAAAAATATTTCAGACGAGCCGGCCCGCGGCATAACATACGCCGCTATTTAGTTGTTTCTAATTTTCAATAATTCATAATTTGTGAATTCGACAGTACCAACGCTGACACTGAAAATATTTCTTTAAAACACTATAAGTAGCTCGTTAAGGACCATAACCCCCCCCCTTCCTTCCCTCCCCCCCTCCCCCCCCCCTACGTTTAAAATCGTTGGCTCTGCTTGTAAACATTTAGAGTGAACACAGCTCACTGTAGGGAGAGGTAGGGAGAGCGTTTGCAGCTTGTTTTCTAACGGCTCGAAGAAGAGAATTATATATATAGATTAAATTAGGGTTAAATTTGTTATTTAAGACACAATAAATAAAAACAAATATACTTATCTCTCATTAAATGAATAAACAATTAACATGGAGCTTAAACTAATGGTACCCTTAATTCAGGTACACTAACATTTTTAGCAACTAGGACGTTTTGTATTTCCAGAACAATAAATGTACCTGACCTTGACCTTCCCGAAGAGAGCGACGAGGTCACCGGGCCACATGTGTTTGGCAGCGTCCACCCTGAACCCAACCACGCCCAGGTCAATCAGGTGGTTCAGGTAATCCGCGGCCTTCTGCCTGACGTAATCTTTGCTCATCTTCAGATCCAGAAGGTTCTCCAGACGACAGTTCCTATCCAAGATGGCGGCAGAGATTTTTAATTAATCTACATCCGGTTTTAAGCAGACGTAAGCGGTGTGAATACTTCAATCAAAATTCAAAATTGAAAAATTTAATTTATTAATTTATTTCAAAGCGGATTAAAACTGATCAGTTTTGAGCTTCTCCAATTTCAAATTAAATTATAATCACGGTCTAGTAAACTTGGTGATAGCGTGCGATGTCAGCAACTAAAGCAAGTGTAAGCAGCGATGTATAAATATAGGAATCGCTACAACACCTTAGGTAACTAGTTTTGATTTTTATCAAGGTAATTCAAATGTCCTTTTCCTGGGTCTCTTCCATATGAAGGTTGGGGAGGGGGGGGGCAACGATTAATATAAATGGAATTTAAAAGTGGATATTTATATATTTGTTATAGCAAAAAAAAAGGTTAGTGATTGTTGGCGCTTTTTTAAATACACATTGACCAGAGTTTCTTCCAGGCATCTCTCCCCCCCCCCCCCCGGAAAATTCACCCCCCCGTCCCCCCGAACGAAATGAAATTTATATAATTTATATATAAAAATATATATTTTTAACGCCCCCTCGAAGAAAGTCTACCGTCCCCCCGAAAATTTCAAGTGCCCCCCAAGAGAAAAAAGTCTGGAAGAAACACTGACATTGACTAGTCAATAGTCAGAAGAAACTATACCATATTTATTATTTGTTAAAATCTAGGCTTAGGTAATCTATTAATAGAAAAAGTCTGATTTAATTATATCACCTTCTTCTTCTTCGTTCTTGTTTTATCTGAGGGAAATCTCCCCAACACAATTAACTATTACGTGTTAACATGTTGTGCTCTAAATGAACCTACACTTCCGAATTCAGCCTGCTCTCTTTCTGGGTTTTAGTCCATCCAAAAATAAACTACAAGGCAGCAGTTATTTGAATTTAGGGTTTTCTTTCCTGGGTGGGTAACTGTCCCCAACTTACGAGCCTCATCTGCCCGAGGGTCTGAACTCGGGACTTTTGGAGTTAGCAACCACACGCTATCCCTCACGACCAGGCCGACCCACATTTAATCAGTGTATTATCGTATGCTTTAACTTAAGCAAGGATATAAAACCTCCATTTTTTAATACTCCAAGACAAACTTAACATGCTATCGCCAGAAAGAGCCTCATGAAATGTTATCTATGCCAGATTGAGGGTAAATAAATACCCAGACCATGCTATCGCCAGAATGAGGTTAAATAAACGCATAATTCCTGCCATCACCAGAACGAGACAGTCCTGAGTGTTGCACTCACCTGACCTCATTGACATCGTTGTAGTTGTGAATGTTGTGGTCCCAGGTCTGACAGTTGTCGTTGAAGTCCGTCGGTCCGTAGGGAACCCCAGGGAACTGCAGACTGTTGGCGTCGTAGTAGGTTCCCGCTGTTCCCAAGCCTGAAGATCCAGGTTCTATCTTGGCCATGTGGTTAAGCACCACGTCCACATACACTCTGGGGAGATGTTGAGTCACACAGTACAGAAGGGCGTCTAGGAGGGACTTAGAGGTTTTCAACTATGGAATTACTAAAAATACCAATTAGAATATTGATTAACTGAATGATTTGATACATGATCCCCTCCTTCTGTTACCTACCTGAAACCCACCCTCTCACACCCATCTGACCCCCACCCCCCTGAGACGTACCTGACCCCCGCTGCCTGACACATTCCTGACCCCCCCCCACCCTGACACCCACTTGACACCCACCCCCCGACAACTACCTGACCCCTCCCCCTAGGACCTTCCTCTCCCCTCCCTTTAGGAACTACCTGACCCTCCCCCCGACACCTACCTGACCCCCGCTGCCTGACACCGCTGGACCATGCTCCTAAACTCGGCCTCCGTCCCAGACCTGGTCTGTATCTTGTAGCTGACCGGCTGGTACCTCTCCCACCAGGGGCGGTTGGGGCTGGTGACGACCCTGTTCTCATTTGCAGGGGAGGTCTGGGGGTGGGAGGGTGAGGTAGGAATGTTAAAATAACTTCGACACACCAAGGATAAAGTTAAGGTCGTTGACCGACATAATCTACATGTTCGCACACAAAAAGATGTCGACTTAATTTTACCATTTTCCGACAAATACCTTTCAACCCTTATCATTCTATTACTGAAATACATTATCTTGCTGTTACATTTTGCCTTTGTTCTTAATCTAAACAAAATACTAATCATAAGTTCTTCTAATCAGAAACTACTTTAACACTATTAAAATAGCATTGTAAATTAAAATTAAACCGTGTTTATAGTTTAATTCTTTATTATTGATTTTTTTACAAGTACCAAAATAAACTAAATTAAAAACATCTGTTGGAGAATTCCATGGCTTATATGTTTTATCAGTATATGTAAGGATTTGAACTGAGCCAGATGACACACATCATACAACGAGATATACGCACGTCAACACACCAACCGTCTACTTACTTGTACCGCACAGAAGCCGTAGGGCCCTAAGAACCGCTCACACTCAGCGGCTATGTCGTTCCATTTCCACTCAAACAGGTGCACGATGCTGTCTCGCCCTCCAATACAGTGGGGGTCTGTATAGCCTAGGACTACACAGAGGCCAAATTTTATCATTAGTTTTGTCAGCTTTGTATAGAGGTTTACTCTACGTAGAGTTATTGACTGATAGTTAAATTACAGGACCAATTAGCTAGCACTAAATATCTAAGTCAATAAAACTTGTTACGTGTAATACCAGTTATATACTGTTACATTATTCCATGTGTTGTTTTTCACTGGCAAGTATGTTCACGTTTCATCCCTAGCTTAAATTGTGTAAAACAAACGTTGATAAAATGCTGAGACAGTTTAATATGACAGTTACCTGTGCCAAACAGTGCCACTACTGTCAAGAGTGACAACAACCTCGTTATGTGACACAACGTTCGTCCTTTAGTGTCATACATATCTGGTTATGACGCAATGTCAGTGGAAGCGGAAAATTTTGAACGTGTCTTCCTGTCAGTTCCCTAAAAAAGTAAATTACAAAATTATTACGGTTCAAATAAAGTAACATATTGTAAATGTATATTAACACACGCTATGTCAGATATTTTAATTCCATCGAAACATAAATAATTTCCAAATATAATTCTAATTACTAAACACATATTTATTTTACACGGCGATATGTGAAAGCCATTAGGGGAGCACGGGAGGGGCGACCATAAGGGGCGCCAAATGATGTAGAAAACAAAAGCTAGTTCTGAGTGACATTGGTCATTTATATATAGGTTAAAGCTAATTAAACACAGAACTTCTTGCCCTAACAGACTGATTTAGTTTTTTCCTAAATTAATTATTTGACTGGGAAAAAAACAGTAACTTAACAGAGATTGGTACATATTACTCCTAACTTCTCCACATTCTCCATGAATAACTGTGGTGAGTGGGCACTAAAGTGATAGTTCGTACATGGCGACGGAATGGATCGCTACGCCTCTAATTGGGGTAGCTAATTAGTTTTAATGAGAAAGGAAATAATCAATGATGTTTGTTTTTCAGTCTGAAATAGATTAATATCGAATGTAAATTCCATCGATAAGGCAATTAATTAATTAATTCTGGCCAGGAAAAGTGTGGTTGATAACACAACTTGACACATTGTCTAAATTCAAATACCTTGACAGCTTGACTAAAATAGAATACTTGACACATTGACTAAACTCAAATACCTTAACATCTTGACCACAATAAAATACCCGAATACCTTGACTAAACTCAAATACCTGGATACCTTGACAAAACTCAAATACATTGACACCTCGACCAAAATAGAATATAATGACACTTTGACCAAACTCAAATACGTTCATGTATAAACTAGTTCCATTTACAAATATGCATTAATATAAAAAAATTTAGTCAATCTTAGAGAAAGTAAGCATTTTTCAAAAATTTCTAACCAATTTTAACATTTCTTCCAAGAAATTTTATCTTAACTATAGCGACAGTAGTACCTCGATATACGAGATTCAAGACTTCAAGAGAAAGATGCTTTGCTTTGAAATACGAGAAATTTTGAGATACAAGAAACGTATCAACTGATATGATGGTTTGTGAAAAAAACACACGACAAAAAAGTTGTGGTCTGTTTGTTCATTTGTATCCCGAGGTAACACTGCCTATTATATGTGTGATTATTCTAATTAGCATAAAAAGTTGAACACTTACGGCATTTTAATCGAATTTTCGAAAACACAGATAGTGAAATAAGGCCAAATGGAACAGTCTAGCTCAAGTTTAAATTATGCCCCCTGTCGTTACCTTAATCTTATTTTTTTTTTAAATATATCGGCGCGACATTTTTCAAGATTAAAAAAAAAAAAAACCCAACCTACCATCAGACACATGACAAAGCAATTCTTTAGTGGCACGTGGCTTCAAGATATGCATGAAATAAAATTAATTTCTATGGCCAAAAATGGAAATATCTGTGCTTTATAATAATAAGAATTGAAACATCTGTCAAGAAAGTAAGCAAAAAATATTCAGGTGGAAAAAGAAAGCTGACTTTGTGTATTTGTTTTCTAGGTGACATGCGCTGATGTGACTTACATGCGCTGATGTGACTTTACGCATGAACCCGACAGTGATTTTACTTTCTGTATTACTTACATTCTCTGATGTGAGTTCATGTATGGCTGTCATTCACTGATGTGACTTTATGTATGGCTGTCATTCACTGATGTGACTTTATGTATGGCTGTCATTCAATGATGTGACTTCATGTATGGCTGTCATTGACTGATGTGTCTTCATGTATGACTGTCATTCAATGATGTGACTTCACGTATGGCTGTGATTCACTGATGTGACTATATATAAAGGTTTTCTCAATGTAGGGTAGGGTGGGTTACTATAGTAACATGTTCAGATTTTCTTGCAGCCAGTCAACTAAAGCCAAGTGTATCTATAATTTTGACGGTGGCAGGACAAATGGTCTCAGACAAAATATTCCAGATATAATATCTCACACAATTATCTCAGGACACGTGATCTAACCGACAAACGGTCTTAGACAAAGTATTCCAGACAAAATATCTCGCATTATTAGCTTAGGAAATGTGATCTAACAGACCAAAGATCTCAGTCACAAAAATAACAGGACAAAATATGATAGGGCAGATATTTTTATGGACACAATTATATCTCAGACAAAATATCTCAAGCAAATTACATTCAGTATTTAGGTTGTGTCAAAAAGAAAAACAAAAATGCATACATGTGCCGTATTGTATCTTGTATTGTTGGGTACAGCCAGGATATTGTTGGGTACAGCCAGGATATTGTTGGGTACAGTCAGGATATTGTTGGGTACAATCAGGATATTGTTGGGTACAGTCAGGGTATTGTTGGGTACAATCAGGATATTGTTGGGTACAGCCAGGATATTGTTGGGTACAATCAGGATATTGTTGGGTACAGTCAGGGTATTGTTGGGTACAATCAGGATATTGTTGGGTACAGCCAGGATATTGTTGGGTACAGTCAGGATATTGTTGGGTACAGCTGTGACCTACTTAGGTCGAGTCATTTTTATTTTTGACATTGTATAATTCCTTATATGGAATGATGGTGTAACACCTGGGGTTTTTCCACTGACTTATTAAGGTGTTTGAGACATAGAAATTTTCCATTAAAATCTGATTGAATGATTCTGATCAGATGATTATCCCAACCAATGGCGACATGAGTTGAGGATAACCTCCCCTGTCCCAGAAGTCTATAATTGCACTGCACACTCGCAACACGAGGCAGTTTATCTTGACCTGGCAGTCTACGAGGCAGTTTTACCTTAGTCAGGCAGCCGTCCATATTGTCCGGCTATAGACTCTGACCATTTGAACGTGAGAGTACTTAAGACCTGTGTGTGCCTTGCTTTCTTCAGTTGATTTAGTCTTCTAGTTTAATATTACTTGTCGCTAAGTAATTCTAGAAACTACAGCAGTGTTGTGTGGCCTGTAGCTGTTTTTTAGACAGTGTAGAAATCTGTGATAGTGTTTTTTCCTACATTGTGTAAGTTGGGTTTTTGATATTTTATATATTAAATATTTTATCTAGTTCATCTTTGTGTTCTGCCACAACTGTGTTCGCTGATTAAAAGGTCGTATGTAGATTGGATGAGTGTTAATTACAATAGTATCACTAGCTTCCCTAGACATTAAATTCGAGCCCTAGTGGGTCGTTGTGTTAAGTGTTCATCCACTTAGGTCGTAAGACATTGGCATATGACCCCGAAAAAAGAATCCGGGGACGTTCTCCTTCTATTTGGCTGATAGATAGGTTAACGTTACACAGCTATGATGTTTTTCTAATGCCAAAAGGCTTAAATGTGCCGTATCAACAAATTAAAACAATAGATAACATTAATTAAACAAATTTAACAAATCACAAACAAAATGAAAAGATAATCCAAGGTTTAAATACATCAATACTTTAATAAATATTCTAGCAAATACTGTTTGGTGCTAATACCTTTGTGAAATCAATACTTTAATAAATATTCTAGCAAATTCTGTCTGGTGCTAATACCTTTGTGCTGGCGATCCGACTTTTGCACCTGAAAACAATTTAGTGATTTTTATTTTGGTACTTAGTTAAAAACAGTGTCTTTATTTCTTTTAAAGACAGAGTCAACATTTCTGTTGAAAACAGTGTCAATATTTATCTTAAAGACAGCGTCAATAATTCTCTTAAAGACAGTGTCAATATTGCTCTTAAAGAGAGTGTCAATATTTCTCTTAAAGGCAGTGTCAATATTTCTCTTGAAGACAGTGTTAATATTTCTCCTAAAGACAGTGTCAATATTTCTCTTAAAGACAGTGTTAATATTTCTCTTAAAGACAGTGTCAATATTTCTCTTAAACGCAGTGTCAATATTTCTCTTAAAGGCAGTGTCAATATTTCTCTTAAAGGCTGTCAATCTTTCTCTTAAATACAGTGTCAATATTTCCCTAAAAAACAGTGTCAACATTTCTCTTAAAGGCAGTGTCAATATTTCTCTTAAAGACAGTGTCAATATTTCTCCTAAAGACAGTGTCAATATTTCTCCTAAAGACAGTGTCAATATTTCTCTTAAAGACAGCGTCAATATGTCAGTGCCCTATCGTGTCGTGTACATTGAACTCACCAACGTGTATGGCGACCATAGGATCGTCACACTGGGAGCAAACATTGATGTGTGCTCTACCGTCAGAACCTACGTTGACGGAGGCGCCCGTACACCGGCCGTTTTCATAGTTACCGCTGATGACGTCACAATAGGTACCGGATGGTAAACCGGTCTGGAAAAATAGCAGGAGTTAAGAACATCACAGGAATATGAGAAAAATGCGCAGAGGGAAAAAAACAGCAGGAAACGGCACAAAGAAATGCGAAATACGTAAACAAAAACAGCTGTACAGTCTTCTTCTTCTTCGTTCTTACTTTTTCGTGTTGGAAGTGATTCCCTACAACACAATTTAGTAAACGTGTCAAATGGTTATGCGCATTTCGTTGACTCCAATTTCAGGCTGCTTTTCTTTTTGGATTTGCTTCCACATCCCTTGTCCGACCAAGAACAAACTACAAGGCAGCAGTTGTTTGATTTTGATGTTGTCTCTCCTAGAAGAGTGGCTGTCCCCAGCTAACGAGCCCCAACTGCCCGGGGGTTCGAACTCGGAATTTAACGGTTCAGCTACTATTAGCTTTACAGACCCGACCACGCCGACCCCTGTACACAGTCGATTGTAAATAGTATAGAGTGCTATCAGATGTAGCGTCATTCAGAATTATCACCTGTCTGATGTATCACCTGCCGAATGTATCACCTGCCTGATGTATCACCTGTGAGACATATCACCTGTGTGCCATATCACCTGTGTGCCATATCACCTGTGTGACATATCACCTGTGTGACTTATCACCTAACCTGTACTCACCTGCAGTGTCTGGTTGATATCATAACCCTCCAGGTTGAGGGCGATGAAAGCCTTGTCTCCCCTAGAGAAAGCGATCTGATAGTCGGCACCTGACCACCAGTTGTTGACCGCTGTACCCCTGGCCATGTTGCGGAAGGCAACCATGTTGTAGATCTGACGCCATCTTCAAAACAAAAACAGTCTCTTTGTACAAAATACAGAATAGGCCTATAGCATTTGATAGTGAAAACCCCTACATTGGCCTATTCTATATCTTACCTGTACCCAATACGATTCGCCTGTACCCACTACAACTCACCTGAGCCCACTACAACTCATCTGTAACCACTAACTCACCTGTATCCACTATAACTCACCTGTACCCACTAACTCACCTGTACCCACTAACTCATCCGTGCCCTCTACAACTCACCTGTATCCACAACAACTCACCTGTGCCCACTAACTCACCTGTTCCCACTACAACTCACCTGTGCCCACTACAACTCACCTGTACCCACTTGAACTCACCTGTATCCACTAACTCAACTGTACCCACTAACTCACCCATGCCCTCTACAACTCACATGTGCCCTCTACAACTCACCTGTGCCCACTAACTCACCTGTGCCCACTAACTCACCTGTACCCACTACAACTCACCTATGCTCACACGACCAGCCGTTGTTACAGATCATACCGCTGAGCGTCACGTCCTTGATGCTCATATCACCGTTATGTGGTGGCCCCTCGTAGTCGTTGGCCCTGTTATACTCGAAGCTGCTCATGATACGTGACATCCCGTAGGGGTGAGCGAGCATGAAGGCCGTGGCCAGCTGTGGACACGGTCAAGAGGTGAGTGCAGCTTACAGGAGCTTCCTCTGTTTTTTTTAAATAAAAATTTAGCTCCACTCTTCACATTACATCTGACAAAAACTATGTTCCAGTGACATGTTATAAGGCTATAGCCCCATCCCTAACTCAATGCCAAGATCCATCTGCTCTTAATCCTTTAGATTAAATTAACCTTACTTTTTAAATGGACTTTACCACCTACCTACAACCCTAACGCCTCCGTTATGCCATGAACGCTAGGTCAAACTGACCTTACCTTATAAGGCCTGGGCTCCCAGTGGGTCAGCACGCCACCACCGCCCCCGTGACCTCTCTGGTTGTCATGGTTATCGATGAAGTTGACCACCATCTCAGATGACCACATGCCCCATCCCACGCCGAAGTTGCTCAACCACTTCATGGCGTTCTGGCGTCTGCAGGAAAAACGTTGCATCAGTTTAGCCTTGTTCTAGTTTAATTTTACTAACCATAACCCAACCGCCCTAACTCACCTAACCACGTTGGCTAACTATAACCATAACCCAACCTCCCTAACTCACCTAAACACCTTGGCTAACTATAACCATAACCCAACCGCCCTAACTCACCTAAACACCTTGGCTAACTATAACCATAACCCAACCGCCCTAACTCACCTAAACACCTTGGCTAACTATAACCATAACCCAACCGCCCTAACTCACCTAAACACCTTGGCTAACTATAACCATAACCCAACCGCCCTAACTCACCTAAACACCTTGGCTAACTATAACCATAACCCAACCGCCCTAACTCACCTAAACACTCTGGCCAACTATAACCATAACCCAACCTCCCTAACTCACCTAAACACCTCCCTAACTCGTCTAAACACCCTGGCTAACTATAACCATAAGCCAACCACCCTAACTGACCTAAACACCTTGGCTAACTATAACCATAACACAACCGCCCTAACTCACCTAAACACCTTGGCTAACTATAACCATAACACAACCTCCCTAACTCACCTAAACACCTTGGCTAACTCTAACCATAACCCAACCGCCCTCACCTAAACCCCTTGGCTAACTATAACCATAAGCCAACCACCCTAACTGACCTAAACACCTTGGCTAACTATAACCATAACCCAACCGTCCTAACTCACCTAAACACCTTGGCTAACTCCAAGCCAAACTTAAAGTTGGTAACTCTGCCTGTAGAAAAATATTCCTCTGCTTTTATCGGTTCCCCCCCTTGGTCGATAACTTCCTGATAGAGGAAAGGCCTGCCCCCACCTGGAATGTTCTGTGAGGTGAAGTGAGGTCAAGGTGTTAACACGTCAATCACCAATAGATCAGATTAAGAAATGATCAAATAACCATCAGTGTATACATTACGGCACTAGCACTTAGAAAAAATACGAACACATTAGAGTAATTCAGCGTAAATAGAAGCGTGTAAATTAGGATATTCTAAAATTGTATCAGTTAGGATATGCCCACAGCATAATTATGATAACCGCTTAAAACACAAGCCGTACATCTGGATTGTATCATTTAAAATGCCTTAAAGGTAAGATATAAAACTCATCCTTTCTCATTAAGATGCAATTTAAAAAAATACAAATTATAATATTTTACATTTCTAAATGAAATGACAGTAACATTAAAAATATTAATTAAATAATTTAAAATACTATCACGTCAAACAAAAACATTTAAAAAGATATATTCACTTCGGTTAAGAGATTATTTTTAGCAATAAAGTTTTTTAATATCCAGAAGAAAAAAACTGCCCCTGACCTTGACCTTCTGGAAGAGAGCGACGAGGTCACCGGGCCACATGTGTTTGGCAGCGTCCACCCTGAACCCAACCACACCCAGGTCAATCAGGTGGTTCAAGAAATCCGCGGCCTTCTGCCTGACGTAATCTTTGCCCATCTTCAGATCCAGGAGACTCACCAGACGACAGTTCCTATCAAAGATGGCGGGAAGGATGCTTGATTAATCTACATCCGGTTTTAAAGCAGACGTTGACAATTTGATTGAATCTTTGATTCAAAGTTTAACTTGAAATATACGAGGTTATTTCTAAAACTCTTCAGACATTAATTTGATAAATTATATTTTCTAATTTCAAATTAAATGTAAAAATCACGATCCATGAAAAGTAATGAGGAAACAAATTTTTTAGCTGGCACTTAATGGAAGTAGCGATGCATGATTTATTAAAAATTTTCTATACACAATAGATAATTTGTGACGCCGTGGTCGTATGCTAGAGCGTACTGCTGCCCCGAAAGTCTCTAGTTCGAATCCAGAACTAACAATAAATTTTACAACATTTTCACGTGGTTTTCTGACTGTCAAACTCTGCTTTCACCAGAACGAGCTTGGCCTGGGTTCTGCACTCAACTGACCTCATCAATGTTGTTGTAGTTGTGGATGTTGAGGTTCCTGTGTGTTGCACTCACCTGACCTCATCGATGTTGTTGTAGTTGTGGATGTTGAGGTCCCTGTGTGTTGCACTCACCTGACCTCATCGATGTTGTTATAGTTATGGATGTTGAGGTCCCAGGTCGGACAGTTGCTGTAGTCGTTGAAGTCCGTCGGTCCGAAGGGAACCCCAGGGAACTGCAGACCGCCGGCGTCGTAGGAAGTTCCTGCTGTTCCCTGGCCCGACCCCCCGGCCCCTGTCATGTGATTGAGGACCACATCCACGTAGATTCTGGGAAAATGATGAGTCTCTCTAGCACGTTATGTAAACATTCTTTCATACATTCTGACTGTTTATATAGTCCTTAGCTTTTGGAATATATATGTGTAGTGTAGCTGAGTATATTAGTAAGGTTTTGTAATTTATATTGTAGTGTGTTTAATTAGTAAGGTTTAAGCTTGCCACCTACCTGAATCCCCCCCCCCCCCCGATACCTACCTACCCCCCCCCGACACCTACCTGACCCCTACCCCCACCCCCAACTGATACCTACCTGACCCCCCCCCACCCGACACCTACTTGACCCTCCCCCCGACACATACTAGACCCCCCCATGACACCTACCTGACCCCCACCCCATCCCCGACACCAACCTGCCCCCCCCCCCCCCCCCGACACCTACCTGACCCCCGCTGCCTGACACCGCTGGACCATGCTCCTAAACTCGGCCTCCGTCCCAGACCTGGTCTGTATCTTGTAGCTGACCGGCTGGTACCTCTCCCACCAGGGGCGGTTAGGGCTGTAGACGATCCTGTTCTCATTGGCAGGGGAGGTCTGGGGGTCAGAGGTTAAAATACCATAGACACAGTGGCGTAGCGAGGTCGGGTGTCACCCGGTGCGGCACTTAATTGTGTCACCTCCCAGAGGCGTAGCGACCCTTCCCGGCGCTCAAGGACAAACTTTCAATTTTCGATTTGCACCCTCCCCCTCCCTCAAACTTTCAATATGCACCTCCCCCCACCCTCAATCTTTCGGTTTGCACCCCCCCCCCTCCACCCTTGTCGGGAAAAGTCCAATTTGCTCATAAAAGACTTTTTAACACTCTGATTAATCACTAAATTAAGTTGAATTATCATTTTTCTCTATATATTTTACTATTTTTTGCCTTGGTGTCACCCCCTAAATGGTGTCACCCGGTGCGGTCCGCATCCCTCGCCCCCCCCCCCCAACCGCTACGCCACTGCTAGACACACCATCGGCAAAGTGATATTCGTCGAGCAATAACATTAACCTTTAACCCTACCCATACCAATACCAATACATATACACTTGCCCTTATATGTAGAACGATCTCTTACCAACCATAATCCTAATCATACTTCATCCTAAGCAAAACCTAAATTAAGGAGCAGTCTAAACCTAAAGATAGAGACATTATTGTTTTAAAAATATTTACATTCAATGATAACTTCACTGCAGATAACGTGAAATAAGAAGCGCAAAATTCACGTTTATTGAAGAATTCAGTACACTTTACATCTAAGCTGTTCCCATCGTCTGTTAAGATTTGAGCTAAACATCACAGTCCCGTGTCTTTATACGAGATAACCTCATGCCATTTATAAACCGTCTACTTACTTGTACGGCACAGAAGCCGTAGGGCCCTAAGAACCGCTCACACTCAGCGGCTATGTCGTTCCATTTCCACTCAAACAGGTGCACGATGCTGTCTCTCCCGCCAATACAGTGGGGGTCTATAAAGCCTTCAACTAGTGAGAGATCGAATGCTGTGATTAGTGGCAGCTCTGAGTAGACAATTACACTACCTGGAGTTACTGACTGGTAGTTAACTACAGAATAGGACCGAAACATTTGTTCAGTTACGTCAGCTATAATTTACTAACTGTAACTTCAGTTTAGTAAGCTAGGGGTAAACAAGGTTTTTCTTTTTACCTAACTTTTATAAATTTTCACCACATTGTAGTATGCTAGGGCGAAACAACATTTTATTAGTATTAAACTTTGGTAAAATGCCGAAACAGCTCAAATTGTGCCAGACAAACTTTGATAAAAGGCTGACACAGCTCAACATGACAGTTACCTGTGCTAGACAAAGCTACTACTGCCAAGAGTGACAGCAACCTCGCCACGTGACTCAACATTTGTCTGTCAGTGTCAGGACAACCTGAAATTGTCAACGTGTCGTCTTAAAATTAAATAACAATTTGTATTTACATAAAGTTTATGTTGTAGTATAATTTTATATTGTACGTTGTGTTCTGTATACGCATTCAATCTCCCAAAACTAATTTCCAACTTTAATTCTAGTTTACTAAACAAATATTCCATAGCCTAAATAAAATATCTTTGACGCCAGCCTAGGGCAATTCCTTTCCGCAGAAAGTTATTGAAACTCGTGTCCACTTAGACGAGTATTTGATCAACGACAAAAGAAATTATATCCCCGGCGCTTGTGTCTGCCATCGTCTGTTTGATATCAATGTAACAGCTAATTACTTGTTTGACATCAAATTAACAGCTAATTAGTTTTGAGGAGAAGAAGAAAATCAATAATTTTTTTTTCATTCTCTGTCGGGTGAAATCGAATGTGAACCGTTCGATTTTAGAGTTCAAAGGTGTAATTCTTAGGTTAAGGTGCTCTCTAGATCTCAGACATACAGTGATGATCTTAGTCATACAGGTGTTCTCTATATCTTAGCCGTACAGGTGTTCTCAAGATAATAAATCATGATTTGTTAAATATCATTAAAACAATAAATTAAATTGCTTTATAGTTTTTAAAAAAAAACTGTTTCCAACTTGTTGTTTTTGTTTAAAATAGTTTTTTTTTAAATTAGAGGCTATGAATTACTAACATATAATTATTTTTTTTCTTTCACACTTTTATTGTGTTTCTTCTTTAAATTACTCTAATTAGCATAAAAAGTTGACCACTTACGTCACCTAAATCCAGTACTAGCTAAGAAAGATGTGGACACAAGGCCGGCTAGAATACTTTGACTTAAGTTTAAATGTCCCCTGTCGTAAACCTAACCTTATAAAATAATCGACGCAAACATTTTCACGATTTAAAAAAAACCATCTTTACTGATAAGACAGAAGACATGACTAAAGTATTCTATTTTTATACGTGATTTAGAGCAACCTAGATTATGATTTACGTAAAACTGATTTGTGTGTAAATTAAATTAACCATCTTAGGTTTTTGCGTAAGGAGAATGGAAACAGCTGTTAAGTGGGCACACGGAAAATTCTGGAAGAAAAAAAATAACTGTGATGTCTTTTTACTAGTTGACTGACATTAGCTGATGTGATTTTATGTATGGCTGGCAAGTACTTACATGACTTTTTGTATGAGTGTTGATGCACTAGTGTGACTCTGTATGAAGGTCACATGTCATGGATCCATAATAAATCACATAATTTGACCCTAACGACCGTCAACGTCAAGTTTATCTAAAACCACATTTTATTGTAATCAGCGGTTTAACTTTTTTCGATCGTGCCTCTTTAGTATATTTTACAAAATGTCAGCTCTTAACTTTTAAATAATCTGTAAAAATAAAGTTCCCTTTTCAAACCTGGCGCCTATTAGGCAGATGTAGTAGAGTTCACAAGTTTTTTTACCTCGGCATATGAAGGGATAAAGTGGTCAGTACTTTGTCCAGCCGCCTTTACTTTCCTTAAGTTGGGTGGACTTATAAACGTAGTATGGATGCACACTTTTAAAAGTATCGCTACTCTAACCATCAATCCAGTATTAACTCTTGCCCAGAACCTTTTCTTATCCTAGCTCATACACTAACTGCAACCTTCATGCTATAATTCAATGTTCTACCCGAGATTCATTAGTAAATATTATTGTTCTCTCCCGTAAGGTAACTGACCAGCCCATGTATGTGTAAGTTTGACTGTTATATGTATGAAACACGTGTGTGACACACATAGGTACCTGTTGTTTACTGTAAAAGTTGTAAAGTTTTCTTGTGTAGCGGGTCTTCAACTCAAACGAAACGTCTTCAACCTCTGGACAATTGTTTGGTTGACCTGGTATGGCAGTTATAATCACCTACACCCACCCACACAAAGCATCGTTAACCAACTCCTGATCCCCCCCCCCACCTATACAAAGCATCCGTTAACTAATCCCTTATAACCCCCCCCCCCCCCCCTCCCCGCCATAAAACATCCGTTAACCAACTCCTAATTCGGTTACATAAACCAATAGCAAATAACTTCCGGTTTTTGTGTACACCACAACGTATTAAACTAATTTGCTTAATTAAACATTTAAAAAATAAATGTGTAAATAACAAGCATTTATATGCACACATAAGAAAGCGTACATTTTCTTAAGATGTAACAGTAAAGGCTTTGGTCATTACAACATTTAGACATGTTGAGACATCCCACCATCTTCATTACAACATTTAGACACAGCCTATCATCTTCATTACATTTATTGCTTAATTTATGATTTTATTACCAGGGTCTTAAATTTTTTTTTTATAGCGACATCAAATTTTTCATAGATGTAGCCTATGTCACCTTCAGTACTCTATAAAGTTGACATAGGCCTATATGTAAAACTTGGACTAAAATTTGATATATTATATATCATATTTTCCAAACGTACTACAAAACTACAGGAGAATAGTCTATTTAGTATGTTATAAAAGAAAATAATGAAATACTTACGGTTATAAACCCGTGGCTCCACAGACTATTACCATTCTTGTGGGGGGGGGGGGGGGGGGGATAAGGTTCATTTTATGTAGTAGCATACACGAGATATACCATTAAGTAGTTCCTAGTAGAGTTCCGGAATTTAATCAAGCAGTGTATCTTTGCAGATCAAATAATTTTAATGATCAAAAGTAATTCAAATAACATTCCAAATTTTAAAAATCCTTGACGTACTTTTGTTCATAACAAATTTTAATATCCTGTATTTTATATAGAATCTTATTACTGTTTGGTAGGTTCGATAGCTAATTAACCACGCGATATTACACGACTAATCGTCGTTATTCTTGTTTGTTATTACCCGCAGGATTGTGTTCATAACCTAGGCGTGTTTCTAACAAGAAGCTGCTGATTTACTGAATCGTGTTACAATAACATTGTCAATAATATTTTCCCGTTCGTGTCCAAAACATTTTGGGCAGATGGAGTAGAGTTCATCTGTTTCAGTAACCCCGGCATATAGGAGGATAATGTGGTTATAGCTATACCCAGCCACCTTTATTTGACTAACGTGAGTCAGGTAGGCCTACCCATCAGAGACATCTTGCAGAGTCGGGATCCGAACTTTAGATTTTCTGGTCAGCAGTCGTAAGCTCTACCATACGACCACGTCGTCAAGCAGCATTGTTAATTGACGATATAAACAGAATCGGAGTTGGTGCCGTCCAGGTATGGCGTTGTGAATCAACTTGGTAGGCCTACTACAACATTGTGTTTTATCATCAACACAAACTGGAATACACATCCCCTAGCTTGGGTATGGAGATACTATGGTGAAAGTAAATGGGTAAATACTTCTCTAGAGGTACGTGGGTTACAAAAACGTAGCTATGGGGAAGGGGGGGGGGCGCCAAAAGGGGTAGAAAAAAAATTAAAAGCTCATTTTAAGCTGTAGTTTTGAATTAAAAACAGTCAAAGTTAAGACATTTAACGGATGCAAGCCTTCACATAATGATTAAACTGTTTTCTTCCTTGAATGAACTGTAAAACATACTTTTAAGATATAGCGACAGACATGTTTTTATCGATGGGGGGGGGGGGGGGGGGGAAGGGCGCTTTTTCGCAAACTAAATCGGAAGACTTTACATTGGATTGTTTGTCCAAGGTGTGTATGTGGGGGATGGGGGGGGGGGGCTCTTTTTCCTCAACAAAAATCGCAAGGATTTATACTTGATTGGTGAGTAGATAACTCTTTAAACACTTAAAGAAGAAATCAATTGTATTAAAGCGTATTGTGTAGCAATAAAATCAGAAACGGTGGGGGAGGGGGCGCAATATTTCCAAGGTAAATAGGAAGGATTTACCCAGGAACGGTGAGTAGATAAATAATTAACACTTAGAATAGAAACCAATTGTACGATTTCACTAGCCAGTTTTGTTAAGAAATTGTGTGACTAGTTCTTTGTATGATTCTTAGGATTCTCTCAACTTCAATGTGAGAGACCAGATACTTTTACTTGATAGCATTACATCTTGCCTGGATCCGCAGTTTCAAAGAGAAAGAAATATCACGGATTCTTGTGTCGCTATATGATTAGTAAAATGGCATGTGGTCGGAGCGGTGGGTGAAGGCGATAATCTTTGGCCGAAATTTTAAGAGCTAAGAAAAATTTAACACGGCTTTCTATATTTAAAATAACCTAATAAAAATATTTACTAGAAAAAAAAGTATATTGTACCGAATAGATCATTTTTTAAATGTCCTAATAAGTCTAATACTGCAATTTTTAAATAGTTAGCTAAGATAAACTGGTACTATACGACTGCCATCATTAAATATTTGCACTCTAGCCGATCAATAGCTCTTAACTTTTACTTGGGTAGTGATGAACTAACATTTACGTTTTTGTGCATAATCCTAAATAATACTTGTGTCTAGGTGAGACTTGTCATGTCCAGTCTAAACTAACAGCTGTTGTGTCTAGGTCTAGACAAGTCTAATGAACTAATCCCAAACACCCAACCCTTAAGTTAATTACTGTCACCACTTGTGGTAGAGACAACAAGGATTTAGGTTAGGGATTTACAGGTAAATGTGTACAATAGGAAACAGTGTCATTCACCTGTACATCGCAGGTGTAAGTAAAAAAAAGGTGCAACACAAATAAACAGCTTGTTATTAAGCATAAAACAAACATACTTTTTAAAAATATTCTGACCTACTCTCCTACCCATATACCTGTCTACTGACCTATTCAGCTATCTTTCCAACCTACTCACCTATCTACCCACACATCTACCAACCTACACACCAATCTACCCACACATCTACCAACCTACACAACAACCTACCAACCTATCTAAACACTCACACATCCTATGTACAGACTCACACATTCTATATACAGACTCACAAACCTATCCGTCAACCGACTAGCCAAAGAACTACGAAATAACCGTCAACATTTGTCAACAACAACCTATTTGCACTAACCATACCTTTCGCCCATCCCCTTCCTTTATTTTCTATCTCTTAATTTATTCTTGTCTAAAGTTTCACCCAAAAATAGATATTTATCCCATTCCTTATATAATCTCCAGTATATTTTATGTTGCAACCTCTTTCAGTAGTTTAACCTGCGATTTCCAAACAAAGGCAAACAAATTGTTTGCTTAAAACGTAAGGTTTCTAAATACTTGTTAAAAATCAATGCTACAAAAAACCAATTATATAAAGTCAATAAGATAATGGCTTAAGGGCTATCAGTGACTAGCGTGTACCAACACAACGACATAATGCTGAGACCTTATCTAGTGTCATGAGTTCTCTGGACTAGTAAGGCAGAAGGTTATTAGACGAGTGCAGTTCTGGAACTATATCAGACCAATCCTGGCAGGCACGGGAGCTGGAACAATGATTTTAACTGTCTTTAGTTTGTCTTTGCTGTTTGTCGGAGGTACGTCAAGATCTGTTGGTTGTTAGTTCTCGCATGTGCGTCTGTTGTTTTTTATGTCTTGTATATGTGGTGTTTTATTTTTACATGGATGTGTGCCTGTTGTTTTATGTGTGTGTCGCGTATGTGGTGTTTTGATTGCTGTATGCATGTTGTTTTATGTGTGTGTGGTATATGTGGTCCTTTATTTTTACATGAATGTGTGCCTGTATTTTTATGTGTTTGTTATATATGTGGTGTTTTATTTTTTTATTTCTTTTATTTTACATGAGGGTTGTTGTATGTGTGCTGATCTTCAAAGTGTAAATCTATGCCAGTTGTTTTAATTATGGGTTATTTTATGTGTGTAGATTTCTATAAAAATTTAAATTATTGTTTCATATATTTGTTAGAATCACCCAACAGGTTTTTTTTAAAAATAATGTATACATTTTTATTCTATTTTCTTCAAGAAATTAAGAAAATTAACATTTTAAAACTTCAACTAATGTGGTTATAGTGGTTTCGAGTTATGTCATGTAACTTAGATGTATGTAATAGTTGCCTGTATGTAGATGGTAATTGTGCATCTGACATTAAACATATATATTAAGTACCAGTATCACCCATGTTTGTATCACCTGTATGTATAAACTTTGTATCATCTTTGCTTGTAACACCCGTGTTTGTATCTCACTCCAGGCTTCTCCGCCTACACCGACCCCCACTGTATTGGCGGGAGAGACGGCATAGTTCACCTGTTTGAGTGGAAATGGAACGACATAGCCGCCGAGTGTGAGCGGTTCTTAGGGCCCTACGGCTTCTGTGGTGTCCAGGTGAGTCTACTTTGTCTCTTCTCGTCCAGATAACATTTCAAGCATCTAAACATTTTTAGCCCAGGATAAATTTTTTTCTTCAAATTAGTTTCATAAACCCAAAGCGTGAGTTGTCAAGCGTCTATTATTTATTAGGAAGGAAAAAAAAATTAGTCGCTAAATATAAAAAAAAATATAAAAATGTGTCTATGTAAACAAAAATTCTCTAAAGCACCAAGCGATATTTAAACAAACTACTGTCGTGTTCAACTCATTTCATGGTGTGTTTTTTTCTTTCAGACCTCTCCAGCCAATGAGAACAAAGTGGTCACTAACCCCAACCGCCCCTGGTGGGAGAGGTACCAGCCGGTCAGCTACAAGATACAGACCAGGAGCGGCTCTGAGGACGAGTTCCGCAACATGGTGCAGAAGTGTAACAATGCTGGCGTCAGGTGGGTCTTTACGTAACAGAATGGGGGTCAGGTGGGTCGTTATGTCAGGTGGGGGCAGGTGGGTCAATATGTCAGGTGCGGGCAGGTGGGTCAATATGTGAGGTGGGGTCAGGTGGGTCGTCGTTATGTAACAGGTGGGGTCAGGTGGGTCATTATGTCAGGTGGGGGCAGGTGGGTCAATATGTCAGGTGCGGGCAGGTGGGTCAATATGTGAGGTGGGGTCAGGTGGGTCGTCGTTATGTAACAGGTGTGGTCAGGTGGGTCATTATGTCAGGTGGGGGCAGGTGGGTCAATATGTCAGGTGCGGGCAGGTGGGTCAATATGTGAGGTGGGGTCAGGTGGGTCATTATGTAACAGGTGGGGTCAGGTGGGTCATTATGTCAGGTGGGGGCAGGTGGGTCGTCGTTATGTAACAGGTGGGGTCAGGTGGGTCATTATGTAACAGGTGGGGTCAGGTGGATCATTATGCCAGGTGGGGTAAGTTGGGTCTTTATGTAAAAGGTTAAATCAGGTCAGTTAGTCCAGTTAGGCCAGTGGGAGGGAGGGGGGTCCTACTAATCTACCAGTCTCTTGTGCTCGGCTAGAGTAACTCATAATTTTATTACACTGTTATTTATCAATCACTAGGATATTCGTCGATGTCGTCATCAACCATATGACCGGGGCTGGGGGCAGCGGTCAAGGCACCGGTGGCTCCTCCTACGACGCGGACAGTCTGCAGTTCCCTGCTGTGCCGTTTGGGCCATCCGACTTCAACGACGGCAACGAATGTCACTCCGGCGACCTGAGCATCCACAACTACAACAACCCAGAGGAAGTCAGGTCTGTATGAAGGCAGCAGACATTTGGGTGACAGATCCAGGAGATCCAGCACTGTCACATGCTGAACTGGCATTACCTGATACGTTTAATTGTGTGTGGGGGGGGGGGGGGGTAGGGTGTAGTGCTTTGCTCGTTTCTTCACTGTGCTGTAAGCGCGAGTCTGGTAACTAGTGTGTGTGATTATTCCAGAAACTGCCGATTGGTAGGTCTGTTGGACTTAAGGATGGGCAAAGATTACGTCAGGACAAAAGTGTCTGATTACCTGAATCACCTGATTGACCTTGGCGTCGCCGGGTTCAGGGTCGACGCTGCCAAACACATGTGGCCAGGTGACATTGTCGGCATCTTTTCCAAGGTCAAGGTTAGTACTTTAGAGCCACCGCAACAACAAATAATAAAAAAAAAACAAAAAAAAACAAGCTCAAAAAACAAGTTTATTGAAGAATCAGAAACAAAACAAAATACACGTTATCTTTTCCTTACTGTTTGCAGGACGTTCAAATGGGAGGAAGGCCATTCGTGGTCCAGGAGGTGATTGACCAGGGAGGTGAGGCCATCAAGGGAGAGGAGTACTTTGCCACGGGTCGAATCACCAACTTCAAGTACGGTCTGCAGCTCTCCAACGTCTTCAGGTACTTCACGGCACCATCCACATTTTCTCGTTATCGATGGTCTGTTTTGTTTTTTGTCTTTCTCAATTTTCTTTCTCAATTTTCTTTCTCAATTTTCTGACTCAATTTTCTTTCTCAATAATTGATGCCAATTGTTATTCGTATCCTGATTATGTTTCAAGCATTTGAATCGTATAATAATTTCGTTAATTTGTAGCCAGTATCATTAATCGACAAAAATATCTGTTCCCTCTTTTAAGTGTATCATATAATCATTTCAGACAACAAAAATCCCTAAATAACCTAATTCCTATATTTATTTTAGACATCAAAATCCCACGAGGGACATCTTTTATAATATCTATTTTTTTAAAAAACCAAAATCTCTCAAAGAACCTTACTCAACTGTGTCCAATATTAATTTCAGACATCAAAACCCCATGAAGTTCCTCATGTTATTATATCCAATATTAATTTCAGACACCAAAACCCCATGAAGTTCCTCAGCAACTGGGGAACCGGATGGGGAATGTGGGACTCCAACATGGTCCTTAACTTCATCGATAACCATGACAACCAGAGAGGCCATGGTGGCGGCGGTGGTGTTCTGACTCATTGGGAGCCCAAACCATACAAGGTAACATTGAGACTAAGTGGGTTCGAATCCAAATGACGCTAACTTCGTCACGTCATGTTCTAACAGATCAAATTTTGATTTTCTAACGTGTAGATGGCCGTGGCCTTTATGTTGGCCCACCCCTACGGTATGCCCCGTCTAATGAGCAGCTACGAGTACAACAGGGCCAACGACTACGAGGGCCCCCCACACAACGGCGACATGAGCACCGCCAGTGTCCAGCTGAACGGTATGGTCTGCACCAACGGCTGGAGCTGTGAGCACAGGTCAGGACAGGTGTTCCAAACATTGAATTAGCACTCAACCTCCATATCTATCGTGTATGTCTTGATGTCATGCTGATTGAAATATCTCACATATGTGTAAACATTAAAAAGACTTGCAGTTTGCCGTGTTTCGAACCTAGACTAATTATATATTTTTCGTGACATCAGCTATAAAAATAACATCGATACAAAATATGTAGCTAGTAAGATGTGTAGCTAGGCTGTTCTATATTTAACAATTGATGTATGAGTTTATCGCTTGATAGTTAAACAAAAAGCAAAACAAGATTATAACCTCTTACTGTTAGTAGGCTGCTTCATACTTATTGGCTACAGATAGTCAATACAAAAATCTAGACATCTGATGTTAAATGTTTACTCACGATAAAATGAAACACTTTCTTATTGGCTTTGTTTGTAAACATTGAAGATGGCGTCAGATCTACAACATGGTGGGATTCCGCAACATGGCCAGGGGTACAGCGGTCAACAACTGGTGGTCAGGTGCCGACTATCAGATCGCTTTCTCTAGGGGAGACAAGGCTTTCATCGCCCTCAACCTCGAGGGTTTTGATATCAACCAGACTCTACAGGTGAGTGTATAGGTGATAGACGAGTCTACGACAAATTCACGATAGACACTTGCCCTAATGCAGTTTGCCCGAAGACCGATTTCCCGAATGGACACTTGCCCGAATGCGACAAATGCCCAAATGGAAACTTGCAAGAACGGACACTTGCCCGAATGCAACAAATGACCAAATGGACACTTGCCCGAATGGGACAAATGCCCGAATGGACACTTTAACGTGAGTTAGGTACCCATGAGAGCTGGGTAGACTCAGGGACGTTCTACTGACTTGAACCCGGATTCGAAATAAGCACCGTCCACTAACACAGCTAATGAATTAATTAATCGTTTTCAGACAGGCTTACCCAGCGGCACCTACTGTGACGTCATCAGCGGTGACATAGAAAACGACCGCTGTACAGGTAAATCCGTGACGGTCAACGGTGATGGCACTGCTAGGATACAGGTGTGTTCTAATTGTGAGGATCCGGTGCTGGCTATACACGTTGGTAAGTTTGTGTTGAAGTAGGAGTGCTCAAACATTGTCTGTATATATATATATATATATATATATATATATATATATATATATATATATATATGTGTGTGTGTGTTTGTGTGTGTTTTTGTGTGTATGTGTGTGTGTGTTTGTGTGTGTGTCTGTGTGTATGTGTGTGTGTATCTGTGTGTGTCTGTGTGTATGTGTGTGTCTGTGTGTGTGTGTGTGTTACAATTGTAATCACTGACATTTCTACCACAGGTGCCAAAGTTGGATCTCCACCAAAGAGGTTCTAGACTTAACTCTCGTGTCAATTTTAACACTGAAATGTGTATTCGAATTCCGCACCTCAACAGCAATAAATAAAGATATGATTATATACTTGTAAATTAATTGTATTGGAATAAAATATGTACTTGATCAATTTCGTTGTTTGTAGATATTTATTTTGTGTTTGTCAAAACTCAATCTAAATATAACAAATATTAAAATAAAATCTTCATTATAAAAAATAATAATGAGAGCAATTTTTTTTTAAATAACAAAACAAACTTTCTTCCTTTAATTAATAAAAACGTCGGTGTTTAAAGTATGTAAAAGATTTCAGTCTAACTGAAAACTTACTATTATAGTTTTTTATAAGCCTTTTTGTTTTTTGCCTGCTTCTTCTCTACTGACCAACTATTCTCAGTCGTCTTGTACTTAATCTTTTTATCTTCTATTTTATTATAAGTTCATTAATCTTTTAATTAAATTTTAATTACTAATATAATGTTTAATTTGATTAAAATGAAATATTCTTGAATTGTCATGCGAGACGATTATATCGGGAGAGTTTAAAGGAAATAGTTACATTAGAAGCTGGTTAAAATTTAGTTAAAAGTTTTGCGACAAACTATAAAAAAAAGATATTTTGAACAAATAAAAGCTTATAATATTTTTAAAAAATTGGACAACCGTTAGAACTCAAGGGCACAGAATTTTCATTAGACATCAGTCTTTTGGGTCGTGCGCGCTACTACTCGACCATTCGCCCTACTTTCACGTTTTTTACAAGCTTTCATTTAGTTCACAAATCTCTTTAGTTGCTTATGACTACACTCGCCAAGGCTTGTGTTATGACAAGACTTTTATGGTCTGTTTTTATGACAAGACTTACGAAGCCTTGTGTTATGACAAGACTTACGAGGCCTTGTGTCTTATCACAAGACTTTTATGGTCTGTTTTTATGACAAGACTTTAAGACCTTGTGTCTTATCACAAGACTTAAGAAGCCTTGTGTTATGACAAGACTTACGAGGCCTTGTGTCTTATCACAAGACTTTTATGGTCTGTTTTTATGACAAGACTTTAAGGCCTTGTGTTATCACAAGACTTAAGAAGCCTTGTATCTTATTACAAGACTTTACAAGGTCTGTTTTCATGACAAGACCTACGAGGCCGTTTGTCTTATCACAAGACTTTACAAGGTCTGTTTCTCAGAAAACCTCACACGACTACATGGCATGCTCAGCAGAACAGTAACCACTCTACCCATAAGACAGTCAAGTTGTCATATAACATTTTCTCTTGGACACTGAAAGTAGACGGCATTTTTATTTATTTCGTTTACGAAAAAGCTTTTTATTTTATTTTAAGCCTTATGTGACATTACTTCAAAATGTTCCCTTTTTCCCACTATTAATTTTGTTTTTCAAATCTCAAACTTTTTTCGTCCGAAACGCCATTTAATTTGGCCTGTCCGCTGCATCTTAGATTAGACTTTTAACTTGTACAGATTGTGTTTTCTGTGTCGTACAATCGGTCACTAAATAGGACTGTAGAGAAAATTACGCAGCATACTTTTTAATCGCTTCACTGTGATCTAGTTTAACCAATCTCAAAGATAAGAATTATTTGACTTAAACTGATAGATAAGGAAAGAGCAACTGTCGTTAATTTTGTTTTATTGAGGACAAATACTGTTTTAATTTGTTGCTGGAATAGATTAACCCTGGGCTGTTAGCATTTTCTGGTTGAAGGCATCAAAGCATGGGTTCCCAAACTGGGGGTCGCGAACCCCAGGGTACTTTCTGGGGGGGGGGGGGGTCGCCAACTGGTAGACTAAACCCTAGTAATAAAAAAAACAAAAGGATACATATTAAAAAAAAATAAACAATGTGTACTGTGCTAAGAGTTCTTAGAAAAACGTATTTTAGTGTTTATCCATTTCCTCACTAATTTCGACTTTTTAATTCTATGGTGGTAATTCTATGGGGGTCGCGGGTCACTTAATTTTTATAAAAGGGGGTCGCCACTCGAAAAAGTTTGGGAACCACTGGGATGTAGGAACTTTTCATTTGAAGGCAGTAAAGGGTTAAAAACGAGGACGGTCTGTTTTATAGCGGGTTGAATGTGAGTGCGTGTGCACGCAGGGTTATCTTACTTATAGATGTATATGGGGTACATCTATAAGTAAGATATTATCTTACTTATAGATGTATATGGGGTACATCTATAATTAAGATAATATCTAACTTATAGATGTACATGGGGGAAAAAGGGAGGGAGGGGTGGTTTTGCATTTCTTGGATAGTGGATTGAACCTCATAAAAGTAGGTGTTAAATAGATTTTGAAAAGTTCATAGTTTCATCAGCCTTGAAAGAGTCGATGTCTGGGCCGATAAACAAGAAGTGCGTGTCAGCTTTCTTTTAGTCCGGTATATAACTTATTGATCTCATTTTTTAATCGTATTACTAGAGTGATTATATGAAACTGTGCGTAGTTTACAATACGAATGTGTATCTTTGGATATGGTTCTAGTTCTAATTGTAAAAGTGTGAATACGACAGCAGATTATAAGCGATCTATTAAAACGAAACCTTAGCTATTTTAAAATGCACAAACTTTTAAAAATACCTTCGTCGAACTGTATCTCTGTGCTACAGTTAATGAGAGATGATTAATTAATCCAATGTCCAATTTATAATTAGTCCTACACTTTTTACCTACAACACAAGTAAACAAAATAGCACGAAGATAAAATATAAACCGATATGAAAACCATAAATGATAAACTCCATTTTCTTATAACCAAAGTGAAGGTTCAGGTAAACATAAAGTATCAATTACATTTTTTATGCATAGCCCATTTAATCTGATTTAAGCCTCCTTTTGTTCTGCGTTTCATTCTATAGCCTTTCATCAAAAAACAAACTTTATTACATAGCCTACATCTCTAAGTGCTATAGATTCGTTTACATTGTAGTCATACATTCCAATTTTCCTAGGGATGTAATATTAACCCCCTACATTATTCACGCCCATGGAATCTAGAACGTTCTAGATTAAAACACCTCAGTCACGGCTGCCTATCTAACTAAGCTTATCTATAAAGAAACATATGTACGCACGTTACACTACGCTAGAACACGACTACACGACTCAAGGTTTACTTCGTTAAAAGACAGGACTGTCGAACCTAACAGCCTTTGAATTACCAGATTACTCGACTATGTTCACTGAGGCAGGCATATCTTTTTTCTACACACTTTAAATTGTAAAAAAAAATATCAATTTTAATTTGAAAATAAAATGTCTAAATTAGTCCATAGTCCAAAGTGTTTTTGAAACAGTCAAACCGGCATTTATACAGCTTTAACGTAGAATGTCTTCAATAAATTTGAACAGTATTATGGCGGATGTAATGGAGAGTGGTAAAATATATTGCAATAACAGTTCCACATTTTAAAAATAAAATAATAAAAACAGATAAATTACTTCGCTAAAAATAATCCTATAAGAATTGTTTTCCCAGACTGAATATGATATGTCTATGTTCAGAACATAAATCTGAGATCAGTTTCCCAATGTCGTGGCTTTATTACATTTTGTACATATCAATTGGAAGCCATTTAGTTTTGTCGTATCGTATAGACATTATTTGTCTTGGGGTATTAGCTCCAGAAATATCTTTTTTTTATTCAAGAAAATTTTTCATTTCTTAGGATGCATTGTTTTACCATAATTTTAATGGACCTAAGATAACGAAACGTAACATAAGTACATGATTAGTTATGAGAGCCAAACGCTACTCCGAAAACATGACGTAAACTAGTGTAACATAATTTGAAATGTTTAATGGTTGGTTTTAGAGAACAGTTGCAAGGTCCTATCGTGTGATAGAACTTCCCTCTGTGTCTAGCAGCATTAAAGTGGCCGTTGGTAAAACAACATCTGCAGAATTGGTAAGGCCTTACGGGCCAGCTGTAAGTGGTTTCAATTACAAGTAGACCATCTCAGCAGGATTGTGGTGCCAAGCGGGCCATCTCAGCAGGATTGTAATGCCAAGCGGGCCATATCAGCAGGATTGTAGTGCCAAGCGGGCCATCTCAGCAGGATTGTTGTAACTAGGGGCCATCTCTAAAGGATTGTAATGACAAGGGGCCATCTCAGCCGGATTGTTGAAACAAGTGCCATCTCTAAAGGATTGTTGTAACAAAGGGCCATCTCAGCAGGATTGTAGTGAAAGCGGGCCATCTCAGCAGGATTGTAATGACAAGGGGCCATCTCAGAAATATTGTGAGAACCTTGCTCCCAGTCTCTCTCTATACAGCCAAAAAAAAAACCTGTCTAATGGGTATCAGGTGAGCTTTGAGGTTGAGCGTAATGCCACTGCATACAAACTTTTAAATCGTTACGTGTCTGCCTAGCCCAAAAGTTAATCCAAAAACGTTTCCGTCAGGATTAAAGGAAATAAGCTCTACTGATCAGGGTTAATCTAGATCGATGGGTAATCGATAGGGTTGTGTAAAACTTGGAATTTAGCCCCGAATCTCTCGGAAAATAAGCACGTTAGATTTCTAATGGATTATGCCATCACAAAGGGCACTATAATCAAGTATTTCACATTGGCTGGTAGATTGGTTGAATAGTTACCATCATTGGCTTCTAAGTTATGGCCTTTGCCATACATAAAACAATGAAAGACTCCCGGTTTTTCGCTTAATAGCGAAGTTTGTTTTGATTTCTTTTTTTTTTTTACCTTTTTCTCTTTAATTAGTACAAAAAAGTAAAAAAAAAACCATTGCTTGTATTATTGTTTTAAATAGTAGCCTGGCGTATTTTTTCAAATCCCCTTCCCCACCTCCCCCCCCCCCCCCCCCAACAACAAGAAGTAACATTACGTTTAAGAGGCTTCATTATTTGTTTCCTAGCGTGCAGCCGATCCATATTTTTAATGTATTTCCTATTTATATGTGTGTTGCTTTGGTGTGTTGACCGTGACTTATGTGTGGGTTGTCTCAAGGACTTGATGATACGTTGCTTACTGTCGTTTTTTATCTACTTCATGTGTAAATGTCAGAGCACTGATAGTTGTCAGTGCATTGGTGAATGTTGGTGCAGTTGTGGTTGTCGGTGCATTGGTGGTTGTTGGTGTAGTTGTGGTTGTTGGTGCAGTTGTGGTTGTTGGTGCATTGGTGGTTGTTGGTGCACTGTGGTTTTGTGGTTGTCGGTTCAGTGATGGTTGTTGTACACTGGTGGTTTTTGGTGAACTAGTGGTTGTGTGGTTGTGTGGTTGCACTACTTAAAATAAAACCAAAAACACGCTGGTACAATTTAGAAAGAAATGTATTGAAGATTCAATAAAAGTCGACAAGTACACACGTACTTTCATAAACATCTGAGCACACAAGGTCATGACCTTCTTGTATCACATGACTTAAACGTTTTAGTGCACAGGGTGTAAAAAGGTGAACGAGCAGCTCCGATCTTTCAAAAAATGTAATCTGTATGAAGGCGTGGTCAACTATATGACAAAGTAAACTATACACGTTAGTAGAAATGGATGTGGGGGTGGGGTCAGCTGACCTCCACCGAAACACTCTAACCTCGAAAAAACACGATAGTATATATATATATATATATATATATATATATATATATATATATATATATATATATATATATATATATGTGAGTGTGTGTTTATGTAGCTTGTGTAAGCGTATGTAAGTGTGACAAGTTACTAAGTGCATGCCTTATAATGTGTTTTATTTTTAATGTATTGCGAATTAACCCTTGAATTCTCTAGAATAATCTAACTTGAATCCCCTCTACATCCACAAGAGAAAAAAAAATCCAAATTTTTTTTTTAAAAAGCCATTACAAAAGTTGAGCTCTTACTGATTCGGCCCACAAGAGTTGGGGAGAAAGGGGAGAACACTTTCAAAAGCTGCATTCAAAGAGTTTAAATGCCTGGACACTTTAGTCAGTTTCTGGAAATTCCACACTCTATTTTAGCAATTTTTACCCTCGCATACACACATAGTTGTAGACAATTTTAAATGTCTCTCTCTCACACACACAGAAACACACACACACATACCTATATATATATATATATATATATATATATATATATATATATATATATATATATATATATATATATATACATATATATATATATTTGTTTAAATAGGCTTAACTGTATGCTCGACATTGTCTTCTTTCAGAAAAAAATGTGAGCATTTAAATTAATTTTAAAGCAACAGTAAATAACAATATTTGATTAACTTTTTTGGCAATGATGAACGCACAGACGTATGTATAACATGATGTAATTATTATAAGTATATGTATATATATATATATATATATATATATATATATATATTATATATATATATATATATATATATATATATATATATATATATATATATATATATATATATATATATATATATATATAACAATTACTAAGTAAATGCATTTATCGATTAACATATTTAACGAAATACATGTATGTGCACAATAATTTAAAAGTATGAATAGTTTTCAACAAAATACAATAACAGCACGAGTTCACTCCCCTCTCGTATAGACAAGGATATAAATGACAACAAATAAAAGAAAAGCCAAGGGGAAGACAACCATGGAGAAGCGATCGATTGTGTTGGCACGGGTTACGCCCTTGGGATCCGGTATCCATACTGAGCTTGTTCTTTTGACCTTGGAATATTTGACGCCATTTGACTGCTGGGGGATAGAATTTTAAAATATGAATGACGTCATCAGTTTGTAAGTTCAAAGCAGCACGTTTTAAGACTTTTTATTCTGCTTACAAAATTATTAGTTCGCCTCAGTTTGACATACGATAGTCAACTTTGTCTATAATTTAATGCGTTTCACTTCAGCTTTCGATTGGAAAGCTCCCATCACCAACCCTCCCACCCCCCCAAAAAAGTATATATATATATATATATATATATATATATATATATATATATATATATATATATATATATATATATATATATATATATTCATCCAGAAAGAAAACTCTTATTTGTAATTATGTGGCTACACGAATTAGGAAGAAGCTGCAAAAATTAGGTAGGTTTGAATTAGATTTCTGAACTAAATCCATAAAAATTCAACTGTTAGCTGAATATATAAACCTCATGGAATTAACGTTGTTGTTGTTTTTTTTTTTTTTTTTGTTCTCTAAATAGAAAACATGTGTCCTCTATTTATTTACTTTTAAACATTTTACTAGTCATTTTAAATTACATAACATCTTAATTTTACACAATCGACACAAAAACATATTTAAATAGAAAGGTATAAAAACCTTATTTCGCTCTAAAGTTTATCACTTTGCAGTATATTATTTTTAACACCGGAATTTTTTCATCGGAATTTTAAAACCGGAAATTGCATTGGAAATCAAACAGAATTACAACTTCATTTGATTCAATGGTGATTATTATCGGTCACAGATAAGGTTAAAAAATCCACATCAATGAACCGATTTCAAAATTAATTTACAGATAAATGAAAAAAAGTATCAGCTTTATTTCTAAAGAAGATTGCACAAATTTTACACAGATAAGGGATTTAATTTTGTAAGATCTAAATTTTTTTCTGAAATTAAATAAACTGTATGTGGGTTGATATCAAAATCTATCGCTTGTAAAAAATTTTTTTCCGAAAGTTGAATCAGCAGTCACAGATGTAAACATACACAAATAAAATAAATATTTAATTCTTGTTTTCGTGGGTCAAATATAAAAACTTGTCAAAAGCGTTTAAGTTTCTTACAGATATTTATTTAAAAAATTAATGTATGAAATGGATTAGTTCTTTACATAAGTTAAATGGTCCTAAACTACAGGATAAAACTACACAACTGCGAGTGAGAGATTTATGTACCTGCAGTGGTTCTGTTTCTGCTGAGACTGACCTCCCCTGGTCAACCTGGACCATCCTTCGAGCGAAAGCGTTGACCACTGCGAACTCGATGAGAGAACAGAACACAAAGGCCAGACACACGGCCATCCAAATGTCCATGGCTTTTATGTAAGACACCTGCAAGACAGGCAATGGGTTAGTGTATGGTTTTAAGACACCTACATTACAGGCACTAGTTTAGTGCAGGGTTTTAAGACACCTTCAATACAGGCACTAGTTTAGTGCAGGGTTTTAAGTTACCTGCACCAGATGTTTTGGGTTTGTGCAGGGTATAAAAGTGATATCGTCAGGTTAACCATATACGACAGGTGATGATGGTTAAACCTTATAATTATAACCCATCTAGTAACCAGCAAGTAAAAAAACCATTTAAGAACATATTTCCTACATATTTAACACAACACCATTCACTAGACATTTCACAGCGCCTACTTAATATGTCACTAAACAAAAAGCACCCAATTACACCCCCCCCCCTCTCAAAAAAAAAAAAAAAAAAAAAAAAAAACTTACGCCTAACCTTAATAAAAACGAACATCCCAACTCGCCATACACTCACGAAGTCGTTTAACACCCACCCAAAAGCCTAAACCACCCCACCCCACACCCACTCTTATCCCTATTACCTGTTGCTGCTTACAAAACAAACCATACCAATAATTGTACCTTACACAAGCATAGGTTCCAGAAACCTCAGATAAAGAAATGTCTCGAGGGTTCTCACCTTGGGCAGGGACGAGACAGCTATGGTCTTCATGTTGGTCATGGTCAGGACGGTCAGGATCCCCAGGGTGATCCGGGCTGGCACCGCCGCTACGTCGAGACAGAAGGAGACCCACGAGAGGACCACGATCAGGGAGCTTGGGATGTACAGCTGGATCATGTAGAAGCCCACGCTACGGTGGAGTTTGAGATCCACTGCTAGGCAGGTGAAGGTGTCTGGGGAGAGATGGGGGTGGGGGGTGGAGTGAGTTTGAGATCCACTGCTAGACAGGTGAAGGTGTCTGGGGAGAGATGGGGGGGTGTGAGTTTGAGATCCACTGTTAGACAGGTGAAAGTGTCTGGGGAGAGATGGGGGGTGTGAGTTTGAGATCCACTGTTAGACAGGTGAAAGTGTCTGGGGGAGAGATGGGGGGGGGGGTAAGTTTGAGATCCACTGTTAGACAGGTGAAAGTGTCTGGGGAGAAAATGGGGGTGGGGGGTGGAGTGAGTTTGAGATCCACTGCTAGGCAGGTGAAGGTGTCTGGGGAGAGATGGGGGTGGGGGGGTGGAGTGAGTTTGAGATCCACTGTTAGACAGGTGAAGGTGTCTGGGGAGAGATGGGGGGGTGTGAGTTTGAGATCCACTGTTAGACAGGTGAAAGTGTCTGGGGAGAGATGGGGGGGTGTGAGTTTGAGATCCACTGTTAGACAGGTGAATGTGTCTGGGGAGAGATGGGGGGGTGTGAGTTTGAGATCCACTGTTAGACAGGTGAAAGTGTCTGGGGAGAGATGGGGGGGTGTGAGTTTGAGATCCACTGTTAGACAGGTGAAAGTGTCTGGGGGAGAGATGGGGGGGGGGTAAGTTTGAGATCCACTGTTAGACAGGTGAAAGTGTCTGGGGAGAAAATGGGGGTGGGGGGTGGAGTGAGTTTGAGATCCACTGCTAGGCAGGTGAAGGTGTCTGGGGAGAGATGGGGGTGGGGGGTGGAGTGAGTTTGAGATCCACTGCTAGACAGGTGAAGGTGTCTGGGGAGAGATGGGGGGGGGGGTGAGTTTGAGATCCACTGCTAGACAGGTGAAGGTGTCTGGGGAGAGATGGGGGGGGGGGGGGTGAGTTTGAGTTTGAGATCCACTGCTAGACAGGTGAAAGTGTCTGGGGAGAAAATGGGGGTGGGGGGTGGAGTGAGTTTGAGATCCACTGCTAGACAGGTGAAGGTGTCTGGGGAGAGATGGGGGGGGGGGGGTGAGTTTGAGATCCACTGCTAGACAGGTGAAGGTGTCTGGGGAGAAATGAGGGGGGGGGTAAGTTTGAGATCCACTGCTAGACAGATGAATGTGTCTGAGGGGCGGAGAGAGAAAACGTTGGAGGGAGGGGGGAGTAAGAACACTAGAGGAAGAAGGGGGGGGGGGCAGATTGTAGTATAAAATACCCAAGTAGATTGCCGATTGTCTGGGTAGGAGTAAACTCATTTATTGCAAAAGCGACAATGCCAGTCTCCAAGATTTCTTACTGTTGTTGAGGTGTACATTCACTGCTGTTTCTGTTAACATTTACTTTACTTGCCGTGGGTACCTAACGTTGTTGCCTTTAGTACTTACCATTATTTCCATAATTATCTGCAGTTATTAAATTGCACATGTAGGCCTACCTCTGTAAATATACGTATCGTATCGACCGGTACCTATTATAGTTGTTGATACGGATACGCTACTAGTATTGCCATGGATACGTACCGTTGTTTCCATTTACTACCACCGTTGTTGCCATGGATACGTACCGTAATTGCCAGGTATCCCACCGTTGTTGCCATGCATACGTACCGTTCTCCTCCGAATAGTCCTCGCAGTTCCTGTGCTCCAGCCCCACCAGGGTAAACTGTGACATCTCCAAGTTTTTCTGGCTAGTCAGCGGCTTGTACTTGCTCCACTGGAACTGTAGGCTCTGGTTGGTATAGCCGACTGAAAGTGGACAAAATGTCGTCAAACACACAACACGCAACTGTAGGCTCTGGTTGGTGTAGCCGACTGAAAATGGACAAAATGTCGTTAGACACGTCAGTCACACAACTGTTGGTTCTGGTTGGTATAGCCGACTGAAAGTGGACAAAATGTCGTCAGACACAAAACTGCAGGCTCTGGTTGGTGTAGCCGACTGAAAGTGGACAAAATGTCGTTTTTACACACAACTGCAGGCTCCGGTTGGTGTAGACGACTGAAAAAGGACAAAATGTCGTTTTTACACACTACTGTTGGCTCTGGTTGGTGTAGCCGATTGAAAGTGGACAAAATGTCGTCACACACTTAAGATACGTTTCATTAACCACAATATGTATGTTGTTGATACCTAGTGGACACTTTATGTTTCCCGAAAAAGATCATACTTTACTTCAGCAAAAATATGTCCTTTAGTTAAATAACTTCGTATTGTCACGTAAAGATACACACATTCATATTTTATAAGCGAGGTACTCATTGTTTCATATTAATGTCAATAGTGGACCTAAGTGTACCTGAGTAATAATGAGCTCATTCCGCAAGACAGACTAAAAAATTAGCGCTATCGATCCCTAGAGATGTCCCTAATTATGTAATTAGTAAACCGATTTGTTTCGGGTTTCTCTCTCACTATATCGGTCTGAGGGAGTTGGGAAAAAGATTATAGCATATCAACGCCGTACTGCTTATAGCAGGCTATGTATTATTATTCATATAAACTGTATAGAAAGTTTGTGTAGAAAAAATGTCAACATACATTTCTGAATCCTCCACCATATTCACAATTAAGAACGAAGAAGAAGAAAGAAGAAGAATTTCTGGGTGAAATATGTCTAAAAGGTAGAGCTAGGAAGAGGTCGTTGGTGGCTCGCCTTCTACCTTCCCCACATCCGTATAAGTTATTTTTAATATATATATATATATATATATATATATATATATATATATATATATATATATATATATATATATATATATCCCTTAATAACTTCATCTTATTCTCAAGAATTACTTCAGCAAAAATATGTCCTTTAGTTAAATAACTTCGTATTGTCACGTAAAGATACACACATTCATATTTTATAAGCGAGGTACTCATTGTTTCATATTAATGTCAATAGTGGACCTAAGTGTACCTGAGTAATAATGAGCTCATTCCGCAAGACAGACTAAAAAATTAGCGCTATCGATCCCTAGAGATGTCCCTAATTATGTAATTAGTAAACCGATTTGTTTCGGGTTTCTCTCTCACTATATCGGTCTGAGGGAGTTGGGAAAAAGATTATAGCATATCAACGCCGTACTGCTTATAGCAGGCTATGTATTATTATTCATATAAACTGTATAGAAAGTTTGTGTAGAAAAAATGTCAACATACATTTCTGAATCCTCCACCATATTCACAATTAAGAACGAAGAAGAAGAAAGAAGAAGAATTTCTGGGTGAAATATGTCTAAAAGGTAGAGCTAGGAAGAGGTCGTTGGTGGCTCGCCTTCTACCTTCCCCACATCCGTATAAGTTATTTTTAATATATATATATATATATATATATATATATATATATATATATATATATATATATATATATATATATATATATATATATATATATATCCCTTAATAACTTCATCTTATTCTCAAGAATTGGATCCGTATGATATAAGAGTAAAGACAATACAGGGAGGTAACTCACAGCTCTTCATGTAGAGGGAGCAAATCTGAGCGTCCATGGGAAATTTGTGAAGCGCCATCTGGCACGTGGCAGTCAAGGAAATTCTGGGGAAAAACAAATTGTTTTTAATCTTTGGGCTAACCCATCAATAAAACTGAGGAACTTTCTTCATAGAGCATTATGTTAAGATAATCCTCTGTAACTCAGCTCACCATAATAAAGTAGCAATCGAAGAAATTTATTTTCTAAATTTACATAGTCAACATAATATACAGAAAGGTATAGACACTCTTTATAATTCGGGCTTGACTTGGACGACTTCCCTAGTCCCTCTTAACTCGCGAAAGGACGTGATTGCAGATTAATTTATTATTTTAATTCTCAGATAAAGAAAAGAAATAATAGGACGCTTAATATAACTATTTAAAAATTCATTAAAAAAGTTTTAATAACAAGCTTTTATGTAATAATGCACTAAAAAGTAGAAAATAAATTATAGACTACTATTTAAATAACTATAAACAAAAACGTGGGTCACTTTAGTACTTATTGGATACCTTTACTAATATTTGAGAAGAGACCCACGATTTTCTTTATAGTTATTTAAATAGTAGAGTATAATTTATGTTCTACTTTTTAGTGCATTATTACATAAAAGCTTGTTATTAAAACGTTTTTTATGAGTTTTTTTCAGTACTTTACATGTTTTATTTACAATAGAGTTACATGACTAAAAAGCATTGCGCACCTATTGAACGTGATGACGCCCTATCGAATAGTGCGGAATAGTTGGATAAGACTGCCTACTTATTTGGTCAAAATTTTAATTAATTAATAAAAAAATAATTAGACATCCAATTAAGTCAACTTTAATGTCATGATGCATTGTCTTTATGTCTTGACCCACGTACCAACTACGAACCGTTTCTGTCAGTTAGAAGTGTCCGAAATTTAAATAATAGAGTATAATTTATTTTCTCCTTTTTAGTGCATTATTACATAAAAGCTTGCTATTAAAACGTTTTTTATTTAAAAAATTGTTAGTACTTTACATGTTTTTTTTTAAATTTACAATAGAGTTACATGACTAAAAACCATTGTGCGCCTATTGAAGTTGTACGTGTGTTAGTATTACTCAATCAAGGCTTAAACTGTTGCCTTAACACCTCAACCCTCACTGCAGTCATAAACGACATCAAATTATACCAACCATACTGATGACTTCATAACAAACATCAAACATCAGTATTTTCTCGGCAATTTTGTACATGAAGAATTATATTTCCCAATCATCACTACGACATAGATGTCCATATTTAACTAGAGAGGGTGTTGTTTATTATTCATAAAACCATTTCTTGAGTACATTATAGTAAAATTATTGATGGATCGGTGTGTGAGGTTTGCGAATCAATGCGTCTAAATTTTTAACTCCCAATTCGTAATAAATAAATTAAAATCTTTGTTTTAGTAACAATGTGGAGAAAATCTTTACTGACTTCTTTTGAATTACTTGAGGATTTCAACAAATTTTTAAAAGCGAAATTAAAACTGACCCGTCTCTCCAGGCTGAAAATGACCCGTTATTTGTACAAAATGACCTCTGACGAGTCTGTCTCGTGTCTTCTAAGTTCGAACTGACCGGTTTTCCAAAGTTCAAACTAATCCATTTCCAGAGTTCGAACCAACCAACAAATTATTTTTCTCAATGTGTAGCTGATCTCATCTAGTATATAACCTCACTTCATGTAGTATATAACCTCACCTCATCTAGTATATAATCTCACCTCGTCCAGTATATAACCTCCCTTCATCTAATATGTAACCTTACCTCATCTTGTATATAACCTCACTTCATCTAGCATTATTATAACCTTACCTCATCTAGTATATAACCCACCTCATCTAGTATATAACCTCATCTCATCTGGTATATAACATCACTTAATCTAGTGTATAACCTCACCTCATCTAGTATATAATCTCACCTCATCTAGCATATAACCTCACCTCATCTAGTATATAACATAACCTCATTTTTCTATATAACCTTACCTCGTCTAGTATATAACCTTACCTCATCTAGTATATAACCTTACCTCATCTAGTATTTAACCTCACCTCATCTAGTATTTAACATCACCTCATCTAGTATATTATTATAACCTCACCTCATCCTATATAACACCCTCACCTCATCATATATAACAACCTCACCTCATCTTATATAGCACCCTCACCTCATCCTACATAGCACCCTCACCTCATCTTATATAGCACCCTCACCTCATCTTATATAGCACCCTCACCTCATCTTATATAGCACCCTCACCTCATCTTATATAGCACCCTCACCTCATCTTATATAGCACCCTCACCTCATCTTATATAGCACCCTCACCTCATCTTATATAGCACCCTTACCTCATCTTATATAGCACCCTCACCTCATCTTATATAGCACCCTCACCTCATCTAATATAGCACCCTCACCTCATCTTATATAACACCCTCCCATCACTGAAGAGATGCAGTAGCGTGTTAGGCACCGTGACATCATGGAACTTTGAGCTCTTCTCGTTGACGAAGTACAGGTCCGGCACCCAGAACTTGGAGATGAGCTTCGAGTCCAGCTCCAGGTGGGTGGCGGCTATCAGGTCGTGGAACCGTAGCCGGGGGTCGTACCAGGACTGGGTCACTAGCAGGTTTAGGGAGAAGTCCTGAGGTGGTGGAGGGGGGGGGTGGAGAGGGTGGGTTGTAGTATTGCATTGTAGCCTCTAAACAATTGATAACATGCATGAAATATCGTGTAAGTAGTGATAAATCTACATTACAAATTATAAGCCAGTTTAATAAAGTCACTGTATTTTACGTGTATATGGGACGGTGTGGTAGGGTGATAGAGCACTGAACTGCGAACCCGAAAGTCTCGAGTTCGAATTGGGGGTTGGAGTCCATATGACGTCCTTGAATCTACCCAGTTCTAATGGGCGTTAAGGAAAGTAAAGATGGTTGTGCATAGCGCTGAGTACACTATCCTTTCATACGTCAAGGCCAAGAAACGTACGAACTCTACTTATTTTGCTTTAGGTGATTACTGTCGCACTTAAGGTACAACGATGATTTTTTAAATGTTAAATAAATGAAAGACTGGGGTTTTTAAATGTATAAAACACTGACCATAGTCTGTTCGTTGATGGAGTTGACCGCGTTGATCTTGAGTGAGACGTTGACAAATGTTGGCAGCGCTGTGGGGAAAACGGGTCTAGTTACACGTCAAATCTTAGACAAGAAATACATGCAAAAATCTGGGCTTAAAGTAAATTGTACATAGGCAGTGATTGTAAAACTAACAACGTCAATTACGCCTATCATTTATTTAACACAATTTCGCGTCAATGTTTTGTTAATTTTTATTAAGTCGTCTAAAGTTGCTGGTGCTAGCCTCTATTTGCATGCCCAGTTAAAGGTAGCGATGATGTGAAATAAGAATATAATCTTGCGAAGGTTTAAAATTCAACTACAGGCAGATGATGGTCTATTGAAATAAGAATCTATTGTGTTGATGGTTTCAATTCAACTACAGGCAGAATGTGTTCTTGTCATGTGATGTTCTATCTAAAAATAGATCTAGTATGTTGATGGTTTTAACTCAATTACAGGCAGAATATGTTCTTATCATGTGATGTTCTATCTAAAAGTATATCTAGTATGTTATTGGTTTTAACTCCACTACAGCCAACTGATGTATTAGTCACGTGACGCGCGTACTCACAATGTTCAAAGAGGGGCGTGACAGTGCTGTCGTAGTCTCCTAGCAGGAGGGTCACGAACTCTGTCCTGTGGACGAGATGTTGGACACTTCAGGAAACAGGTGACAGTTTTTAAATAAAGTAAAGTTACCTTATAGAACCTGACAGTCAATGAGGCAGAGGGAGTAGAGTTCATCTGATTCTGACACAAGGCCTCACATACATTTAACTGATCTCTACACTGATAATGAAATCGCTAAATACAAACAGTTGGGGCGGTGACTGGTAGGTAAAGGAATCAAGTTGTAAACACTTACAAAACAAAACAAAGGTACACAAAAATTAATGTTAACTGTTTGGTCAATCCACTGTTAAAATGTCAAGAAATGATAAGAAGTCTGAGTAGTTAAAGTTATGTTTCTCTCTACAGTTTACATATCAAAAAAAATTTCAGACATTGAGTCCATCCACTGTATTATAGAAAAGTAAATACCATGTAGTCTCAAATGGTTGCCTGTCCAGAGCGAGTGAAAGTGTGGGGATATTTTAACAACGTCATGTCTGAAAACTATATTTGAGTATTAGTGGCTAGTTTTCAGTCGTCATAATGTCTAATTTTTCTGGAAGATTCCTGAGGGATAGTATTATTTCGCAAAAACGATTTTTGTTGTAACAGCTCACCTTAATATGGGTCTAAAATTACGCCATCAAGCAGCACATTGGACATTAGCTTGTTGGTTTCTAATCACCCCCCCCCCAATACTGCTAATGTTATCTAATGTTACAGCCACTACTATACACGGTGGAACCTGTCACCTCTGTAGAATCCGAGGACGGAAACTGTTGTGTTTTTTTTGTTGTTGTTTTTTACTTTTTTAATTTATTTGACCCCACGTGTGTTCCAACTAAATAATAAACTATTTCTAATTTTGTTCCAAGATACTACATTAAAAAAACCGGACGAAACTAATATGCTGCAGATGAGAATCCGCCTCCAACGTGAGATCAAGCATAAAATATTCAGACGCTTGGTGATGATTTGATTACAAATCTTCAAAGGTTAACGCTATTGTATAGGGCTAACATTGGCAAAACTCAAATCGTTCACTGCACATGTCAGTAATCGCTCGCAAAGATGAAAGTTGGTTAAAACGATGAATGTCCTAGGCCGAACCTTGTGATTTGACCACAGAATATCGTTAGTTACAAGGACTTATGCACTAAGCCGAACATAACATTTTGATACGACCATAGAAGTTAAAGCTAGTACAGCGACATAAGCCGAGCCTTGATTGACACTAAATGGAAACATTTTACCTAACGACACCAGACTTCTAATGTAAACTTGATCGTTTTAAATAAATATTTCTTGCTATAGGCTATCCATTGTGAGAATTCCAATTTTTTTTCATGTTTTCGGAATTTGATTATTTTTTCTCGTTTACAATGTCAAACAAAGATTAGTTTTAAAATCTGACTGCTACTAAAAATTAGGAAACTTGAGGAAATGATTACACAAAAATTAAAATAAATTATTTTTAGCTTTTTTATCCAAAGCTATTTTTGTTTTGTCATTAAAATAATTGGAAATTATTTTTTGCATTGAATATCACATACCAGACGATTGATTTTTGTTATCGAATGGTTCTAAGGCATTTGGTTCATTTAATATTTTCATATCCGATTCTAGTTTTATTTCCCTTTTTTGTTGATTCCGCAATTAGTATCAGAGTTAAGGTCGTCTGGCTATGGACAAAATTAGTGTTATAGTCAACCTAAGATTAGGGCTGGGGTTAGGATTATGATACACATATTAGCATAACAAAACTTTGTAACTTTTTACCTCCTGTATTAAACGCGCGAAAATTAATTCTTATTAGCCATTTGAAGATCTCATTTAGTAAACCAATGTTAAATGCATTTTCAACTTTAAATCTTTCCTTAGATACACAGTGTATTTTTCGTTGCAGCGAATTTCAAAGTCATCCTGGCATACAGGCTGTGTGAGCCGGGAATCAATATTTTTACAGGGTGTTCTGAAAAAAAAAACGTTTGACAGAATATAGAACTATGAATTTTTCTTGTCTGTTTGATTTTTTTTTTTTCTGAAACGTTTGATTGACGTTACCAGAAACTAGTCTCCCGCCCAAAATCTCAGACTGGCTGACGTCACATTAGTTTGGGCGCCAAGACAGAAACTAACTGGCACTTCGACGCTGCTAGATCCGACTAATTTGCATACACCTTTCAGGGGTATCGATTGAAAAACGTACGTTGGTTGTGTTTTCGTTACAAGATCGATGTTGAAGGGGTTATATTTCTATGAATAAGAGGACTAATGATGTTGGTACAGAACACATTATAAAGTAGGCGACGTGTTTCTAGAGTGAGTTAGTGTGTCGGTGGTGTTATCTTATTTTTATTAATGTGATAGTTTTTTACTCTTTTAGGTTGGCAGTATTTTGAATGTGTTGTGTTAGGATGTATTGTATGTCCGTGTTTTGGTGGGTAACTGTGTTGTGTGTGTAGTGTGTTAAGTGTGCTATTGTGTTAGATGGCATATATGTTAGTCTGTACCTGATTGTTTTAGTGTGCGTGTTGTGTGTTTATGTGTTAGGTGTGTTAGTCTATTGTGTATGCCAGTGTTTAAGTGACTGTTTGTTGGGCGTGTGTTGTGTTGTGTGTTTATGTGTTAGGTATGTTTCTATGTTTGCCAGTGTTTAAGTGCGTGTGTGTTGTGTGTTTACGTGTTAGGCTTATTAGTCTCTTGTGTTTGTTACAGTTTGAGTGTGTAGTGTGTGAGACAGTGTGCTCAGTATATTCGGTATGCTTACTTTATGTAGTCTCTACCAAACGGATAGTGTGAGGTGCAGCGCTACTAAAATATTGTTTCTTTGCGTGTTTCTCTAGCTATGAGAACCAGTGAACTACGATCATCAACCCAACGATATCTCAAGTTCACTCCCCTTAGTTCGGTGCACTTTGCTCCTGTTGGCTTAAGGAAGCAATTCTTACCCCAAAAATATGGAAATGACGGCATTTTAAAACATTCGACGTTTGCTAGGGACTCGGTGACCTCCCTTTCGGCAAGATTGATTGTTGAACGACCTAACAGAGATCAAGAAGGATCATTTAGTGATTTTTATTTGCGTGAGAAGGATTCGGAATTCAAAACATTGAATTTGTATTCAGTGACATATATTTTCGTCATAGAGCCTCGGAATTCGAAATTGTGTTCATTGACAATTATTTTCACGAGAGAGATTCGGAATTCGAATTTGTGTTCAGTTAAATTTATTCTGGGTAAGCTTTGTTGATTGCGATATTATCTAAAGCCCCACTAGGTAAGGTACATTAAGAAAATGTCCTACTTTACGGTGATGATTAAAAAAAACAGGAAATAAAGAAAAAAACGGTCCTATTAAACCCGGAAAACCTAGGTTTAATACATCAGAATTGCTGGACAAATTTAAAACAAATTGGAAAAACCCAATTTTTAAAAATCGGAAAACCCCAGTTTAAAAACAAATTGGAACTTAAGTTTTAAAATCTTTGTGCAGGAAAACGTCTTTAAATATCTGAAGTTTGATTTGATAGTAATGTAAGATCACTCAAGCGTGTCTAAGCTGGTCTTCCGTGCTTAGTGAACCGAGGAATTTCTCTGGGGGCTTTCGTCAAAGACAACTTCTAATCAAGGCGTTTCAGAAAATGACTTTTGATTTATATATTAAAAATGGGGTAAAATTTGGAATTTCTCTTTCAATACGTTTCTGGCGGTATGGGATGATAGAGAATATCACTGATTATATGAATTGCTTGAGTTCTTTAAAAGGGTTCGAGTCCTTAGGAAGTAGCCGTAGTTATTGACTGTTGTTGATGTTTGTAATTGTGGATAGTTACGGTGTTGGCAGGTTAGACTCTTTATTTTACGGGACAGCGTGGTTGGATGCTAGAGCGCACGACTGCTAACCCGGAAGTTTCGAGTTCGGATCCGCTCTCCAGACAGTATGGCGTCCTTGAGCCCACCCAGCTCTGATGGGTACCTGACACGTTAGGAAAAGTATAGCTGGCTGGGTATAAAACTGACCACAGTGTCCCTTCAAATGATGAGCTCAAAGAAACAGGTGAACTGCTATCACTCTGTCCCATGGACCTCAAGTCAACAGGGTAACTTTAATGACCGTATATTTCCTTCACAAAACGAATCCAAATAAATGAATTCTACTTCTTCTGCCCTAAGATCTGTACTTTCTTTAAAGTTTATGTTAAAGTAAAATAAATAACATATTGTGTAAAGGCTGTTCAAATTATCAAACATGTAAAGTACCATTCCAGACGGTTACAGTCCAAATGGCAGATGAAGTAGAGTTTATCTGTCTTTGATTCTAGATGCAGGTATCCATTTTAGCTGGAAAGACTCAAAGACATCATACGGGCTAGGATACGAACTGGAGACTTTCAGTTTAGAAAGCGTGCAATCTACCACTAAACCACCAGTGCTACTATAGCTTAATATCTGTATGCTGCAACAGTAACAATTTAATGAGTTTAAGGCACAGTACACGTGATTTTAATTGGCTGATATTTTAAAACACATGCTTTAGCCGAGCCACTTGAGTGTAAGCAGTTGAATGCAGAAAATAAAACAATGAGTCGAAACTTTAGTTAATCTTCTACAAGAAATTTTCCTCACAGCCGTAAAATCCTGTCCCAACTCAGTCATTTACTTCATGTACCTGTTCTTAACTGTCGCACTCACGTAACAATGGATTTGATTAGTCTAGGCAGGAGATGTTTCTATATTTAGACTTTTGTCTAGTTTGACATCAGCCCGAGTGAACCCATCTGGGAATTCGTGAACGGTTCAGCCTAATAAAGCCCGAAATCAGAATTCATTGACGTGGGTACTACTGTCTGCAGACTCTCTCTCGACTAATTTTTATTCCAGAATTGTTGTACCTAGCTGTTTAGTGAATCGGATGTGGTAGGTGGGGTATGGGACGTGAAGACGATGGGAGGTGGGGGAGGGGATTTCATTTGATGACCAGTGAATGTAATTGTATGTGGGGTGAGGGGGTGATGAACTTTTTACCACTGAAGCCCGTGTAGCCGAGACATCCTCGACATCAATGATGTTGAGCTTATGATGTTGACATCGAGATGACCCATCGCTACCGAACCTGTCATATCTCTCCAAACCTGATACAGTTTTAATCACCATAAAGCCTTACAAAAGAAAGTTAAAGAACGAAACGCAAGAACCAATTTCATCCGTTGAAATCGAAAGACGAAACATCAAAGATAGGATAATTGAAGTCTTCGGTGGGAAGAAAAGTTCATTCAAATTAGTTCTGTCTGGTCAAGTAAATACGTAGTTTAACAAGTGGGAAAACAGAGTGCAGGCCCTTTGGACTGACAGGGTGGCCGAGTTATCTAACGTATACTGAGTTGTGTTCCCCTAGATAAGCAAGGGGGATAATTCACGTCAAGACGCATGTTACACCGGTCTATCAATAAACTTTTTAACTTGGCAAAAGGGCATTGGACGTCCCCAGCATAAGTTGATAAACAGAAAACACACTGGACGTCTGTAAATACAAGGGTCACCACACGGGACGAGTCTAGCCACACTGGACGTCTCTAACTACACACGGGTCACCACCCTGGAGGTCTCTAGCCACACGGGTCACCACACTGGACGTCTCTAGCCACACGGGACGTCTCTAGCCACACGGGACGTCTCTAGCCACACGGGTCACAACACTGGACGTCTCTCCACACACAGACGGGTCATCACACTAGACGTCTCTAGCCACACGGGTCACCAAACTGGACGCCTGTAAACACACGGGTCACCACACTGGACGCCTGTAAACACACGGGTCACCACACTGGACGTCTCTAGCCACACACGGGTCACCACACGGGACGTCTCTAGCCACACGGGTCACCAAACTGGACGCCTGTAAACACACGGGTCACCACACTGGACGCCTGTAAACACACGGGTCACCACACTGGACGTCTCTAGCCACACACGGGTCACCACACGGGACGTCTCTAGCCACACGGGACGTCTCTAGCCACACGGGTCACAACACTGGACGTCTCTCCACACACAGACGGGTCATCACACTAGACGTCTCTAGCCACACGGGTCACCAAACTGGACGCCTGTAAACACACGGGTCACCACACTGGACGTCTCTAGCCACACACGGGTCACCACACGGGACGTCTCTAGCCACACACGGGTCACCACACTGGACGTCTCTAGCCACACGGGTCACCACACAGGACGTCTCTAGCCGCATGGGTCACCACACTGGACGTCTCTAGCCACACACGGGTCACCACACTGGGCGTCTCTAGCCACACATGGGTCAGTTTCCTCAATTACAAACATTTTGATTTGTCCTGTTCTGACGTTTCACCAAGCGCTATACCATAAACTACCAATACACCGTGACCTAGACATCCAATTCTGGTCGGCGCGACCTATGATTTTTGACCTACGTCAGACTAGTCTTATCCCAGCGTCTTAAAGCAAAATAATCCTCCATTAATGTCAGCTTTATAATCTTGCCCAGCCTAAAGTCTCGGGAATACACCGAGAGTTCAGTGAGACTAACGAAAATATGTCGACAAGCGCCGATTTACACATACAACGATAGCCCCATAAATCTATATTATGGGGTAAAAAAAATGCTTTTGTCTGTTTTGGATCCTTTGGCTGTGTAATTTTACCAGCTGTTTGACTGATAATTTAAAACTACAGACCTTTGACCTATAACCTTATCGCACTGCTGGTGTACAGGATAGTTTGTGGTAAATAAAGACGAAGAGAGATGGGGGAGAGAGGATGGGAAAAGGGAGGGAAGGAAGGTGAAATATCTAGTACAACTCGCCTCATTTTTCTTAATTTGCACGAGGAACAATTTATAAAATTGCTGTATATTTTAGTGTTTCTATTACTGGATGTGACTTGTGGTACTTTTTATAAACGTTTTTGAGATTGCAAAGACAAGACAAGATGAAATATATGTGCTGAGAATTGGAAAATTTGAGATAATATATTTTACCCCATTTATTTTCTACCGCAGTAAACCTACAACCATTACAATGTTAAACATTAATACATCAAGATCCGTCTTAGAGACTTGAGTTTACCAGATTTACGTGGTCATCGAGTCTTGACCTACGTGAAAAAGTTTGATACAAATGGTTCGGTTGAAGTATTTTTAAGGGAAATCGGAAATACCGTAAAAATACTATTTCCGGTCATTGAAAATCATGTAAAAAATAAAATCTTAATTATAAAAAAAAATAATTAACTTGGTCATCTTATTCTGTAAACATGTCACCAAAGCACCACTACATCACTATTCGTGTTGAATGTATTAAATATTTTATTATTTTCTGTTGCTTTTCAGAATATTTTAGGAATATAAAACATAAACATACGTTATTTAAATGTCAAAGTAAGAAAAATATTTTGCTCTCGCTGTTTGTTTGATTATATTATGCATCAAGCTTTATAAAATAGATTCTAATGGAGTAAAAACCCGTGCATCTTGTATTATTTTTTATTACAAATGATGAAATAATTGAACTCGAGAAAAAACCCAGCCATTTCAAGCTCAAAAACGGATCATCAGAACAGGTCATGGGCAGTGCATTTTGTTTTCAATTTTGAAAAAAATACGACATTTTTTTTTAAATTTTCAAAAGGCCGACATTGCAGTTTAAAAGCCAAGAAATTTGTACAATAACAATACGTCATTAGACACGTAGTTAAAGACAATTAATGAAACTCTAATCCAGGTCATGAAAACACGCAGAGGAAACCCGCTATACGTCAGAAACATATTATAATGTATTGAAACAAAAGATTTCTTATTCAAGCCACTGGTTTACATCAAGTTTTTGAAACTTGATGCTGAAATATAAGCTGAGTTGGGTCTGATTTGCTGCCATTTAAGAAAGGAAATGAAAGAAAACATCAAATTACCGGCGCGTTATGACGTGGGTGTGCCCACGCTAATGTCATCTATTTCATATTTAGAGTGAACCATATCAATCAAACTATTTTTGTTTGTTGTGTCTGGTAATCGATAGTTGCTGGACACTCAGTGGCCGATTTGTGGGGTAACTGTACAGTTGTCTAGGGGGGGGGGGGGGGTTGTACATTTGGGCAGTTTGTGGGGTAAAGGTACAATTGTCTAGTGGGGGGGGGGGGCTGTACATTTGGGCAGTTTGTGGAGTAAAGGTATAGTTGTCTAGTGTTCGGGGTGGGGGGGGGGGGGGGGGAGAGGCTGTACTATGATGATCTTCTTGACCTACCTGGAAAAGTTCTGGGTTCGAATCTGGCTCAGGTTGGCTAGCAGAAGAATAGAGGTTGCTGAGGTGAGAATCCCCTTCATCTGAAAAAAATATCAACCGTTTTGGTATTGCTAAACAAAGATTAGAGCATAGACACATATCATACAAACAGACAGTTCCGGCTAGGATTGCACTGGCTCGGTGTAAAAAAAATAAAGTTTGATTCTTTGTCAATTGCAAGTAAATCAAAAACTATTCTAGTGAATGCTTGCACTTCTTGGATTAATGACTGAATAAACAATTATTTAATATGTTGGCATTTCCCAAATTCAGACCCTTGAGTAAGATATTACATTTTTAAGAGATGATTTTTTAAAACTTATGAACAAATTGCCACTCATAAGGTAACTCGACAGGTCAACATATTTAGATCAAAGAATCATTTATTACATATATACGCTTACACAACATATAACATGATAACGACAACTTTTACTCTTATTAGTATTTAAAATACAAAAGCCGCAACTATTATTGACTAAAGGAAATTCTCCATTGGTATCCCCTAGTCTTAGTACCAGCCACATCGTTCATATAATCCACAGGGACTAGAACAATTTACAAATAACTCGTTCCTTTTTAATATCTCTTGAAAGCTTTTTCTTTAGTTCATATTATATTTTAAAATAAGTTTCACGGTTTAGTCTGGGCTTACATTTTTATTTCAGCTAAGAACGGTCTATATATTTCCCAGAGGCGAAAAGTGGGCGGTTAATTACTGTGGCAATTTCGTCGTGGTGAATTTTCTATGAGGGTCTAATACTCAAAGACAAAAGGCCACGGGGATTGTATGAATTTCTCATACATGGGTGTATAGAGGACTCTACAGGGGATTGTAAAACGCAGAGGCGTAGCGAACCTTCCCGGCGCCCGGGGACAAATTGTCTATTTGGCGCCCCCCCCCCCCCCCCCCATTTATTTTTTATATTTATAATAAAAAACTGCAGCTAAAATTGAACTTTTGATTTTTTTAACACATGTTGGCGCCCCCCTAGGATCGGCGCCCGGGGACATATGTACCCCCCGCCCCTCCTCGCTACGCCTTTGGTAAAACTATGGCTCACACATAGGAAACAGGAGTAGAGGACGTTGTGTTAGGGGATCACAAGTCGACAGTTATAGGGTATGATAAAGATAACGAGACAAGTAATAGCAATAAATGGTCAGTGTTTTCATGTCTTATCAAGTGAACATTTTATTGTCGTGGTTCAATTTGGGAATTGTGGTTTCTTTCAGCGGTCATTTCGTGGTCTGTTGTAAAGTTGTGTGTTAGTGCCTCTCTCTGTGAGCAACTTTTTGTCGGTGGTAAAGTTTGGGTGTTGGCCCCGATATATAAAGTGTTATTTTGTCCACCATAATTGAAGAGTTATGAAGGCTGGGCAAATTTTTTTTAAATCCATCTCTTCATACGCCGCCGCCATGAGAGGGAAATTTTCTCCGCCTGCCACACTGACCGCCAGAATATTTTGTTATACCTCTTTAACTACAATTTTCCGTCTACGAATAATTCACCGAGTTTTTCAAGCCTCGAAACTCGAACAATTCACCAAGTTTTCGAGCCCCCAGAACTCGAACATTGAGCGCAGAATGAAATGTATCTCAGCGGAAGTCCCCATCTTCCCTCCAGAAATTCACATGCAGTAAAAATATGCAACTCTATCTTTTGGGCGGCTAGCAATAACAGCCGTGCTAATCTCATATGTTTTGGCTGCATGGATTCAAATAACAATCGTTCTCATCTCGTTCTCTTGATCGTTACAATAATCGACCGTGACGTCAGCGTGTTATCCTCCCCCTCACTCTGAATGACGTGACGAGTTGAATGATGACGTAATGATCTACCAGACACTTCAGACATTCCTGTACACAGTTCACACGAAGACCTGTTTAAATATATTCTTCTAGTCCAAAATGATGAACATTTGAATATAAAATTATCAAAGATTTTTTTTAAAAGAATAACAGAAACATTAGGGCAAGCGACAGCCAATGAATTCTTAATCATCTTGTGGGATTACTCGCTGCTCCCCACATCATTCGAACATCTTGTGGGATTACTCGCAGCTCCCCACACCATTCGAAGGTGTCAACTAGTGACACCTTTTACCATTTTAAAACAAACACTGTGTTTTTTTTTTTCAAATTGAAACATGTTGAAAGTTGCCAACTTATAAAAAACCTTCCCAATTAGAGGTAATAAGATATGATTATTTATATCCGCTGACATAAAAGAAAACAAAGTAAATTTTTCACCTAAAAATATTTAAGTGGCTGTGTGGTCTGTTTACTTTTATTAGCAATCAAACATGTCTGCTTAGTGTGTGTGTGGGGGGGGGGGGGGGTGAGACACCGTGTGAATCAGGTGGGCGTGGTGCCTGCAGGGGAAGACAAGCCTCACCTTGTGTTGGTAATTTACAGGCGACAATTTGATCTAATCAAAGGGGAACTTTGAAGGAAGTGAGCGTTGCATTAATCTACAACAAACGATCAATTATTAAAAACACATGCTGAGAAAAAGTCGTGAGGTTAGGTACATTTAGTTTTTTTTTAAATCTATCAACACACTTCTCACACTAAAGTAGGTTTATAATCTGTATAATGTAAACAGCAGTGGCGTTGCGAGGGGGGGGCAGGGGGTGCGGACTGCACCGGGTGACGCCATTTAGGGGGTGACACCAAGGCAAAAAATAGCAAAATATATAGAGAAAAATTATAAACTTAATTAAGTGATTAATTCGAGTGTTAAATAGTCTTTTAAGAGGTGCAAATCGAAAGTTGAGGGGGGGGGGGGGGGGGGTGGGGTGCAAAAGTAGTATATTAGGTCGCTTTTGGGTAGTATTTTTGGCGGAGCAGGGAAGGGTGAGGAACAATGATATATAGCAAAATACTCGGGAGCAGGGAAGGGTGAAGGCGCAAAGACATATAGTAAAATACTCCCAGCCTGGCGCATCGCAGGGTGAGGAGCGAAGGGTGAAGGCGCAAAGACATATAGTAAAATACTACGCCAACTGGGGTTGGCGGAGGAGCTGCAGGGACAATGAGATATAGTAAAATACTCCCAGCCTGGGTGAGCCTGGCGCAGAGACTGGGTGAGGAGCGAAGGGTGAAGGCGCAAAGACATATAGTAAAATACTCCCCCACCCTAGGGTGGCGGAGGAGTGAAGGGTGGGTCACCTTTTGGTGACCTTGTGACGTAATCAGTGACATTATGACGTAATCATTGACCTTGTGACGTAATTTTAATGCGTTTTTTAATGAGTTTTAATGAGTTTTTTAAATTTTTAATTAATTTTTATTGACTAGTTACGTAATTTGATTATTTGTTTACTTTTTAATTAATTTTTATTGACTAGTTACGTAATTTGATTATTTGTTTACTTTTTAATTAATTTTTATTGACCTAGTTACGTAATTGGATTTTAATGAGTTTGAATTTAATTTTGTAATTTTAATTAATTTTTATTAACGAGTTACGTAATTTGATTATTTGTTTGATTTTAATTACTTTGTTTGTTTACTTGTTGTTTATTTGTTTATATTGTGTAATTTTTATTCAATAGTTACGTAATGTGATTTTAATTATTTTTATTTTGTTTATTTTTAATTTTATTTTATAATTAGTTTGAAATTCATTTTATTTCTTTGATTTTAATTACTTTGTTTATTTGTTTATTTAATATATTTCTTTTCTTTGATGTCTGGTTTTTGAAATAAAAGACACTGTTTATTTGAATGTATGTATGTTTTAAATAAAAGACTAACACTAACGTGTACAAATAACAGGTTAAATTCTCCAACACAATGAACGTTACAAAAATAGAACATTCATTAAAGATAACGATCAGGCGACAGCTGTGTTACTTATCGATCCGGGATCCTTTGTTGACACGCGCTGCGCGTTTTTAATGGGCTTTATATTGATTCCACCCACGGGCCATCAAATGATGGCCTACCTAATTAAATTTGGTCACGCCTCGTGGGTTTATGCGTTGTTCGCCGACCCGATCACAGCAGGGGTTCCGCGTTTAATCGAAAGAGCTAAGTGGTTAACCACAAAGCCCGCGTTAAGTGTGGGAACATCTGTTACCATGACACGCGCCTCGTAGTGATTAATGGGTTTTATATTGATCCCACCCACGGGACATCACAGCATGATGTCCCACCTAATTAAATTTTGTTATGCTTCACCGAGTTTCCCTGTTTGGTTTGATAGGTCATGATAATTAACGACGTACATTAAGTGCCTCTCCGCGAAGCACGTAGGTCATTATGCAACAGCTGTTGTGCGACAGCTGGTGGTGTAATTACGCTGCCCAACCGTATAAATGACCGCGAAAATTGTGTTCTAATCACTTCAACTTTGGACTTCGAACCAAACTTCACCGCGACTTATCCAGCCTGCGACCTCTGTTGACTCCCGAGACTAACCCACGCCAGCTTTACCAATCACAACATCTACCTAAACAACCACGGACCGCACTCTGTGGGTGTTTATTCTATTAAAGGTAAGGATAATATTACTTTTGTGTTAAGGGAGCTAACCTCTTTTAATTAAACCTTTTTCTAAATACGTAGTCACAGGTATTTACTTTAGTTTTGTATCATACACCAAGGTAAGGTTAATAGTACGTATTGTTTTAAGGGCGCTAACCCTATTAAAATCAAATCTTATTAAATAAGTACGCACATGTATTTAATTTTGTATCGTACACCGAGGTAAGATTTGTTTTGTATTGTTTTAAGGGAGCTAACCCCCATTCAAATACCTTTTAATTAATTACTTTACTTTTGTATCGCACACCGAGGTAAGGTTAATAGTATGAATTATCCTTTACATATCCTTTAAATAAATATGTATCTAAATAAGTAGTCAATTGAATTTTCTTTTTTAGTGTACAAACGACTCATCGACACAACCACTGACCCAATTGAGCTACCTACCCAGCCCCGAGGCATCCACTGAACCAAACGTTCCAACTACATCCAACTACACCACTTCGGATCTCCACATACAGCTAACTTCACGTTCAGCTTAGACGTGCAAACCCATAGGTACGTTTCATTTTTTTATTTTATTTTAAGTATGTTTTTTATTTTATGCTTTTATTTTATGTAATTCTTTTTATTCTACAGCCAGCGACCTACCCAAGCAGCCAACCGACTCAACCAGTAGAATAAGATGCAAACCACCCAACCTACCACCCACCAAGCCATGATTCGTTACTCATGTGAGATCTGCAACCGAGTGTTCACCCTTAAACAGCATTTGACAAGACATCACGACTCTGCACACGGACGACAAAGACATTCCTGTTCAACTTGCGGGAAAGTATTTACACGACTTGACAATTTAACGACCCACTATAAGAAAGCACACAGCAACCAAACATTACCGACCGACACCCCATCACCAACCAACAGACAAACACACCAACCCACATCTGTGACCGACACACATACTGTCCAACTCCCTTCAGCGAGCCAAACAGCTCGTACCGCGACCGACACTAGCCCCTTAAAACGACATACGACGTATGACGACATATCAAACAACAAACGCGTAAAGACTAACAGCGACAGTAACCTTAATTCATACAACACTATTTTTCCTGTAGACAACCTCCGGGGAGATGTGGTAGACTTACACACGACCACCGACAAACCTTCACAGACATGCCTTCTCACAGACATTCCTGACTTTATTAAACATAATCACGCCATTAATATGTTACAACAGGATTCGAATTCAAAACCCTACACAGACAATTTCTCCTTTTTTAGATGTTTAGCCAGACATTTAGGAGCACCCGTAAAAGATCTTAGAATTCCAACATTAAAACTCGCGAAACAGTGGCAAGCGCACCAAGGTCTCGGGACCTTGGATAATTTTAGCGGGGTTAGGTTGGTCGAAATTCCCCTCTTAGAGTCCTGTTTTAGTGTAAATATTGAGATTTTTGAATTTGACGAAAACCAGATCCTTTTTCCGAAACTTAGAAGTAGTGATAGGTTTAGGGAGACCATGTATCTTTTATTTTTTCAAAATCAGTTTATGTACATTAATAATATTGGTGGGGCGGGTCACTCTTTCGCGTGTTCTGTGTGTAACAAATTATGGCCCACCGTTCAACAAATGAACAGACACGTGAAAGGGTGTAATGGGGGGAAACCCGTTGATAGGTATAAGGGAGGGGTTTATCAGACACACCAAACAATCTGGGAGTTTTTAGCGTCCTATGGGTTAGATGTAGATAGTAACTTTGTTTATCCCTTCCGAGCAACTTACGATTTCGAATGCTATTTCGACCATACCGAGTTACCCACGTTAGGTAGAGTTACAAAAAGCGTTGCCAAACACGTGCCTTTGTCTTGCTCTGTCGCCTCAAACGTAGATGGGTTCCTCGAACCCATCTGTTTTATTTCGACTGGTGACCCTCAAGAATTAGTGACTAGAGTTATTGACAGACTCCACATAATCGCCGAGGCAGCTTATGGCATTTTGAAAAAACAGTTCGAGCCTGTTTTTAAGCAAATCAGGAAGTTATTTCCACCTAAAGCTAGGGGTAGTGATAATAAGTCGAACGACAAAGGGTTTGATAGGTTTCTTAGCGGTAGATTAGACGAGTATTTGCGACAAATGCCGGTTATAGGGTTTAATTCAGGAAAATATGATATAAATCTCGTTAAGCCGTATTTTATTCAGTACTTTTTAGCTTATTCAAACACAGAAGAGGGGTTAGAGGAGGGACCTAGAGCTAGTTGTAACGATGACGAAGACGACGTAGAAGATAAACAAACACCGTTTAAATATGTAGTTAAAAGAAATAATAATTTTATGTGTATGTCAACAAATAAATTAAAGTTCTTAGATATAGTTAATTATCTAGCACCGGGGTTTAGCTATAGTAAATACCTCGCCGCATATAATGTTAAAGAGACCAAGGGATTTTTTCCGTACGAATATGTCAAAAATTTAGCCGTCTTAGATGAAACGTCTTTACCTCCGCATTCGGCCTTTTTTTCATCATTAAAAAATTGTAACATTTCAGACGAGGAGTACGCGACGTGTAGCCAAATTTGGGTAGAGAAGGGGATGCAAACGTTTAAAGATTATCTTATTTGGTATAACAATATCGATGTAAAACCGTTTATCGAAGCGCTCGAGCAGCAAACTAATTTTTACAAAAATTTAGGGGTTGATATTTTTAAAGATGCGATTTCTGTCCCGGGGGTAACCTTAAAATACTTATTCAAAACACTTCCCGAAAACGTTTCTTTTTCTTTGTGTTCCGAGCGCGAATCAGAGTTACATAAAACAATCCGAAATAATATCGTAGGGGGCCCCTCCATTATTTTTCATAGACATCACGAAAAGGGTGAAACGTTCATTAGGGGGAATAGTAATAAGGTGGTACAGGCAATTAAGGGGTACGACGCAAACGCGCTTTATTTATGGTCTTTAATGCAAAAAATGCCGACGGGATTTCCGATTATTAGAAATAGTGAGGAGGGGTTTAGACCGCGTAAAACGAATCATTATGGGGAACAGGCCTTTCAGTGGTTATCGTGGGTTTCAAAAACAAAGGGGGTAACTTTAAAAACCGCGTTTAATGGGGGCGAAGTTAGCTTAGGATCTCGCCATATAAGAGTAGACGGGTGGGACGCGAACACTCGAACCGTTTATCAGTTCCATGGCTGCCTCTTTCATGGACACCCTGACTGCCCTTTAACTAAAGACAGAACAGTAAACCCCATTAGTAACAGACCCTTGACTGAGTTATTTAAAAAGACAAACGAAATTACGAAGTACCTTACAGATACTGTTGACGTTAAAGTCGTAGAAATGTGGGAATGTGAGTGGGGGAACCAGAAAAAAATGAACCCAACTATTAAAGACTATTTAAACTCTATTGACAAATCACAAAAGACACCGACACCGACCTATGGTAAGAAATGGCCCCTGACTGAAAAACAGATCATCGATTCTGTTTTAGACGACTCGTGTTTTGGTCTGATAGAATGCGACATTAAAGTACCGGATAGTTTAAGAGAACATTTTAGTGAGATGACACCGATTTTTAAAAATACGGACGTTACGCGCGATGACATCGGACCGTTTATGAGACAATACGCGATCGATAACAACTTATTAACTAGCGGTAGACGGACTTTAATCGGTAGCTTTACAGGGGAGAAAATTTTATTAGCGACCCCCCTTTTAAAGTGGTATTTAAATCATGGGTTGGTGGTAACTAAAATTTATCAAGTCGTTGAGTATAATCCGGTTTCCTGTTTTAAGACATTTGGGGATACAGTTTCAGACGCGCGAAGAAAGGGGGACATAGACGATAAATACGCGATAACTAGTGAAACAATGAAATTGTTAGGAAACGCGGCATATGGTAAAACTTTGACGGATAAAACACGACATGCGGACATGACCTACTGTAGGGCTAGGGATATAGGGGATTGTATCAATAATCCGCGCTTTAAAAAAATGACAAAACTTACCGACGATGTTTACGAAGTAGAAACGTTAAAAAAGAAGATAGTTTGGGATCTCCCTCTTCAGATAGGCTTTTTCGTTTATCAGTACGCAAAACTTAGAATGTTAGAATTTTATTATGACTTTATAGACAAATATATAGATAGAACCGACTTTCAGCTATGTGAGATGGACACGGACAGTTTATACTTAGCCTTAAGTACCGATGACTTGTTAAAAACCGTTAGACCGGGACTAGAACACGAGTTTTTTGACATTTACGATAAATGGTTCCCCTCAGAAGTATGTGACTCACATAGACCACAATTTATAAGCGGCAAAGGCACGGTAGATAGTCATTGTCTGGGGTGTAGGGCTAGGAAAATTTATGAAAAGAGAACACCGGGGTTGTTTAAATTAGAATATGAAGGGGATGGGATGGTATCTTTATGTAGTAAGACGTACCACTGTTTTGGCGAGTATAATAAAACATCAACCAAGGGATTATCTAAAAATCACAACACACTAGGCAAAGAATCTTTCATGCAGGTCCTCACAACAAAGGAACCAAGTGGTGGGACAAACACAGGGTTCCGAGCATACAACACGGGGATATACACTTACACCCAACACAGAAACTCACTTTCTTACTTTTACATTAAAAGACAAGTAGACGCAGACAATGTCACAACATCTCCCCTAGACATATAAGACCTTTTAGTTTACCAACCGTGACTTTAACGAGACTTTACTGTAAATATGTAAATAAGACAGAACCATGACTGTATGCTGATGGGGTTGTTTTTATTCAATAAAAAACTTATTATATAAACGGTCTTTTTTAAATGATTGATGTAAGTTATTGTTTTGTTACTTGTCCCTGAAAGTTATGTAACTCGGTATCGTGTATAAGATGTATGACTGGATCAAAATCAACCATTTAACCCATCCAACTTTGAAGTCTTGCGCGGTCAAAACGTCTGTGTCTGTTATACACCGCAAACCAAACTTTTTTCAGTCAAACCAAAAAGCTCTCTCACACACACAAACACACACACACACACACACACACACACACAATCACAAAACGAACTTGTAAAGACAAAAACAATATTGCATCGGGAAAATTTCACCGACCCTAGTATAAACCAGCCACCAACCGACTCTAAGTCATGGATGGACCGAATTTGAAACCTGTCTTGTTGAAAACTTCACCGACCTTAGTATGAACACGGCCCTCATCCAACTCCAAAACAGAGGCCCTACATGTAACAACTTTGAAACCTACCTAGATGAAAACCTCACCGACCCTAGTATACATTCTACCCACAACAATTCCAAGAACATGTATGTACCAACATGTCTCGGTGTTATCAAAACTCCCCCGACCCTAGTATGAACTCTGCCCCTAACAATTCCTAAACATACATGTATCAACTTTGAAACACGCCTCGGTGAAAACTTCACCGACCCTAGTATAGACTCTACACCAACCCCTTCCAAAACATCCGTGTACCAACTTTGTAACCTGCCTCGGTGAAAACAAAATCCTTCCCACTCTAGTACGGATTCGGCCCCTAACACTTCCAAAACATACCTGTATCAACTTTGTAACCTGCCTCGGTGAAAACTTCACCGACCCTAGTTTGAAACCTACCAACTCCAAAGCATGCATGTAACAACTTTGAACCAAGCCATGGTGAAACCAAAACCATACCACCCTAGTATAAACTCTACACCTAGCAATTCCTAAACATGCATGGTCCGAGTTCAAAACCAACCTCGGCGAAAACTTCACCGACCCTAGTATGAACACGGCCCTTAATCAATAAAAAATTATTGATTTGTACTTTAGAATGATTAGATTGAATGATATGTATGCTAACGTCATATCATATTTAGTTTATACATCATTATTTTGGTGAAATTTAAATGTAGACATTTTAAACTGTGTGTCATTTGACACGACGTACTATAACGTTGTTGATTTTTAAAACTTGAAGTTTAAAATCTTAAGCAAATTTACCACCACCTTACCACCACCTTACCACCACCTTACCACCACCTTACCACCACCTTACCAACACACTACCGCCACCTTACCACCACCACCTTACCACCACCTTACCACCACCTTACCACCACCTTACCACCACCACCTTACCACCACCACCTTACCACCACCTTACCACCATCACCTTACCACCACCTTACCACCACCACCACCTTACCACCAGCTTACCACCAGCTTACCACCACCACCTTACCACCACCTTACCACCACCTTACCACCACCCGCTTGGTAACAGGTGTTCCCACACTTAACGCGGAGAGGCACTTAATGTACGTCGTTAATTATCATGACCTATCAAACCAAACAGGGAAACTCGGTGAAGCATAACAAAATTTAATTAGGTGGGACATCATGATGTGATGTCCCGTGGGTGGGATCAATATAAAACCCATTAATCACTACGAGGCGCGTGTCATGGTAACAGATGTTCCCACACTTAACGCGGGCTTTGTGGTTAACCACTTAGCTCTTTCGATTAAACGCGGAACCCCTGCTGTGATCGGGTCGGCGAACAACGCATAAACCCACGAGGCGTGACCAAATTTAATTAGGTAGGCCATCATTTGATGGCCCGTGGGTGGAATCAATATAAAGCCCATTAAAAACGCGCAGCGCGTGTCAACAAAGGATCCCGGATCGATAAGTAACACAGCTGTCGCCTGATCGTTATCTTTAATGAATGTTCTATTTTTGTAACGTTCATTGTGTTGGAGAATTTAACCTGTTATTTGTACACGTTAGTGTTAGTCTTTTATTTAAAACATACATACATTCAAATAAACAGTGTCTTTTATTTCAAAAACCAGACATCAAAGAAAAGAAATATATTAAATAAACAAATAAACAAAGTAATTAAAATCAAAGAAATAAAATGAATTTCAAACTAATTATAAAATAAAATTAAAAATAAACAAAATAAAAATAATTAAAATCACATTACGTAACTATTGAATAAAAATTACACAATATAAACAAATAAACAACAAGTAAACAAACAAAGTAATTAAAATCAAACAAATAATCAAATTACGTAACTCGTTAATAAAAATTAATTAAAATTACAAAATTAAATTCAAACTCATTAAAATCCAATTACGTAACTAGGTCAATAAAAATTAATTAAAAAGTAAACAAATAATCAAATTACGTAACTAGTCAATAAAAATTAATTAAAAATTTAAAAAACTCATTAAAACTCATTAAAAAACGCATTAAAATTACGTCACAAGGTCAATGATTACGTCATAATGTCACTGATTACGTCACAAGGTCACCAAAAGGTGACCCACCCTTCACTCCTCCGCCACCCTAGGGTGGGGGAGTATTTTACTATATGTCTTTGCGCCTTCACCCTTCGCTCCTCACCCAGTCTCTGCGCCAGGCTCACCCAGGCTGGGAGTATTTTACTATATCTCATTGTCCCTGCAGCTCCTCCGCCAACCCCAGTTGGCGTAGTATTTTACTATATGTCTTTGCGCCTTCACCCTTCGCTCCTCACCCTGCGATGCGCCAGGCTGGGAGTATTTTACTATATGTCTTTGCGCCTTCACCCTTCCCTGCTCCCGAGTATTTTGCTATATATCATTGTTCCTCACCCTTCCCTGCTCCGCCAAAAATACTACCCAAAAGCGACCTAATATACTACTTGCAAATCGAAAATTGAAAGTTTTTTCCCGGGAAGGGTAGCTACGCCTCTGGGGGGTGACACCATTAAGTGCCGCACGGGGTGACACTCGACCTCTCTACGCCACTGGTAAACAGTATCCTATATCTATCTCGTATAATCTGTATAAAGTAAACAGTATCCTATATCTATCTCGTATAATCTGTATAAAGTAAACAGTATCCTATATATTATGTAATCTGTACATTGTAAGCAGTATCCTATATCTCGTATAATCTGTATAATGTAAATAGTATCCTATATATTATGCAATCTGTACATTGTAAGCAGTATCCTATATCTCGTATAATCTGTATAATGTAAATAGTATCCTATATCTCGTATACTATGTATATTTTAAACAGTTCCCTATATATCGTATAATCTGAATAATGTAAACAGTATCGAGATCCCCAGCATGAATCATGGTCACAATGAGCAAGCCCCATTCCCCTCAAAACCAATCATCACAGGGGTCGGCAACCTGCGGCTCGCGAGCCGCATGCGGCTCTTTTGATATCAAGATGCGGCTCTCCAGCTCCTTGAACAAATACTAATAATCGTAATAAAAAAAAATATTTGAAATAAAAAAATATTATTGGCTCTTTAAGACCAGGGAAATTTTGAAAATTGTAACTTTTGGCTCTTCCGCTTCAAAAGGTTGCCGACCCCTGGATCATTACATTGTTTCACCCCCCCCCCCCCCCCCCTTTCCTCCCTCCCTCCACCCACCCCCTCCCCTCATTTAACTCCCAACTAATGATAATATCTAACTACTCTCGTCTCATGCATTGTGTGCACTGAGAGAAAAAAAATCACAATAACCTCCATGTCTAATTTGTGAAGGAGTTGGTCGTTACGTACTTCTTTAGACGTTGTGTATCTATTCCTACTATACAATTTTACTTTTTTTTTTTTTTTTTACCTCAGAATTGTTATTTACAGCGTCAGTTTACCTAGCATGTTCGCTTTAGTATTACAGTTTTCTTCATCGGCTAGTGAGGACTGATACAGATTTACAATAATAATAATTCTTTCTTACTTGTTGCCTACTTTCATTCATTTAAAATGGTTTACTTATACATGGATCTTATACAAAACGTCTAATACACATTTTATTTTTAAAAAACCTGAAAACGCAAATGTGTAATTAAATGGCGATTCCGATACTATACAATATTACAAGTCTTTTTTTTCCCGCCTTAGACATGTAATTTACAGCGTAAGTTGTGTGTTCGCTTTAGTATTACAGTTTTCATCATCGGCTTGTGAGGACTGATACAGATTTACAATAGTAATATTTCTTTCATACTTGTAGCCTACTTCATTCATTTAAGATGGGTTGTTTTATTATTTTTTTTTTTTTTTTTTTTTCAGTAATAATTATTTATTTGATAGATTTTACACAGCATCAAAGACATGAACATCAATTGCATATATAACTAGAATACCCGTCATCCGTTGGATAACTGTGGGTTTCGGGGGTCATCCATCAAAAAACATCACGTCTGTCACTCAGAGGCATAGCGAGCCTTCCCGGCGCCCGGGGACAAACTTTTCGATTTTAACCCCCCCCCCCCCCAAGATTTCGATTTTCAACCCCCCCCCTCAAACTTTTGATGTGCACCCCCCCCCCCCCACTCAAACTTTCGATTTGAACCCCCCTCAACCTTTCAATTTATTTTTCCAAACCATTTTGGCGCCCCAACATATGTCCCCCCGCCCCCCCCCCCTTCCCCCCTCCACCTCCCCTTCCCCCCCCCCCCCCGCCTCCCCTCCCGCCCCCCCCCCCTCCTCGCTACGCTACAAAAAACAGACCCCACATTCAAAAATATGTTTCTTATCTTTTAAAAACACCGAAAACACCGATTTCGGACTATCCCTTCATATACTGACGTCACATGTGACCTACTCAACTCTACTTCACCTGCCCAGTGTCCCGCCAAGTCTCAGACAACATGTTTCTATCGTTTAAAAAACGATTCCAGCCGAGCATGTCTCTGACCACACTATCCTTTCATATGCTTAGGACAAAGAAACAGATGAAACCTACTTCACCTGCCCTGTGCCCCGCGAGTTCCTGATAGTCAACCTTATCATTCACATATAGGGCTTAAGAAAAAATAATTGAAAACGTAAAAAAAAAGTTCTATTAATTTTTATGACACTGACTTTAAAATTTAGCCTTCACTCTCCAAAGCAAATTTTAAAATGCTTTTCTGGCATATCTAGCCCTGGCCACCTATACCATGTTTAAATAATGTGAACACCCGCCATCTTGCTCGTGGTAAACATGGCCTAAAAATGGTCCGAAGTCATTCGTCCGGTCCGGACGCCATATTGTTGTTAGCAGCCGACCACGCCTCCAAGTTAGTTAGTAATCCTACTATATCTAGATATAGAACCTAGATTTAAAAAATCCCATTTATTCTCGAATTAGATGATCATTGAAGCTAAACAAAGATTTATGTAAAATAATTAAGGCCTGAAATAGATTCTAGATGTAGAATTTACATTAAGTCTAGATCTAGATATACATATTACATTGAGTCTAGTGACCTAGATCTAGGCTAGATCTAGTTCTAGTCTAGAATCTAGGCTAGATTCATAAACAGCTGATCTTTAGATCTAGAGAAATTTATTGTAAAACTAATGAAAAAAGGCAGTTTAAAATTGATATAAGTGTTGGAACGTAATAAATACAGCAAACGGACGTATTGTTTAAGTTATAGCCGGCAGAAAATTAGCTTTGTAACGCGTTAAACTTTTGAATGGGCCACAAAGTCTATGATGAAGTCTGCCATTTTTATTGTACTAAAAAAGTAAACACATCAAGGGACGTCACTATTCCCACAAAGTTTAGTCAATGTTTTAACATTTTCTTGGACAGATTGTAGATCTAGAGAAATTTATCGTAAAACTAAATGAAAAAAGACAGTTTAAAATTGATATAAGTGTTGGAACGTAATAAATACAGCAAACGGACGTATTGTTAAAGTTATGACCGACAGAAAATTAGATTTAGAACGCGTTAAACTTTTGAATGGGAACACAATTTTCTTCAATAGACGCCGCCATTTTATTGTACTAAAGAGTAAACAAAAACCTGTGACGTCACTATTCCCACAAAGTTTAGTCAAGGTTTTAACATTTTAAAAAAAAATGGGTTATTCTGCGTAGGAATAAATCAATAAATTAATTAACGTCTTTAAATAAATTTGTGATTAACAGTCTGTCTGCATTAAAAAATTATTCTCTACCTACATACTATTTTACAGCTCTCCAGATAGAGCCGAACATATCAGGATACTTGATCAGGCAAACAAACAAACAAACAAAAAAACAAATAAATATTCAAACATGTAAACAAACTTGACTTTTAGTAGTATATAGATAATCAAATGGAGAAATAAAATGACTTAAGACTCAAAATGGTCAAATTTGCAAATCAATTAAGAGCGAACCGTCTTAGTTTGTGTTTCCAGAATCTGTTTAAATTTTACAAAGTTTTTGATTTTGTTTGGTTTTTAATTTTTATAGTATTGGTATTATAAAGATACAAGTATAAGTCTATGATTATGTACTTTTATTTTACCAAAATAGATTTCATTTTTGTATTTTCTTTCCATTTGATTTTAAGTGTACAACTATACAACTGTAAATAATAAAATCTTTTCTAAATTAAAATGAAAATTATCTCCCATTAAAAAGTGCGTACGGTTAGTTCTTGGCGGCTTAGTGCCCCTTATTGGTTATCGGGATTTAATATTAATTTAATTCAGGAATGTACTCTGTATAGCCAGGCAAGAGGCAGACACTGGCCCCAGCCCACCCCACTCAGGGAAAAATTATATGGGACACCTGACAAACTGGAAACCACAGTCCGGTTTGTCCACTAAGTTGGACTTGTTGTCTGAATCCTCCACCATATTCAAAAATTAAGAACGAAGAAGAAGAAGAAGGGATTTAATACCTGGATTGTCTCTAGGCGGCTCAGTGCCCTGGGTAGACTCTTGGTGGCTCACCTGGGTTGGCTCTCGGTGGCTCAGGGCCCTGGGTTGGCTCTCGCAATTTAGTGCGCTTGGTTGGCTTTCTGTGGCTCAGTGTCCTGTGGTGGCTCTCGGTGGCTCAGTGTCCTGTGGAGGTTCTTGGTGGCTCAGTGTCCTGTGGAGGTTCTCGGTGGCTCAGTGTCCTGTGGTGGCTCTCGGTGGCTCAGTGTTCTGTGGTGGCTCTCGGTGGCTCAGTGTTCTGTGGTGGCTCTCGGTGGCTCAGTGTTCTGTGGTGGCTCTCGGTGGCTCAGTGTTCTGTGGTGGCTCTCGGTGGCTCAGTGTCCTGTGGTGGCTCTCGGTGGCTCAGTGTTCTGTGGTGGCTCTCGGTGGCTCAGTGTCCTGTGGAGGTTCTCGGTGGCTCAGTGTCCTGTGGTGGCTCTCGGTGGCTCAGTGTCCTGTGGAGGTTCTCGGTGGCTCAGTGTTCTGTGGTGGCTCTCGGTGGCTCAGTGTCCTGTGGAGGTTCTCGGTGGCTCAGTGTTCTGTGGTGGCTCTCGGTGGCTCAGTGTTCTGTGGTGGCTCTCGGTGGCTCAGTGTTCTGTGGTGGCTCTCGGTGGCTCAGTGTCCTGTGGAGGTTCTCGGTGGCTCAGTGTTCTGTGGTGGCTCTCGGTGGCTCAGTGTTCTGTGGTGGCTCTCGGTGGCTCAGTGTCCTGTGGTGGCTCTCGGTGGCTCAGTGTCCTGTGGTGGCTCTCGGTGGCTCAGTGTTCTGTGGAGGTTCTCGGTGGCTCAGTGTTCTGTGGTGGCTCTCGGTGGCTCAGTGTTCTGTGGTGGCTCTCGTTGGCTCAGTGTTCTGTGGTGGCTCTCGGTGGCTCAGTGTTCTGTGGTGGCTCTTGGTGGCTCAGTGTCCTGTGGTGGCTCTCGGTGGCTCAGTGTTCTGTGGTGGCTCTCGGTGGCTCAGTGTTCTGTGGTGGCTCTCGGTGGCTCAGTGTTCTGTGGTGGCTCTCGGTGGCTCAGTACCCTGGGTTGGCTCTATTCAACTAACCTCACCTGTCTCACCAGGTCTAAGCTAGTACTCAAATGTTTCTCCGCTAATGTTAAAGACTAAAGCTTCTCTAAATTAATTTTCACTGACTATTAGCTTAAAAAATAACATATTCTTCTCGTTATCATTGAAAAAAGATCTAATTTGATGTGTTAAAAATAAATAGCTGCTCTGAATATAGGTCACAATAAAGACACGACCTTTGAACTGACCCCCCCCTCACCACGACCTTTAAACTGACCCCCACGACCTTTAAACTGACCCCCACGACCTTTAAACTGACCCCCACGACCTTTAAACTGACCCCCACGACCTTTAAACTGACACTACCCACGACCTTTAAACTGACCCCCGACCCCCGTTACCACCCACCTACAGACAGACACCCGACCACTGTGACCTGTGAAAAAAAGCTTGTAATGATAAAAATGTTTAGATAAAGGAATTCTGTGCGTGCCTTTCTACTGTCATGTCCTTACTCAACGTGTCTTCTTTCTTTGATTTTCAATTTGTGAAACCCATTCTCTCCTCTCCATCTCTATTGTCCACGCAATTGTTTTATATTGCTGCCTTCTATGTCTAACCTGTGTTTCTTCCAGACTTTTTTCTCCGGGGGGGGGGGGGCACTTGAAATTTTCGGGGGGGGGGGGGCGGTAAACTTTCTTCGGGGGGGGGGGGGGCGGACACTGTTAAAAGTATATATTTTCTATATAAATTATATACATTTTATTTCGTTCGGGGGGGGGGGGGGGCGGTAAAAAAATTTCGGGGGGCTTAGCCCCCCCCCCCCCCCCCGAAGAGATGCCTGGAAGAAACTCTGTGTCTAACTTTGACTTGACATCTCGGAAATTTACATTATTTTCATTTTTTCTTTTAATTTATAAGTATTTAGTGTGTTTTAATACTGTTTTACAAAGACAATTATAATAGTCACAACACATTTAAATAAAACCAAATTTCTAGCAGCCTACTAGATCTAAATATATGAACAATAAAGTTTATTTTTTTTAAGTTATCCTTTCTGTATTTTGGGTGGGGTAGAGTTCACCTGTTCCTATGACCTTGACATATGGAGTAACTGTGTTGTCATCACTATGCCCAGCTGCCTTTATTTTCCCAACCATTGGTCAAGTAACCATAAGAGCTGAGTGGACTCAGGGACGTCATAAGGACACAAGCCCTGGGTTCGAACTCGAGACTTTCGGCTTAGCAGTCGTTCACTCAGACGACCCCGTCCATATTTTCCTTAGTGTACTAGTGAATGTCTTGATCTCAACCATACCCTTAGTACAAGAGGTGTTGGATATGGGGCGGGCAGATGTGTGGGAGTGTGTGTGTGGGGGGGGGGTCATTAAGATTCTGGTGAAACTCTGGTCACCTTCATTAAATTGGTAATCAGACACAAGGGTCATCCCGTGTACATGGATCGATAGCCTCTAGAGTTGACAACCCCGTTTTTTTTAACGCCGATACAACCGTGAGGGGAGGGGAAGAAGAGGATCATCTACTCCCAAGTTCAAGGTCAGATGCTGACACTTGAGAAAACTAAGCTCACAAAAACACACACATAAAAACACACTTCACATAAAAACACATTTCACATAAACACACTTCACATAGAAATACATTTCACATAAAAACACACTCCGCATAAAAACACACTTCACATAAAAACACATTTCACATAAAACACACTTCACATAAAACACACTTCATATAAAAACACATTTCACATCAACACACACAAATGTGAATGCACAATCCCAGTCACTAATATGCACATTAAGCTCAGGTCACCAAAACAGATAAAGCTCAGGTCGCCAAAACACATTAAGCTCAGGTCACCAAAACACATTAAGCTCAGGAAACCAAAACACATTACATTCAATCCACTATATTGAATACTTTTCACCTTTGTCTCAATTTAGTAAATATATTATTTTCTCAAATCATTTTATTTTTAACTGAAAAACGTCAATACTTCCTTCCTTCTGCACAGACGTTCCCCACATACTCCCACCCCTCCCTATCAACATTTCCTTCCTTCCTCCGCCCACCCCACCCCTACTCCACCCCGCACACACACACACACATACACCCGTGAACGTCTTCAACAACTAAAAAGTTGAAGTTGACAAACCAGTTGCACCTAGAAAGCTCCAATTTCCCAACGAGGTCAAGAAAGTCGACACAACTTGCATATTTTAATACTCATTATCACTCCCTCATGGAGCTGTGATTGAAAGCCAACGGCCGGAACACATGGGCTGTTTTCACAAGTATACATCCCAGTGCAAGGTCAAACCCCTGTCTTCAAATCTGGACAGTCCTGGCAAATTTTCTCAACGACTGAGAAAGGAAAAAAAAAACATTGGTTCGCTTCTCGTCTTGTCGGTTTCCGCGTTTAGTTCCGTTTACACTTTTTGATTTCCCAATTTGTGAAGCGAGTGGATAAAGCCAGAAACGGAGATGAAGGTTCGAAACGAAGAGTCTTGAGTGTGAGGTTCGCACTGTTGAGCCATTTCTTTAAACGTGCTAAACGTTATAGATCGATCAATTGATTGATTAAATCGAGCACTGCATAGAAAAAGTTGGAGAATCAATTTTGAAAAAATTCATCAACTGTTAAACGTCCATTTGTCACAAATGGGGAGTAGAGTTACTGGCCTTGAGAATTGAAACAGGTTGGATGGGGAATAAAAGAGACTGGGGAATGAAGCTTAGACTATGAAATGGAACTATGTACACACTGGGGAATGAAACTTAGACTATGAAATTGAACTATGTACACACTGGGGAATGAAACTTAGACTAGGGAATGGAACTATGTACACACTGGGGAATGAAACTTAGACTATGAAATTGAACTATGTACACACTGGGGAATGAAACTTAGACTATGGAATGGAACTATGTACACACTGGGGAATGAAACTTAGACTATGGAATGGAACTATGTACACACTGGGGAATGAAACTTAGACTATGAAATTGAACTATGTACACACTGGGGAATGAAACTTAGACTATGGAATGGAACTATGTACAGACTGGGGAATGAAACTTAGACTAGGGAATGGAACTATGTACACACTGGGAAATGAAACTTAGAATAGAGAATGGAACTATGTACACACTGGGGAATGAAACTTAGACTATGGAATGGAACTATGTACAGACTGGGGAATGAAACTTAGACTAGGGAATGGAACTATGTACACACTGGGGAATGAAACTTAGACTATGGAATGGAACTATGTACACACTGGGGAATGAAACTTAGACTAGGGAATGGAACTATGTACACACTGGGGAATGAAACTTAGACTATGGAATGAAACTATGTACACACTGGGGAATGAAACTTAGACTAGGGAATGGAACTATGTACACACTGGGGAATGAAACTTAGACTATGGAATGGAACTATGTACAGACTGGGGAATGAAACTTAGAATAGAGAATGGAACTATGTACACACTGGGGAATGAAACTTAGACTATGGAATGGAACTATGTACAGACTGGGGAATGAAACTTAGAATAGAGAATGGAACTATGTACACACTGGGGAATGAAACTTAGACTATGGAATGGAACTATGTACACACTGGGGAATGAAACTTAGACTATGGAATGGAACTATGTACACACTGGGGAATGAAACTTAGACTATGGAATGAAACTATGTACACACTGGGGAATGAAACTTAAACTATGGAATGAAACTATGTACACACTGGGGAATGAAACTTAAACTATGGAATGGAACTATGTACACACTGGGGAATGAAACTTAGACTATGGAATGAAACTATGTACACACTGGGGAATGAAACTTAAACTATGGAATGGAACTATGTACACACTGGGGAATGAAACTTAGACTATGGAATGGAACTATGTACACACTGGGGAATGAAACTTAGACTATGGAATGAAACTATGTACACCTTGGGGAATGAAACTTAAACTATGGAATGAAACTATGTACACACTGGGGAATGAAACTTAATTTAAACTATGGAATGGAACTATGTACACACTGGGGAATGAAACTTAGACTATGGAATGAAACTATGTACACACTGGGGAATGAAACTTAAACTATGGAATGGAACTATGTACACACTGGGGAATGAAACTTAGACTATGGAATGGAACTATGTACACACTGGGGAATGAAACTTAGACTATGGAATGAAACTATGTACACACTGGGGAATGAAACTTAAACTATGGAATGGAACTATGTACAGACTGGGGAATGAAACTTAGACTATGGAATGAAACTATGTACACACTGGGGAATGAAACTTAAACTATGGAATGGAACTATGTACACACTGGGGAATGAAACTTAATTTAAACTATGGAATGGAACTATGTACAGACTGGGGAATGAAACTCAAACTATGGAATGAAACTATGTACACACTGGGGAATGAAACTTAAACTATGGAATGGAACTATGTACAGACTGGGGAATGAAACTTAAACTATGGAATGAAACTATGTACACACTGGGGAATGAAACTTAAACTATGGAATGGAACTATGTACAGACTGGGGAATGAAACTTAAACTATGGAATGAAACTATGTACACACTGGGGAATGAAACTTAGACTATGGAATGGAACTTTGTAAAGACTGGGGAATGAAAGTGTGCTTAGACTGTTGAAAAAAACGTGTTAAACTGGGAAATCAAACTTTCGTTTAACTTGGAAATCAAACTTTCGTTTAACTGGGAATAAAATCAGATTCCTGAGTACATTTGTACACCAACTGTGTTTAGACTGCAAATTAAAGCGCCCACATTTACATCTGAAGCGGAGTCGAAGGTTTGAATTAATTCCTACAGATGGGTCGCTGTACTTGTTAACGGAACTGGGCCGGCAGGCAGGGGGAGTAATTTGATTTGTCTCTGTTACGTCAACAACTTTCTTACAGCTGATAAAATCTTTGTCGGTGGTGTGATGAAATTTTGGTCGAGGTGTGTTAAAATTTTGGTCGTGGTGTGTTGAAATTTTGGTCGTTGTGTGTTGAAATTTTGGTCGTCCTTTGTTAAAATTTTGGGCGGGGTGTGTTGAAAATTTGGTCGTGCTTTGATAAAATCTTGGTCGTGCTTTGATAAAATCTTGGTCGTGCTTTGATAAAATCTTGGTCGTGCTTTGATAAAATCTTGGTCGTGCTTTGATAAAATCTTGGTCGTGCTTTGATAAAATCTTGGTCGTGCTTTGATAAAATCTTGGTCGTGCTTTGATAAAATCTTGGTCGTGCTTTGATAAAATCTTGGTCGTGCTTTGATAAAATCTTGGTCGTGCTTTGATAAAATCTTGGTCGTGCTTTGATAAAATCTTGGTCGTGATTTGATAAAATCTTGGTCGTGATTTGATAAAATCTTGGTCGTGCTTTGATAAAATCTTGGTCGTGATTTGATAAAATCTTGGTCGTGCTTTGATAAAATCTTGGTCGTGCTTTGATAAAATCTTGGTCGTGCTTTGATAAAATCTTGGTCGTGCTTTGATAAAATCTTGGTCGTGCTTTGATAAAATCTTGGTCGTGCTTTGATAAAATCTTGGTCGTGATTTGATAAAATCTTGGTCGTGCTTTGATAAAATCTTCGTCGTGCTTTGATAAAATCTTGTTCGTGCTTTGATAAAATCTTGGTCGTGCTTTGATAAAATCTTGGTCGTGCTTTGATAAAATCTTGGTCGTGCTTTGATAAAATCTTGGTCGTGATTTGATAAAATCTTGGTCGTGATTTGATAAAATCTTGGTCGTGCTTTGATAAAATCTTGGTCGTGATTTGATAAAATCTTGGTCGTGCTTTGATAAAATCTTGGTCGTGCTTTGATAAAATCTTGGTCATGCTTTGATAAAATCTTTGTCGTGATTTGAATGAAATATCGGTCGCGCAGTTTAATAAGATGCATTTTAGAGATGATATTTTGTTAAAATGTAATTCATTAGCCAGTAGAATGCTGTTTCTCTTTAACTGACTACTGCTGATGTCCTAAGTATTTGAGACGAGGCCCAATAAAAAGATTTTTTTTTCTAGAACTGTTGGTTGTATTTTGATAAAACGTAAACGGAAGTAAGTTTGGAAACTGTATTTTATTATCTTTTATAGTTGGGCCAGCCATAGAGTGACCCTGTGCGATATGCATTCCATGTTAATTGAAGGACAGTAGTAACAAAACATTGACTGTAGTGAAGATCCTAAGGTTTTAAACCAACTGATAGAGTTAATATTTTATAATCCAAAATTTTACAGTCGGGTTTGAGGTTTTAAACCAACTGATAGAGTTAATATTTTATAATCCAAAATTTTACAGTCGGGTTTGAGGTTTTTAACCAACTTATAGAGCTAATATTTTATAATCCAAAATTTAACTATCCGGATTGAGGTTTAACCAGCGGAGAGTGTTGATATGTTTTGGTCCAAGTTAGCGATGGCAGAAATTTCTGATTCTTCGTGGACTAGAGCTGCTAGAATTTACGTCATTTAGATTGGAGATTTGAAAATAATAACCACAAAAAATTGTTGACCTTAATTTAGTCTTGATATACGAGGTCAATAAGGGCTATGAGGTCAAGGTCGCTTGGAAATTGTGTTTCCCAGGGGGAGGGATGCTATTTCGCCAAATAAATTGAATATAATTTTCAATCTATTTTTAAGCACCCCTATCATAGACTTCACGTAGGCCTTGTTAGCACGGAGATAATAAAGTTAGGGGGGATTCGACATCTTTCTTTATATGTAATTGAGGTCTGTTTAAAAATGAACTAGCTTGGTGTAAAGAAAACATTTTCATCAATTAGCGTACGACACATCAACTTAGAAGCAGTCGAATTGATTGTTTTATCCTACAAGACTGGTCGAAAATTAATCCACTAGATTAACCAGATTAACCAGATTAGCTGGACTCCAAGTATTTGCCTGTGGACTTTAACCTCATTGAAAGACAAAAATGTTTCCCCTTCCCCGAATGTCCATTTTCTCCAGTAACCTTATTTGTCCGTTGTCAACTCCATTTACAAATATTTTCAGATATTCTCTCCTTTCCGACCGGCCTCTTGCCCAGGGACGTAACCCATGATTTTTTTTTTTATCTATCCATTTGTACAAAAAGAGAATTCTACATTTTTTTCTGTTCCATTTTTACATCATCTGGTAATTATTGAATTATTTTAGATAATTACGTGGGAGAAACATGTTTCAATTTTTAAAAGAAAAATTGGTTCTAATGAAAATTTAATTATATATAGGCCTGTATATATAAATATAAATATATATATATATATATATATATATATATATATATATATATATATATATATATATATATATATGTGTGTGTATATATATATATATATATATATATATATATATATATATATATATATGTATATATATATATATATATATATATATATATATATATATATATATATATATATATATATATATATATATATATATATATATATATATATATATATATATACGTATCTGGCTTTAAATTCTTTCTTTGTAAAAAAAATTTGGTACGCCTCTCTTATGAGTGTCAGACAACTTTCACAAGAGTGAGAAAATAGAAGTCTTTAGTGTTTAATCGTGTACATTACACCAACACAACATTTTTTTAATAAGGTAAGTACTATATCAGTGCACGCTCTAGAGACAAATGGTTTTTTTTAAATGTTAGGTTAAGATGTTGTGTTTTGGAGGGCTATCTCCATCATTTAGTATTTCCAGCCAATTTCAAGCGAGATGCGTCTACCAGTCTGCTGATACTTATTCAAGACATACGACACCAAAGGATCGAAATGAAAAAATGCCCCATCCTGCCCCATCCTACCCCATCCTTCCTTAGGGTTGGGAATGGAAACATAATTAAAACATAAAGAGCATTAGATGAGAAAACAGCTCAGACCTCCGTAATGAAAGCGTCGGTTGAAAACGAAATCAATGAAAATAATCGAACTCTACTTAAAGATTTTATTTTTTACATAAGGAATATTTTCTAAATATAATTATCGTTAACAATGTTTATTATGAAGGAAGTGTTACACGTTTTTACAGAGTTTAAAGAAAATGATAATGAAGAATTGTAAAAAAAAAAAAAAAAAAAAAAAAAAAAAAACCCCAGAGAAAACAGATGTTTAGAATTTTGCTTCAAAGTTCTTTATTTTAGCACTGTGTCCAAATGTGTTTCAATCCTTGAACAATTGTTACACTATCATGGTATTGACATATGGTATCATTTATGTTAGAGTTGGTGACTGGACTAATTGGAGACTAGAAAACTATAAATTAACAACGTCGCAGCATTTTTGCTGATATTTACTGAAGAGTTACCGCTCATCCTCTAGTCTATCATGTTGAGATTTTAGCCGATTAGCATTCGTTTTCAGCGACCAACAATTACTACAACAACATTAGAATTTGTAGTGAGACTAACGATTACAATAACACTAGAATTTGTAGTCAGCGACTAACGATTACAATAACACTAGAATTTGTAGTGAGACTAACGATTACAATAACACTAGAATTTGTAGTCAGCAACTAACAATTACAATAACACTAGAATTTGTTATCGGCTACTAAACAAGCAGTCTAGCCCTATTTAGTAAATATTTTTAGCCAAGAAAAAATGTAAAGAAATGTGTTATTATTCTCGGAAAATTAAAAGAAATATGTTATTATCCTAAAATATTTATTTGCATTGTTATGAGAGATCCGTGTTTGCATATGTTAGTATCGACGCATGTTAAAATTAAAACCACTCCATAAATGACAATTACCTCATTCGATTTTTACTTTCTCGCCTATACGAAGTATAGAGAAAGTATTGTAATCGTTCAAAAAAAAAATGAGATTTTTACAAATCTCGATGTTTTACACCTCACTGATACGGAAAAACATAATTTTGCAATCTTGTCCGTATGTGTGTGTGTGTGTGCGTGTGTGTGTGTAAACACGATAACTTGAGTACCGTTACAGCTAGGTTGATGAAATTTCATATATAAGTATTTTATTAAAATCGTAGATACTGATCAACTTTTGAGCGATTTCCGATAACCGGAAATGGTATTTTTTCTACTTTGAATTTTTAAAAAGACTATAACTTGCGTACTATTTCAAATAGATAAATAAAATTTCACATTTAAGTAAAAGATCTAGTTTTCTACCTTCTGTCAAATATTGAGTAATTTCCGTTGACCGGAAGTACTAATTTACGCTATTTCCGATTTCTCAAAAAACTCACGTAAATTTATAAAGTACTAATAATATCCCGCACTATTATGCACATTTTATTAGGCGTTCACTTAGTGTGCAATTCTTTTTTTTACGAGATTCCATTCTATTATAAAAAGTTTAACTAATTAAAAATGGATTACAAATATTGTCTATGTCCTGAGCTGCCATCCCTCGTAGTTTTATATTATAATATTCGAGAAAGTTTAGGGGAGATCACTCCCGGTTTATTTTTTATGTATGTGAATTTAAGACAGCAGAAATTATATTTTGTAATTTTCGGTTTATATACAGCAGTAATTATATTGTGTAATTTTGTAATTTTCGGTTTTTCTCCCTAAGGGAGATGAACGTGAGTACAAAAACATCAGGAGCGGAAGAAAGGCGTCTTATCCAGTTTCTTGAATAGACCTTTTTTTTATCCCATCGTCTGCCCAAAATCCTGAGATGCCAAACGTCATATTAACCCCATTGTTTATTTATAAGATTTACACTCAGCTGGCGGAGCTCACGCGGATTTTTTGGTTGGGGGGGAGGGGATGTAATACCGTCACATGAGGGGGGGGGGGGGTTATATCGTCACACGAGGCGGGGGGGGGGGTCGAAATGGAATAATCGGAAATGGAAACGAGTGTCTGGTGGTGGATTTTTTTTTTGGGGGGGGGGGGGGTGCCTACAAAATATGGTTTAAGACGGTGTGAATGAGTGGTTATTTTAATGAAACGGTAATTAGACAAATCGGTAGCTTAGTTTACCGTCAGAAATAAACTGTAAGAAATTAAAATGTTTCAGAAAATAACAGAAACTGACTGCATGGTTGGGTTATCGCATGATGTGTTTAAGGATGGGGAACAGCGATGCGTGCTGTTAACTTTAGTTTGTCGCCGAGTTCACTCAGTTGTAAATGGTACCTGGTATGCATTTGGGAAAAGCAACAAGATCATACTGGTTACATAATTTCTTCATAAACCTTGTTCAAACCTTGTTCACAAAAAGTTTAGCTCTACTTCACCGGACACATTGACTAAAATGTAACATTTACTTTACCTGTGTTTGAACATTTACTTTACCTGTGTTTGAACATTTACTTTACCTGTGTTTGAACATTTACTATACCTGTGTTTGAACATTTACTTTACCTGTGTTTGAACATTTACTTTACCTGTGTTTGAACATTTACTTTACCTGTGTTTGAACATTTACTTTACCTGTGTTTGAAAATGAAACTTTGAAAAACTTTACATCTTTAGTCAACAAATTATTGCCGGGAAGGTTATTTCATTCTGCCCCATTTGTTAACTGAAATTTGTTTTCTTTGTTCAGTGGAAATAGACCTTCACTTTGCGAAGACGGCGATTTTGTGGAGATGACGATGGAAACTTTGAGTTTCATACAAAACTCAACTGAATAAATTGTGTGTTGGGGGAGGGGAGGGGGGGCAGTAATGTCAGGTTTAGAATCGTCTGCAAATTGACGTCACCAGCCATTGTTACACACACATCCTCGCGCATGACTGCCGACTACGGCTCTTTGAGCTAGTAATGGAAAATCTAATTCGGTCGTCAAAAAATGAGTTCAGTTTTAGGTTAAGTCATCAAAATATCGTAAAGGAAAGATTTGAAGATGATTCATAGAATTTTTTTAAATGGAAAATATTAATGTAACTTTTTTTTCTTGATTGCGGAAGTTAAAAATGTTTAAATTAGTCAACTCAAGAGCGTTTGGCACGGGCCTGGGGGGGGGGGGGGAGTCACCAGAGTGGGGATGGGATGATCAGGCGACCCCATGCCCTCTTCAAAAACAATTACCAGTATTCAGGCGGAGGAAACGACTAACACAACCGCTAGTCAACATTGTACTTCATTGAAATCGCATGAGCCACCGGACTAATGTAAAAGTTCAATTAAGTCATCAACATAGCCACGCCTTCTCGGGAAACTGTCCACGATGTTCCATTCTCCACACACACTCCCTGTTTAGAAACCCCTGGACGTCCGTGTATATTAGAATTTAATTGCCATTTGGATGTGAGGAAACTAAACAAACCAAACGCAAGGGGAGAAAACAATGAGATAAATGCACACGGCACGACGAAAGATAGCCGTCTTCAAAACCCAGGGGCAGTAATCCGTCTGCGCTCCTTGAGAAAGTGTAAATCTTCAGACAATGGAAACAAAAATAAATTTGGGAAGGGTGCACTGTAGTGGCTGGTTTTCTAACAAATACAAAACGGAAATAAAACAGATCTCGTGATCACTTGGTAAAATTAACTTTGCCTGCGTGTATATTGATGGCCTCAGGCGAAAACCCACCATCTCAAACATTTTTGACATTTTTTGTCTAAATCGAAAGATCGTTTGAATGTACATTGTGTTTGAAATGTTACGTTATGTGATGAATGATTATCGAGATATAACCACGGGTATATCCCGTTTTTTATATCTGGCGCTAAAATATCGAAGCAGACGAATCGTCTCAGAATACAGACCGTCTGGTTGCTGAATTAAAGGGCCCTAATTTATTTGTTGCTGCCGTTTGATTAAAGGGCCATAATCTATTTCAGTTATTCGACTTGATTTATTGAGGACGGCTAACCACCCTTTAGTTTTGTTGTCGCAACGAGAGAAATACTTTCTAGTGTTGTTAAAGGGAGCCTATTATTTAAAGGCAGTTCCTAAATGTAAGGGCATTAAATGAAAAGTATTTAATGGGCCTTGCTTACACAAAATCTATATATTTATTCATAAGCCTGTACTAATGGTATATTGTTTAAATTATGTAGTTTCGTGTGTACACACTCATTCACACATACAACACACACACACAAATATATATATATATATATATATATATATATATATATATATATATATATATATATATATATATATATATATATATACATGTGTGTGGGTGTGTGTGTGTGTGTGTGTTTAAAGTAAAAATGTAGGCTAAACTATACATATAGCCTATAGCCTATACATTTTATATATATATATATATATATATATATATATATATATATATATATATATATATATATATATATATAGTATAGCCTATATTATATTTTATATACATATATACAGTGTTTCTTCCAGACTTTTTTCTCCGGGGGTGGGTGGCACATGATATTTTCGAGGGGGGGGGGGGGGGGGCGGTCAAAATTTTCCGGAGGGCGGACACTAGTAAAAGTATATTTTTACTATATAAATTCCATCTCGTTCCGGGGGGGGGGGGGGGGCGGTAGACTTTCTTCGGGGGGGGGGGCTCAGCCACCCCCCCCCCCCCCCCCCCTGAAGAGATGCCTGGAAGAATCTCTTTATTTATATATATATATATATATATATATATATATATATATATATATATATATATATATATATATATATATATATATATACTTATATATAATGCTCCCTGGGTGTTCAGCCTTACATTTCCTACCCACGCAGGCTAAGCCCCACCATCACACCCCCCCCCCCCCCATTGCGTTCAACAATAGAGGACTAGATTAAAACAATTGAGTGAGATGTATCTACTTTCCCCAATCGATTAGCGTCTGGGGATTAACCAGACCCTAAAATGGTTTACTTACTCCATCAGTGAGTCAAACGATTTCATCTAACTCCATTCAACTTGACGAATTGGTTTTATAGGTGGCGACGTAGGGTTGCTGGATTACGTGTAAATTGTGTTGTCGTGTGTCTAGAATCCATGTGGATGACGCTGCCGTGTGGATAAACACAAACTTAAGTGCAAACATAAACGCATAGAGCTCACAGTTTAGCCCCGGGCTTATCCAAATCCTAACCCATAGCGCTCCTAGGATAGCCCAACTCGCAAAATCTAACCCTACCTGGGCGCCGGTGGTCGCGCCTGATTCAATAAAGTGATCGACTATAAAACCCCTAGCTTGTCCGCAAATTGAAAGATAGAAGTAAACATAAATGGCATTTAGTAGCGGCTTCTAAACTGTTATTGATTAAAATAATAGTTAGTAAACAGTACGATCTTTGTATAAAATAAATAAAAGGCAATATTTAAAATATCCGTGTTTTATCATATCGGTAACGTTGTAGTGTTGCTGAAGTCCGAAGAGTTGGCGTTGTAAAAGGGCGAAGGTCCATTTTGTTGAATGCAGGCAAATGCAAAGAGAAGTTTACAAATTGATTTCACGAACATGCATTGCGCTCTGAAGGCTTAGACGCTAGAAAATACGCATTAGTTTGTATACAGAGGGCATTACATCGGCGTAAAACGGCGTTGATACCTCAACGTTTTATTCGGCAACAACTGAATCGTAACTCTTTGTATACACCGTCAACACGCGGCAAAGATGGATATAACGTGAGAGCTAGGCAAGATGTGTGAGTAACGTTAAGTACATCTGACATCACGAGGTGTTGATGACTTAACTTTATTCAGGACACCAACAGGCGACTTCACAGAAACATTGATTTATTGAACGGTAAAGGGAGAAGCCGGGTGGAATAAAACGTTAATCATCGTAGATTAACAGCCACACTAGCGTATGCCTGTGGCTGTCCACTGTATAAGCCTACTGATCGTTCGTTGAGCCTCTCCTATAATGTGACACAGTGACCCTAACATAACCTTTATCCCACTGACCCTTTCATTACGCAGTGAAATCGTGACCCTAAACACATCCTCTGACCCTTTGAGCTTACTATTACAGTACATCAAATTATCCTAAACATAACCTCTGCCCCCCTGAGCCTCTCTCTACAATGTGACGCAGTGACATAGCGACCCTATACATAACCTCCGCCCCACTAAGTGCCGTACAGGCTTTCTTTTACAGTCTCAACAACAAAAATTCCACCATAAACTACCTCTGACATATAATGAGCAGATCCTAGCTCTAAACTATGTGTCACGTGAAATAATCCATTGTGTTGTAGCTTATAGCATTGAGTCGTCTTAAGTTGATCAAATCAGATTTTCTATTCTAAATACAAACATGTTTATACAATTGGTTTAGCTTCAGTATCACCTTCATCTAAAGAGCCGCATGTATTTATCCAAAGAGCCTAATGTATTTATCCAAAGATCAACGGGTATTTCTCCAAAGACCCAAATGCATGTAGTCAAAGCTCAACATGTATTTTACCCAAACATCCACATGTATTTACCCAATAGAACAATATGTATTCCTATGCTGCAGGTTGTCGGCCACTGATGTTGTTGATAAAGATCGCATACGTGTATTGTAACGTCACAACGAGTCGACAGCTATCAACATATGAATGGTTATAAGGCCCATACATCTCCACATGTGAGCAGCTCCATGACAGGGAATCACAAACCTCTATATTTAACATTATTCTCGATGTACATAAAAAAACATCGTTATGTATTCTGGATTCTGATTCTTCACCAGATAAACTGACTTGACAATGACATTGTACATGAAGAATATCTAATCGGGAATAAAAAAATTTGCTTTCTATGCCAGCATTAGGATTCAGATAACATGTCATAAATCAGTATTTGCAGCAGTGGCAGGTTGTGATGGGGTGGGAGGGGGGGGGGGGGCTACTATCTCAAACATGATTAGGTATAAGCAATGTACTCCTTTGTTTATTTTCCACGAATGATATCATACTCCTACCCTGTGTGAGAAAGTTAAGACGTTTGTTACTGTGACATGAGTGATAGGGGTTAAATATTAAGACGTCGCACTGTTGTATTTTCAAAAAAAAAAATTAATTAATGTTAGCTGCAATTAAGCATTTAGTTAATTAATGATTTAGTTAAGAAATCGCTATTTCAAACAGTGAAAAAAGGTTTTTGGAAGAGTTGGTTGGCTAAGTGTGCCGTCAATGGCTCAATGGCGGTATGGCTATATTTTGTAACGATGTGTGAGAGTAAGGAAGAAGGGGGGGTGTATTTTAAGGGGCCATACATAAATAACATAAATTGACGATTTTTACCTCCCCCCCCCCGTCAAATATTGCCACAAAAAGCCCCCCCCCCCTAAAATGACGTCACACCTCAGCCTACGACCCCCCTCAGTTGAATTTTTCTTAAAATACGATATTTTTTCCAAAATTTCGTCTGAACTCTGTCAACATAGAGTATTTTAATCAATTCCTATTACAATTTATTAAAAAAAAGTTTTCAAAAATGCGAAATTACCGCTAAAAATCGTTTTCTAACATTGCTTTTTTATGATGCAAAAACTGTGACGTCACACGATCTGCACCCCCTTCCCTCCCCCTCATCACACACCGTCACAAAATTACAGACCCCCTTCCCCCTACAAGTGTGACGTCATTTATAGACGACCCCTAAAAAGTGTGACTATGGACCATCCTCCTCCTCTGTTAGCCAGTTCTCACCAACTCCAAGAAAAACAAAAACATATCTAGTCAACACCCTCCAGACATAAGTGGTACTGATACCAAGGTCAGGAAAGAATTGGGTCTTAAGTAAGTGACATCTTAAATCTAGATGGGGGTGGGGGAATTTCCGAGGGGTGGTTGGTAATCTGTGACAATTTTATAGGGACGGGCGTCTGATGTTTTGTTGCAACGTGTGACGTTTGGTAAGGGTTGAGAAAAGGCTAAAATCGGATAGTGACATTTATGATAGATCTCTGGCATTGACATAAAATTAGGTAAACTTAACTCTGAACACAAGCTCAAACTACTCCTCATTTCAATCCCTACCCGTTTCTTGTCCACCGTATTATTCTATCTAAGGCTGCCTAGCATCTTTATGCTGCTTCCCTAGAGGCCCCAATCATGATCCCCGTTGATATTCTAGTTAAAGATAACTAGGAAATTGCTACTTGACTAGACGGATACGACATTAGACGTGCTCTGATTATACTTGAGCCAATGAAAATAAACATGTACTACAACACAGGAAGATGTCAACATTAGGTATGCCTTTCAGTCAAATTCAAATAGGTAACAGGGATACAATAGGTGTGAATATATCAATCATAAAACTGTATCCATAACATCCTCACATAAATATCTAGCCTTTTCATCAATTGTGTTATGTGTTCTCAAGCGTCTAATTAAAAATTATAACTGAATTTACAACAGACTAGAAAATAATAACCTGGCGGTGGCTGCTAATTAAACGTGTCTAGAACATGTTAAAATATATTGCTCACGGTTATAATATTAACAATAGCGGAAAAAAACCCATTAAAATTATTGAATTAGCATACACTTTCTCCAAGCGAAATAAATTACATTAACATTATTGAATGAACACAACAACCCTTCAAATTACCTTGCTAAACACAATGTATCTGAGTTGATCTAATAAGAAACAGGTCAGTGAATTGATCTCACTGACATGTGAACTCAAAATCACAAATTGTGAAATCTTGCCATTTATTTTATCTCAGTACCTTTAATCTTAAAAACAAATACCACAAACCATTCACTAAAATTACTTCACAAGTTGTGATAGTTTTTAAAAATTCCACAATTCGTATCCTCCCCCACCCTCCCAATAAAATACCCAGACACTTTCTTACCCCCATAAGTGTTTCTCGTACAATCCACTGTGTAGATCCCCGCTGTTGATAAAACAAAGACCCGACCACCACTCTTACAGGGCGATGAGCACGATTGTGTTGATTGTCTTGGTCAGTGACAGAAAACTATCCCAATCAGAAAAGTCCACAGAACAACGGTCCAAGGAAAAAAGGTCCAAAGAAAAACGATCCACGGAAAAACGGTTCCATCCTTGTCCACGTGACGTGGCCGCGCGCGTGAACGACGAGGACAGGCTAATCAGGGCTCACGTCTGCTGAAGACCACGTCTTCTGTTGCTTATATCGCGTGTTCGTCGGGGTCTGTCGGCGGGCTACCGAGTGGGGTTATTTAATGGGATGGGGTTAAAAAATTAAATTAGATTTTTTTTTCTCTCTCGCTCTTACATTTGTAATAACTGGATGATGTGGCAGCGATAACCCTAATTAGGGGGGTCAACCCTAATTAGGGGGGTCACGTATCCTTGACCCTGGCTCAAAAGTTTATTTTTAGAACCCAAATGGGTTAAATTAGTAACAAGGTTGTCATTTGTTTTTAAATATCAATGTAATATAACTTTTGTTCACGATCCTCTTTGAAGCGGACGTTATGTGCATCTAATGTTAATGTTGTGTGCATCTAATGTTAACGTTGTGTGCATCTAATGTTAAGTTTGTGTGCATCTAATGTTAAGGTTGTGTGCATCTAATGTTAAGGTTGTGTGCATCTAATGTTAACGTTGTGTGCATCTAATGTTAAGTTTGTGTGCATCTAATGTTAACGTTGTGTGCATCTAATGTTAAGTTTGTGTGCATCTAATGTAAAGGTTGTGTGCATCTAATGTTAAGGTTGTGTGCATCTAATGTTAAGGTGTGTGCATCTAATGTTAAGTTTGTGTGCATCTAATGTTAAGGTTGTGTGCATCTAATGTTAAGTTTGTGTGCATCTAATGTTAACGTTGTGTGCATCTAATGTTAAGTTTGTGTGCATCTAATGTAAAGGTTGTGTGCATCTAATGTTAAGTTTGTGTGCATCTAATGTTAAGGTTGTGTTCATCTAATGTTAAGTTTGTGTGCATCTAATGTTAACGTTGTGTGCATCTAATGTTAAGTTTGTATGCATCTAATGTTAACGTTGTGTTCATCTAATGTTAAGGTTGTGTGCATCTAATGTTAACGTTGTGTTCATCTAATGTTAAGTTTGTGTGCATCTAATGTTAAGGTTGTGTACATCTAATGTTAAGGTTGTATGCATCTAATGTTAACGTTGTGTGCATCTAATGTTAAGGTTGTGTGCATCTGATGTTAACGTTGTGTGCATCTAATGTTAAGGTTGTGTGCATCTAATGTTAAGGTTGTGTGCATCTAATGTTAAGTATGGCTCAAGTTGTCACAGGTTAAGACGTTAGTCTAACAGATGCTACAGAAAACTGCTAAATTATTCTCGTAATTTCTTAATTACGTTTATATTTGGATTAATTAAAAATTACTATGTGTATATACTGTACAATACTGTAGTAACATAATATCCAAGGTTGTAGTGAGTCCACAGAATTTGCAACCGTGTTTATTTATAATCTCTATGATGAGTACGCATTAGAGCTGAGTTGGCTCGAGACAGAATTAGGGGATATTGAGCTTCTACGTCATCGCATTCAATCTGGTATCGAACCGGCAGAGAACACAACTGGGCAAATTTTTTTCATCCATGGTGAGTATACATTACAGCTGAGTATCCTCAAAAACTGACGTCATACAGCGCATCAAAAACGGTTACATTTAATTTGGTGTGACGAGAGTTATGCACCTTGGGTCGTCTGCCCCTTCAAACTTTTTGACATACGTCTCCGGCCCGCGCTGACCTCTCTAGAAATGCCTGTAGACCTCATTCGTTTATATTACATCTTATAAACGTGATAGGATTGCCGGGTTTCATCACGTGAGCAATGTCGTAAATTAAGAATAATTCCCTCCACATAAAATAACTTCACGGTAAAAAAGAAAAAGAACGATCTCGCAAACATTTCATTCATTTTTTCTTTATAGGAATAACAATATAATCGAGAATATATGAATGGAGAATATTTGGTTTAAAAATCTAATGGGTTAGCCTAATAACATTTTTAAAATCATTTCTTTGTGATGTTAATTTCATAGCTCGATGAACCTTTTACACGAAGTTTTGCATGATTCGGAATTGTCTTTTTATTTTTCATCTTTTTCGTGATAGCCAATGCGATACTTTCTTGTTGGGATGTCATGGATTTTGTGTTACGGTGTCTTTACTGGGATTTCGCCCCTCGCTGTACATTTTACTGACTCCATGATACCATGCCCAAAGTTTTACTGATTCCATGATACCATACCCACAGTTTACTGACTCCATGATACCATACCCACAGTTTACTGACTCCATGATACCATGCCCACAGATTTACTGACTCCATAATATTATACCCACAGATTTACTGACTCCATGATATAATGCCCAGAGTTTTACTGACTCCATGATACCATACCCACAGTTTACTGACTCCATGATACCATACCCACAGTTTACTGACTCCATGATACCATACCCACAGTTTTACTGACTCCATGATACCATGCCCACAGATTTACTGACTCCATAATATTATACCCACAGATTTACTGACTCCATGATACCATGCCCACAGTTTTACTGACTCCATGATATCATACCCACAGTTTTACTGACTCCATGATACCATACCCACAGTTTTACTGACTCCATGATACCATACCCACAGTTTTACTGACTCCATGATATCATACCCACAGTTTTGCTGACTCCATGCTGCTAATTACAGACAGTCACGTCGTAGAAAGGTCACCGCCTGTCCACTATATTTTTTGCCACCATCTTTATTTATGTCCATGGTCCACCATCTATCTATGATGATGGTCCAAGCATCGTCATTACAAGACCGGGCCTACACGAAAAAATTCTACTCAGCTTACCGGAAGAGGCGGGGGGAGGGGAGCTACTTCTTTATACTAGCCTATCTTGACATTATACAAAATAATTACTAACTCCACACATCATTAGCCATGTTTTAGAATTAACCGACCTTGGCGGTCGGTCATTATCTACTTCCTTATTTAATGTCGTAGACAATAATTGTATGAACCATTATGGTTCTCTACCTAATCATCGCTATTTTCATCTGACCTTTGGCTTTTACAGTTAGCATCACCATCTTCACCCCTTGACGGCTTTCATTGTCAGACAATGGCTTCGGCACCAACGTTACAACATAATGAATTCCACCACCATCTTTACCACACAATGGATTTTATCACAACTTTACCACACAATAGATGTATCACCATCTTTAGCACACAATGGATTTTATCACCATCTTCATCACACAATGAATTTATCACCATCTTTACCACACAATAGATTTGATCACCATCTTTACAACACAATGGATCTCAGACGGCCATGACAGTCGGTCTTCTCCCAATCGTTCAGACTTGATGTCCCGATTTTTGTGGAAATAAATTATCTGATTGGTCGTTGACCACACGTGATCTCTATTCTCATCAGAGATTGGATAAAAGCTTGGTACCTGTCAGCTACAATGCCGTCACGGATTAAGACTGAAGGGAAAAAATTAAGGCATTATCCGTTGTTTTTTTTTTTTGTTGTTGTTTTTTCGTTTTTGATTATAGGGTAAAATGTTTTGTTTTTGACTGTAGCACTTCATAAATAAGTTAAAACGACGTGAAACAAAGACTACAGATAGAGGAACTCTGCTAGTTGGATAATTTTAGATCAATCGAACAATGAATATTGTTTATGATCAATATATTTTCTGTTAGAATGTAGGTTTTTTTAAGCTAACAAAAAAATACACTACATTGGCATGGTCGAATAGTAGAGCTTACAACTGCTAACCCGAAAGTCTCGAGTTCGGATCCCGTGCTTAAGACAGTAGAGCGTCCCCCATGTCGACCCAGCTCTAATGGGTATTTGACTCTCCTTAGCGAAAGTTAGGCGGCTTGGTATACCGCTGACCAAACTATCTCTACATATGTCGAGGTCTTAAACCAACAGGTGGTTTCAGCATCATTTGCCTGAGTAAGGACGGAAAGGGTAACTATTTTTAGATAGTCATAGTCTATAGCTGGCCGTTTCCTGAAATTTTGCTTGCTGATTCTAGTCTACGCCTGGCTGTCTGTACAAATATGGTTGGCTCAATTAAGTCTATGGTTGGTTGACTTAATTCTATGACTGGCTGATTTTAGTCTATGACTGGCTGATTTTAGTCTATAGCTGGCTGGCTTTAGTCTATAGCTGGCTGTATGATGAAGTATTGCTGGCGACTCTAGTCAATGGCTTGGCGTCTCCTGAACTATGGCTGGCTTACTTAAGCCTATGGCTTGGTGTCGTCTGAACTATTATTGACTGACTTAATATGTCTATGGCTAGCTGTCTCCTGAGCTATGTCTGGCTGAATCTGGTCTATAGCTGGCTGGCTTTAATCTATGGCTGATCGAACCATGATCCGTCTTTAAGCTGTCACTGCCTTATGGCTGGGGTCTGCCCTATGAATTCTCCCATAGTGCCCACGTCTAGCTAATCGCGTGTTACAAGATCAGTTACAAAAGTGACAATAAATGTAACAATATGTGACAAGATGTGTGACAAAATATGTGACATGACGTATATGTGACACTATGTGTTTCAAAGCATTACACATATGTTACAAGGTGTGTCACATGATGTGTTACAAGATATATATGTGACACTATGCGCTTCAAACACTATACGTATGTTACAAGATATGTGACAAGATGTGACAAGATATGTGACAATATGTGACAAAATGAGTTTCAAAAGTATGTTAAGATGTGTAACAATGCTCGTGCATTCTACACCTTTATTAACTATTCCTACAAAAAAAAATTCTCGGCTTTGGCAAATTTTATATTAACGGGAAGCAAAAAACCAAACTGATTAACATTATAACAGAATGCCTAAAAAATAGATTGCCTACGGATTTATTAAGTTTATTAAAATATTCCCTAGTAACCTTGATCAATTGATTGATGATTTTGAGTTTTTACGTTCGCCATCTGTGGAGAAAATGACAACAATGTCTATAAGCGAAGTAACGAATGCCAGTATTTGCATGTTCTTATCATTGAACGTCCCTGAGTCCACTCAGCTTTGATGAATACCTGACTCATGTTAGGGAAAGTAAAGGCAGCTGGTTATAATGCTGATCACACTCTTCATACGCCGAGGGCACAGAAACAGGTGAACTCTGGGTAGAAATTTATGTTTTATATATACCTGAACGAGTTTAGTACATAACTAAACTAATTTTCTCGATAAATTATGACCAACAAAGTTTTAATAATTTTTTGTTGAAGTGTAAGTGCGAAATTTATTAGTTTATCTTGGTAGTAGTTATTAGTTATTGTTACATTGTCTCTGTTCATAAAAAATGGGTAAAAAGTTTTGTCTTTATTCTGCTAAACGTCACTATGGTTTACAAGTTTATATATTTATATATTTGTTTGTCTATATAGCTCGACCAAACTATCTGCACTTTGTATAACTTAAAAATACGTAATTCTGTCAAGAACAATGTTCTCAAAAAAACTTGACGTCATTTCTGAATTACCCCCCCCCCCCCCCCCCCACCCTCCCGAAACCCTATTATCCAAGGATAACGGGTAGTTTAGTATGTATCTAAAAGTAGGTTATTTATTATTAGCTATTATTGGTTTTTTTTTCGGATTTGTTTTTCGAACATCTAGCTCCGAGGCAAAAGTCTACCACTACCACCCATCATTATACCAACTTTACCAGAAATAGTATCTCGACCTTTGAGGAAACCAGTAGGAAAAATTCAGCCAGTACATGAAGCATATTATTAGCTTCGTTTAAATCTATTCGGGTTAGTTCTACATCAGCTAATGGTTAAATGTTAGTGTGTGTATACACTAAAACATTTCTGTTTCTCTCACGTTGCTTTACAAGTTTCAAATTTTAGAATTCCGTCAATTGTTGGAAAACATGTTTTTGAGGAAAACTTTCTAAAAACAAGAATTTTTGTTTACAACGAAAATAGCTTGTGCGTGGAAGAGGGGGTAGGGGGTACCTTAGCCTCAGGAAGTGTTTAAGTTTCAACATCGATTTCCGGTAAGTGCCGTCTGCTCAGTTTCAGACGACACTTATCCCGGGGTGATGTTTGAACGTTCGAAACTAAAAGCCCAAACTGTGAATTTTAGTTTCGCATTTCATTTGTACCAAACAAAGCTGCGCAGAAAACGGACGACAAGTGTTTTTGGACATCAGACTTGGCAATAAAAGAAAATATCTAAACCACAAAGAGGCACCATTTTGAGTAATGGTCTAAAACTCAAACATATTAGTAAAAGACATAGATGTATACAGTTTTCGAAGCGTATTGGAGGTTTAGTTGTTCGTTGAATTGCTCGTATATCAAAGCATTTTTTAAAATTAAAATTAAGTAAAATGCCATTTCAGTCCCCAAAATACCACCTCAGTTTTTTTATGCATGTTTTCAATAAGAAAAGTATATTGTAATTTGTACCTCCGTCCGTTATCGTAACCACACCGCTCCGTCAACGGACGTGAGTGCTTAATGCGTGGACCCGTACTGGTCAATGCACGGCCGACACGTTCGCTCAAGCTCCAGGATTTCCAGAGCAGGTCGCCGCGACCTTGATTACAATTTGTGATAGATGTCTGACACTTTACCCGTCACACAGGGACCCGGTGATGGCTGCCAGGTCACGTGACCGGGACAATACTCCCAGGATCCCGTGGGAGTTTGTAAATAGAAAGCGCTACGTCATTAGGTCGAATGGAGGCGGGGCTTGTCCTAATTTCTTTTCTGTCTGCCTCTTTCAGATACCATCAAAACATTGCCCCTCCTCACACCACTCAACCGTCTACCTCATTCCTATACCATCACTCACCCCATCCTATACCATCACTCACCCCCATCCATCCTATACCACCACTCACCCCCTTCTTCCCATATCATCTCTCAGACCCCCTCCCCATCCTCTATACCATCACTCACCCCCCACACACACACCATCCTATACCATCACTCACACACACACGCACCATCACTCAATCCACAAAGGGAGAAAACTACTCTACTTCCTCCATCTCCCAGCATGCAAGCGACAAATTGAGCCCGGTAAAAAAAACTTCAGCGCTTTACAATGGGAAATGAGCAGACCAAAAATGGGATGTAAAAAAAAAAATTAAAAAGAAATTCAAGACAGATTGGGTTATTGTATTTTATTTCCCTTTTTAAAATCTGCACATTTTTTATCGTTTACGAATGTAGCCTAGATTCAATGGCGTAACTTCAAATGGTGGGTGACGTAGGTGGCAAGGTTTAATACAGAGTGATTCGATTGATGATCAGCTGTCGTTGAAGCTAAGATAGCCATAATGTCGTGGGCCCAACTTGGAGGAATCGCAGAGACGAGTACGATGGAGAGGTGTGGTTGTGTCTCTATGTTCCACGGGAACAGTGATGATAAGATGAATATGATAAAACTATAGAGCTATTTCAAACAATAACTTAAATGATGTGAGGAACAATGGTGATGATGATAAGATGAATATGATAAAATTATAGATCTATTTCAAACAATGATAAGATTCATATAACTATAGAGCTATTTCAATGATAAAATTCATATGATAAAACAATAGAGCTATTTCAAACAATGATAAGATTAATATGCTAAAACAATAGAACTATTTTAAATAATAACTTACATGAAGCTGTGAGGAACGATGATGATGATGATAAGATTAATATGATATAAGAATACAGCTATTTTAAACAATAACTTACATCTGGATGTGACACAAGCTGCTATTGAGTACGATTTGAAGTACTTTTTATAGACGTTTATTTACATCACAATGTCAGTCTGACCATGGCATTCCGCCAGCTTTCTGGAAGGGAAGATCGGTCGTGAGGGGATAGCCGGACGTTTGACCGAATGCGACAATTTTAGCCCGAATGCGACAAATGCTGGAATGGATGTTTGCTCGAACTTGACATTTTTTTTTTAAAAGTTATATTTTTGGCGAAGTGTAGTCACTGTGTCGTCATCCTACTCAACATGTGGTACAAGTTGTACCCCCTTCACTAATTTCTTTGTTTTTATTTTACTTTCTCTCTTTTCAAATCCCCACAGTTCAAGGGAGACAACAATGAAATTAAAACATTCAATGTATCGTTGGATCAACATCATGTGGTACTCACCGATCGTATACTCGCTCCTACTAGATCAAAGCAAACAGTTCTAGAGACCATTATTTAATATCGAACACTTCAATTAGAAATTCACATTTACCTTTACATTAGTTGCCATATGCTATAACAAGCACATTGATTCATACTTCAACAACTAAACCTGACTTGAGCACTATGTAGGTAGTCATGTGACCCCCCCCCCCCCACCCCAGATCTTGAAACCCACCAAGCCAAACCCTACACCAACCATCACATAAACATCCCCACACTGTACACACAAACCCTGCTAGCATGACATTACAAACACGAGAAGAATGATAATGCTTTATTTAACAGTTGTATAACAATATACATCACAAGAATTTGTTGTTTTTATGCTGAGAGTTATCTCTCTTGCTGAGCTGTTCTCATGGAAAACATATTCATATAAAAAACAAATTGTTTTCCCTAAACCCCATAATAGTGAATATATATGTTGATATATGTTGATATATGTTGATATAAAGGATGTTGTATGCAGGGCTAACTGAGGAAACATCTTTAATATCAGGTCAGTAGATTGATCAGTTGGTGGTGGGAGTGGATTAACAACCATTGGCTATGTAAATGTTGTTTGAGCTAGATGTGGTGGTTGCTATAGCAACATTAGTTCTTGAACGTGAGGCAGAGTGGTTGTAAGGAAGAGCCTATGCTGTTAACATGAATGTCCAGAGTTTGATTCCCAGGCTCAAGTCAATAGGAATATTGTTGAATTAACCCAGTTGAATTATGTCAAGGAAAGTTAATGGATTAGTATAATGCTGACCAGACAACCCCATCCAATGATGACGTCAAAAAATAGATCAACTCTACTTCACTTGTCCATTAGAGTATGATCTCTGAAAGTGTAATTTACTTCTCCATTACCAAAATGTGTTTCATATACACGCTAGAAAAGTGTATTGTTCAAAACATTTTAAAAAGTAAAGTTTCCCTTTCAAACCTGATGGTTTATGGGGCAAGTGAAGTAGAGTTCGCTTGTTTCTGTGACCTCGGCATATGAAGAGAAACATTTATGCAGATATATATTTTAAAAAGTTTGATACAAATTTAGCAAGATCTGTTATACTTGGGTACAAAAATAAAGATTATACAAAATTAATATTTTTAACAAATTAAAAAAAAAAAATTAATAAAATATTACATTTCAAGTACAAAACATTTGCATATAAAGTCATATAAAAAACATAATATCTATTTTGATGAACTCTGCTTCAACTGCCCCAAAGGACTTTTGGTATAGTTCCTTGTAAGGTAAAGAGGTTACAAGAGTTTTAAGACTGGCATGATAATGCGCCGGTCATCTATCAGTGATCATGTGCAAAGTTGATTCGTTATGTACAAACTTCAGATCAATTTTCTAATATCTTTCAGGTGTTGATGTGTTTCACAGAAACTAAAAATACACCAAAATTTTGTTTAGTCCAAGGTAGAAGGGTAAAAACAATGTAAAAATGTTTTCACCAATGCTTAAACTGTATAAAGGAAAAATGTTGAATACTGTTTCACGGAATACTGGCCAATAAAGTATCATCCAATGGTCTTAATTAATTTTTAAATGATTTAAAAATAAAATTTGTTGGAATAATTTCTTTTTCTGCTAAGAAATTAAACAGAAAACAGTTAAACTTACAATCAACAAAAAATGTAACATTAACTTTATTAGTTAATATCACAAATTTAAAATATAAACATAAAAAAGTGTTAATTACTAGTTACATATTTTAAAAATCTTAAAAACTGCTTTAAAAAAAGTTTAATAGCTTTAATACCATAATTAAGACAACAACAATCACTATGTGCCAGTATTATGTGCTGGAATGTGATAGTGCATTGCACTTAAACACATTGTGTTAAAAATTTGAACATTTTAATTTATATTTAAATTTTGAACTATGGTAAAAAAAAAAATTAAATATTAAATTATTAAAATTATAAAAAATTAAAATGTTTTCCAAATAAATTTTTCTGAATTTTCAATAAAAAAATGAATAAAAACAATCCACATTTTCCACAGAGCCAAACAAAAAAAAAAATATTAAAAAAATAGACTTTTGTAAATAATATTGAAGTGATAACATCATACAAAATTCAGTCATAATTCAAAGTCATAAATATATAACCAATACAGGCACCGGCTGTTGATGGAATAAATCTAAAGTCATATGGCAACAGGCAGCAAGATAAACAGGTAACTACAGGTATTAAGGTAGCTTAGGGCTGATTGTTGGTGCAGTAGAGTTGCTGGAACCAGTTATCTCAGATATGCATAGGGCGTGTTCTGGCGTCAACATGAAGAAGTACATGCACATGAGGAGGATGTAGATAAACACTACAATAGAACCTGGGGATGTAGATAAACACTACAATAGAACCTGGAAATGTAGATAAACACTACAATAGAACATAAGGATGTAGATAAACACTACAATAGAACCTGGGGATATAGATAAACACTACAATAGAACCTGGGGATGCAGATAAACACTACAATAGAACCTGGGGATGTAGATAAACACTACAATAGAACCTGGGGATATAAATAAACACTACAATAGAACCTGGGGATGTAGATAAACACTACAATAGAACCTGGGGATGTAGATAAACACTACAATAGAACCTGGAGATGTAGATAAACACTACAATAGAACATAAGGATGTAGATAAACACTACAATGGAACCTGGGGATGTAGATAAACACTACAATAGAACATGGGGATGTAGATAAACACTACAATAGAACCTGGGGATATAAATAAACACTACAATAGAACCTGGGGATGTAGATAAACACTACAATAGAACCTGGGGATGTAGATAAACACTACAATAGAACCTGGAGATGTAGATAAACACTACAATAGAACATAAGGATGTAGATAAACACTACAATGGAACCTGGGGATGTAGATAAACACTACAATAGAACATGGGGATGTAGATAAACACTACAATAGAACCTGGGGATTCTTTTTTTTTTTTTTTTTTTTTTTTTTTTTTTTTTTTTTTTTTAATACTTTTATTTGCAATTAAAACAAGTACATCAACATCAAATTTTTTAACATAATTTTGAACACCAAATGAAAACGAAAGGTTTTGCAAATGTACATAATGAATATTTACATGATGTCATGTATTTGATTATAAAAAAAAAATTGCAAAGGATGACAGTAAAAGGGGTGAAGGTCAAATGAAAGTGTCAGAAGTCTGGGTGGGGAGTGGAAAGGAAATTTTTCAGAGAGGGTCAATGGGACAGTGAAGCATTTTCTATGTAGGGAAACAACTTAAGTTGACTAGTTCAAAGTGTAAAATATTGCATTTGAATACACAATTGAGCAAAATAATCTGATTACCAGACAATATAAAGACATTTAGCACTAAATAAAGATGGGTGTTTAGAGTAATACCAATATTTTAATTGCAATTTATTAAATATAGATATTTTAAACTGAGTATCAAAAAGGTTAATAAAACATAATATGTAGCTTAGTAAATACTAAATATGAATGTGTATTAGTTTGTACTGGTTACACAAAAATGAAGTGTTCAAACAAGCAGGAAAGTAAAAGAAATAACATGGGTTAATTCCCCTGAATACTTAAAACTGAGTTACCTACCTTGGAAGTAGTCACTCTTTCCATCCTGAAAAATGTAGTTGATGATGACAACAGAGAAGATGACAGCCCACAAATGGATGTCATTAAACACCACATAGAATCCCATGGGCTGAAAATATGGAACAATAATAGCTGATTGGATGTCTTGGATTTTTGTAAACAAAAAATGTAAATAAACTTATTCATAGAGAGGAGACAAGAAAATATATGGGTACATGAAGAGATGGGAAACTTACGTAGATGAGGTTGATCAAAACAAGGACTGGAATCTGCACTAAACAAACTTGTATGGCGGTTGAACAACCAATCTCAATTCTAGAATTTAAAAAAAAAACACAACTTATATACTTATGATTTTGTAAGAACATACTTTTTCTTGCCAGTTAATTGCTTTTTAAAAATCTCTACAACATGACAGTTCTAAAAAAAATTTATACTATAAAGCAAAACTAAAAATATTGACGCTAGACCGTACCCAAGGTTGACGTTGTTCTGTAAAGCAAACTGTACCCCATTGACTACTTCAGGCAGCTCTGCCACCAGTGACAACATTGTAACGCCGATAAAATACTGAAGAGCACAGTTCATTAAAACATTGTTTAGTTTTCAATAATTAAATATTTATTTGTTCCTCTAATCATTTAGAAGAATTTTTAAATTTTTCTTTTGTGAGAAAAAATCTTGTTAAAAAGGGCAATGTGGCAAAGTCTGTACTAGTTAAAATTTGAACAACTTTACCAACTTTTAAACTGAATTGATGTGAGTGCTAGATCTACCTGTACAGTTCAGATATTTTAACACATGATATAGTTTATTTTAAGCAACAGCCCCCACCTCTGATATGCCAGTGGACTCCAGCAAGGGCTGAATGTTCTCAGAGATCAGGTCTGCACATAACGCTATGGCAACAGCACACAACAACAGGATGATGGTGCTCTTAAGTCTGGACCACTGGGCACTTCCATGGTGATCTAGATCTATATTAGGAGAGAACATCAAACAGATTGTTTACATTCTATTTTTAGTTATAGATGAGTGTTGTGTTTTACTACCAATACAAACTAAATCTGCTAGCACTATGAACTTACTGTTTTTATCTCTTTGAACTTACTGTTTTTATCTGTATAAACTTACTGTTTTTATCTCTTTGAACTTACTGTTTTTATCTCTATGAACTTACTGTTTTTATCTCTATAAACTTACTGTTTTTATCTCTTTGAACTTACTGTTTTTATCTCTTTGAACTTACTGTTTTTATCTCTATAAACTTACTGTTTTTATCTCTATGAACTTAGTTGCTAGCCCTAAAAACTTACTGTTGCTATCTCTATGAACTTACTGTTGCTATCTCTATGAACTTACTGTTGCTATCTCTATGAACTTACTGTTGCTATCTCTATGAACTTACTGTTGCTATCTCTATGAACTTACTGTTGCTATCTCTATAAACTTACTGTTTTTATCTCTATGAACTTACTGTTGCTATCTCTATGAACTTACTGTTGCTATCTCTATGAACACTGTCGCTAGCCCTATGAACTTACTGTTGCTATCTCTATGAACTTACTGTTGCTATCTCTATAAACTTACTGTTGCTATCTCTATGAACTTACTGTTGCTATCTCTATGAACTTACTGTTGCTATCTCTATGAACTTAGTTGCTAGCCCTATGAACTTACTGTTGCTATCTCTATAAACTTACTGTTTTTATCTCTATGAACTTACTGTTGCTATCTCTATGAACTTACTGTTGCTATCTCTATGAACTTACTGTTGCTATCTCTATGAACTTACTGTTGCTATCTCTATGAACTTACTGTTGCTAGCCCTAAAAACTTACTGTTTTTATCTCTATGAACTTAGTTACTAGCCCTTTGAACTTACTGTTGCTATCTCTATGAACTTACTGTTGCTATCTCTATGAACTTACTGTTGCTATCTCTATGAACTTAGTCGCTAGCCCTTTGAACTTACTGTTGCTATCTCTATAAACTTACTGTTGCTATCTCTATGAACTTACTGTTGCTATCTCTATAAACTTACTGTTGCTATCTCTATAAACTTACTGTTGCTATCTCTATAAACTTACTGTTGCTATCTCTATAAACTTACTGTTGCTATCTCTATAAACTTACTGTTTTTATCTCTATGAACACTGTTGCTATCTCTATAAACTTACTGTTGCTATCTCTATAAACTTACTGTTGCTATCTCTATAAACTTACTGTTTTTATCTCTATGAACACTGTTGCTATCTCTATAAACTTACTGTTGCTATCTCTATAAACTTACTGTTGCTATCTCTATAAACTTACTGTTTTTATCTCTATGAACACTGTTGCTATCTCTATAAACTTACTGTTGCTATCTCTATAAACTTACTGTTGCTATCTCTATAAACTTACTGTTTTTATCTCTATGAACTTACTGTTGCTATCTCTATAAACTTACTGTTTTTATCTCTATGAACTTAGTTACTAACCCTTTAAACTTACTGTTGCTATCTCTATGAACTTACTGTTTTTATCTCTATGAACTTACTGTTGCTATCTCTATGAACTTAGTTACTAACCCTTTAAACTTACTGTTGCTATCTCTATGAACTTACTGTTTTTATCTCTATGAACTTACTGTTGCTATCTCTATGAACTTACTGTTGCTATCTCTATGAACTTACTGTTGCTATCTCTATGAACTTACTGTTGCTATCTCTATGAACTTAGTCGTTAGCCCTTTGAACTTACTGTTTTTATCTCTATGAACTTACTGTTGCTATCTCTATAAACTTACTGTTTTTATCTCTATGAACTTAGTTACTAACCCTTTAAACTTACTGTTGCTATCTCTATGAACTTACTGTTTTTATCTCTATGAACTTACTGTTGCTATCTCTATGAACTTAGTTACCAACCCTTTAAACTTACTGTTGCTATCTCTATGAACTTACTGTTTTTATCTCTATGAACTTACTGTTGCTATCTCTATGAACTTACTGTTGCTATCTCTATGAACTTACTGTTGCTATCTCTATGAACTTACTGTTGCTATCTCTATGAACTTAGTCGTTAGCCCTTTGAACTTACTGTTGCTATCTCTATGAACTTACTGTTGCTATCTCTATGAACTTACTGTTGCTATCACTATGAACTTACTGTTGCTATCACTATGAACTTACTGTTGCTATCTCTATGAACTTAGTCGTTAGCCCTTTGAACTTACTGTTGCTATCACTATGAACTTACTGTTGCTATCTCTATGAACTTACTGTTGCTATCTCTATAAACTTACTGTTTTTATCTCTATGAACTTACTGTTGCTATCTCTATGAACTTACTGTTGCTATCTCTATGAACTTACTGTTGCTATCTCTATGAACTTACTGTTGCTATCTCTATGAACTTACTGTTGCTAGCCCTAAAAACTTACTGTTTTTATCTCTATGAACTTAGTTACTAGCCCTTTGAACTTACTGTTGCTATCTCTATGAACTTACTGTTGCTATCTCTATGAACTTACTGTTGCTATCTCTATGAACTTAGTCGCTAGCCCTTTGAACTTACTGTTGCTATCTCTATAAACTTACTGTTGCTATCTCTATGAACTTACTGTTGCTATCTCTATAAACTTACTGTTGCTATCTCTATAAACTTACTGTTGCTATCTCTATAAACTTACTGTTGCTATCTCTATAAACTTACTGTTGCTATCTCTATAAACTTACTGTTTTTATCTCTATGAACACTGTTGCTATCTCTATAAACTTACTGTTGCTATCTCTATAAACTTACTGTTGCTATCTCTATAAACTTACTGTTTTTATCTCTATGAACACTGTTGCTATCTCTATAAACTTACTGTTGCTATCTCTATAAACTTACTGTTGCTATCTCTATAAACTTACTGTTTTTATCTCTATGAACACTGTTGCTATCTCTATAAACTTACTGTTGCTATCTCTATAAACTTACTGTTGCTATCTCTATAAACTTACTGTTTTTATCTCTATGAACTTACTGTTGCTATCTCTATAAACTTACTGTTTTTATCTCTATGAACTTAGTTACTAACCCTTTAAACTTACTGTTGCTATCTCTATGAACTTACTGTTTTTATCTCTATGAACTTACTGTTGCTATCTCTATGAACTTAGTTACTAACCCTTTAAACTTACTGTTGCTATCTCTATGAACTTACTGTTTTTATCTCTATGAACTTACTGTTGCTATCTCTATGAACTTACTGTTGCTATCTCTATGAACTTACTGTTGCTATCTCTATGAACTTACTGTTGCTATCTCTATGAACTTAGTCGTTAGCCCTTTGAACTTACTGTTTTTATCTCTATGAACTTACTGTTGCTATCTCTATAAACTTACTGTTTTTATCTCTATGAACTTAGTTACTAACCCTTTAAACTTACTGTTGCTATCTCTATGAACTTACTGTTTTTATCTCTATGAACTTACTGTTGCTATCTCTATGAACTTAGTTACTAACCCTTTAAACTTACTGTTGCTATCTCTATGAACTTACTGTTTTTATCTCTATGAACTTACTGTTGCTATCTCTATGAACTTACTGTTGCTATCTCTATGAACTTACTGTTGCTATCTCTATGAACTTACTGTTGCTATCTCTATGAACTTAGTCGTTAGCCCTTTGAACTTACTGTTGCTATCTCTATGAACTTACTGTTGCTATCTCTATGAACTTACTGTTGCTATCTCTATAAACTTAGTCGTTAGCCCTTTGAACTTACTGTTGCTATCTCTATGAACTTACTGTTGCTATCTCTATGAACTTACTGTTGCTATCTCTATGAACTTAGTCGTTAGCCCTTTGAACTTACTGTTGCTATCTCTATGAACTTACTGTTGCTATCTCTATGAACTTACTGTTGCTATCTCTATGAACTCACTGTTGCTATCTCTATGAACTTACTGTTGCTATCTCTATGAACTTACTGTTGCTAGCTATGTCCTCCTTGAGTTCCTTCTCAAACTCCTCAAACACAAACTGTGAATGTGTCTTCATGGTGAACATCAGACCAATGACGTAAGCCAAGGGTAGGATGATTGAGATGGCATAGACCAGAGGTTCAATGTGTTTGGTGTACAATGTCCTGTCTCCATGTAACCCTTTCTACAACAGTAAAGACATTTGAACATGTTTTTATTAAGTTTTTAATAACATATTTTTAAAGAAGTATTTTTAACAATGATGTAACAAGTATCTTATAGAGAATTTTATTTTTAAAAAAAATCAGTTTTCAACAAATAATTAATGGTAATATAACTTAAGTGTAAATTTAAAAAGTGATTCCCCATGATGAGCTAAGGCAAACTCTGACTGCTAACAAAACAAGACAACTGTCCATTACAACATACCAGGGACTGCTCACACTGCTGGCATAGAAAACCTGCCGAGTCGTTCATGGCAGTCGGGATGGTGTTGTCTGGGGGTTCTATGATAAACTGGTCGTAGATTTTCTCACAGCCCAGACACCTGAGACTGCCAAACACTTTGGAGAAGATGGTTGGAGCAAACACACCTTGAAAAACAAATTTTTAACTTGTGAGCATTTTAATTAGTTAATAGAGAAGATGGTTGGAGCAAACACACCTTCAAAAACAAATTTTAATGTGTGAGCATTTTAATTAGTTAATAGAGAAGATGGTTGGAGCAAACACACCTTCAAAAACAAATTTTCAAATTTTGTGCATTTTAATTAGTCAATAGAGAAGATGGTCGGAGCAAACACACCTAGAAAAAACAAATTTTTAACTTTTGTGCATTTTAATTCGTTAATAGAGAAGATGGTTGGACGAACACACCTAGAAAAAACAAATTTTTAACTTTTGTGCATTTTAATTAGTTAATAAACTTTAATAAAAAGAATAGAAAATCCACCATATAAAATAAAATGATATTAAAATCAGTATAAAGTCTAATAATAAGGTACACTTTGCTATTATGTTTGTTGGTGATTTGAGTTTTGTTACTTACCAAGAATGGCCACAAAAAGCAGAGACGCACTAATGCTTGCAGACTTGGGGTTGAACCTTTGGGTTGTAAACTTTAACCCTCCAATAACCATGGACATGCCCTGATTATAAAAAAAAACATTTTGAACAACATTTAAAATTTGATCAGTCAACAATTAAATTCAGTGGGTACAATTTTTTTTAGCTATTTTAAAGTTACTTACAGGAATAAATAAAATGCTGCAGAGGATGGCTCCTGCAGGAAAAATAAAAAGAAAAAATGACTTGAATAATCTTTGATCAATGGAAATGGGGCTGTATATAAATAAGATGTGTGGTGAATACTAAAAAACGCTAATTTCTCAGTAAGTAAGACATCATATACAAGAAGGCACACTCGTCTAGCAGCAAAGAAACACAAATTAATATTTTAAAAAGGGTTTTTAAAAGTATAATAACCCAATGGGATGGCAAGACATGTTTACTAACCCCAAAGACATTATTCTATTTTAAATCATATTTTAACCCTTTGAACCCGCAGAACCGCTTTATCAGTCTTAGTCTTCAATCTCCATGTTCTGAGATACCAATAAAGCGGTATAGTGGTATTGGATACCTTACCCCAGATCAGCAGTCTGTACATAAAATTGCTGTATTTAAAAGTTACATAACTGGTATTGTTCAGCTCATAAGTTACTGTCAGGGCTGCGTCCATGAACCAAATTTGTTTTTTTTTATGTTTATCATTTACGATTAACAATGGAAGATGATTTCAAAGGGTTAAGAATCCCACCAGTAAAACAGAAACTAAGATCCAATGGCAAAATTCTATATTGCTACCAAAAAAATGTGTCCAGTGAAGTGGACCATAAAGCTGACCTGTGAGTGAAGACTTAACCAGCTCCTGATAACACTCTTGGCCAGATTCTCTCCCCTTGTTGAGCATGATGACAAAGAGAATCACCTCTACCATGGAGCCAAAAGTTGCATTGAGGATAGCTCCAACAGCAAAGCTGCTTTGTGCTGAAATACTAGTCACACATGAAAAATGTGGATTAAGGATTGCTGCTATAGAAAAGCTTCTTTATGCTGAAATACTAGTCACACAAGAAAAAAATGCGAATTAAGGATTGCTCCTACTAAAGTAGACTTGGAGATCAACTCTAGAAGGAACACTCATGTCAAAGGCAATGAGAAGAGCCAGATAAAGCTTGGTTTGTTAATCATTGAATGGCAATGGATGGTTCTACTTACCAACTAAAATATTTATGCTGGAAATAAGATTTTCATTCTATGGGTAATGTTACTTCTAATTTGTCTATTCCACATATAACAAAACAGAGGGTAACCAAATCACACTTACCTTGTCTATTCCACATATAACAAAACAGAGGGTAACCAAATTACACTTACCTTGTTATGGCCATGCCAATATAGTATGTAAGTGGTATAATGGCTAGCACACCCAGAATGCATTTCTGAAAATATTACAAGCAGGCATACATTTTTAAATATATATTTTAAAACCGGTTAAGTTATAGGATTGTTATTGTAACATTAAAATCTTAAATTCATATTTTATTGCATACTTCTATCATGTCAACCATAATTTCTCAGGTTAAGAGATATACCCTGGTTGTAAAAAAAATATAAATTATTGTTTAATTACTGATGGTATAGCATAGGGTAAGCTAACATTAAGGCTGGGATTTTTCCCAATCTTTAAGGAATGAACAAAGTGTTCTTGGTGTTACTATTCAATTAATTTTTACATTTGGTGTTTTTGTTTCATTTGATTAATAAGCTTTACATAATAATTTCATGACATAACTGTGAATGGGTCCATATCACAACTTGGTGACATCTATCTATGTTGTGTCTACATTTAAGCCTCAAGCCTGTCCCAAAAAGAATTACTAATGAAGATTTTCTACAGTGAACAAGATAACATACACTTGAATTATTTTTGTGTAAAAGCTAAAAATAGTTTTGCTTTTCATATTTTACCAATAAAACATATCTTCTTCATAAAAACAGTTTGAAGGTAAACGTATCATAAGTGGGTCATGTTGGATTTTAATCTTTTTATTTTAAACTATTTCTTTTAACCTAATGAAGAAGTATACTAAATATTTGTATCACAAGCTAAGAACTTTACACCCAACAAGAGAGTCCCATTCAGAGTGTATAGGCCTATATAATAGATCAGCTGAACAGTGTTTAACTACAAAACTGAATCATGTAGTCATCAATAGATGACATGCAGACATTAGACTTGATACTTTACAGGTACAACACATGACAGAATCACATGCTGTATTGTACATGTGTCCTGTCCCTAGGTAAAATATATGATATACTGAAGTCATTAACTAAGTCAAGAGTACAGAAATACTTCATAAATATGTTAACTGAAATAATAAACTATGTCATTGGTACAGAAATAATTCAAATGTATTAATTAAAATTCTAAGAAATTATTACATATACAGGAAATATGGGTCAAAGATGTGACAAAAACTATGGTACTGACAGTAAATACTTGAGCTATAAATACTTTATCATATCAGTTAGTTTTTCCCTAGATGAATGTTTACAGATAACAAAGGTTATTAAGAACAAAAAAATATTTTTTATTTAATATATTCCAGTCCGTTTTAGTTGATACACATAATGTTTTGTACACACAAAACTGCAATAATTATAGGCTAATTATAGGCTAAGTAACAAATTATTCAGGATACTTGTATATTTTCTGTGACCATAAATATAAGTAGATTATGAGACCAAAACTTACAAAGATATTATGTTACCATATCCCATGATGGAATGCTATTATTCCCATCCACCGCAAACTTCCTAAACAATGATCAAATACACTCAACAGGTACAAGGACTCATAATAAAATTATCAACCAATTATCATGGATTTACTCTACTACATCTGCATTATTAAAACACAAATAGCACAACAGAAATGAAAACCAACTCACAGTGACTCCGCTGATTATTGAGTTGTCCACAGCATACCCCAGGATTATTGATAGAATCACAAATATCAGTAAATCTAAAGATCTGAATTAAAGAAAATGTTGAACCTACAAGGATTATTGAGAGAATCACAAATATCAGTAAATCTAAAGATCTGAATTAAAGAAAATGTTGAACCTACAAGGATTATTGAGAAAATCACAAATATCAGTAAATCTAAAGATCTGAATTAAAGAAAATGTTTACCCTACAAGGATTATTGAGAGAATCACAAATATCAGTAAATCTAAAGATCTGAATTAAAGAAAATTTGTAACCTACAAGGATTATTGAGAGAATCACAAATATCAGTAAATCTAAAGATCTGAATTAAAGAAAATTTGTAACCTACAAGGATTATTGAGAGAATCACAAATATCAGTAAATCTAAAGATCTGAATTAAAGAAAATGTTTAACCTACAAAGATTATTGAGAGAATCATAAATATCAGTAAATCTAGAGAACTGAATTAAACAAAATTTGTAACCTACAAACGTTCACTGTAGGCTTGGAAGTGTTTTAATTTCAATGGCCCATTGTATAAAGTTAGGTCTGTAGGCCTACTAAATAAAGTTAATAAAAGAAAAAAAAACTAATGTGATTCTGTGCTATGATCAATAAGCAATCAGTGTGATGGCTTCTCGATGATACTTACTATGAAAAACACTTAGTGTGAATGCATTTAAAGGATATTAACTATGATTAAAAAAACATTGTGTAATGGCTTCTAAAGGATACTGTCCACAATAAAAATAAATAGTGTAATAACACTAAAGGATACTGACTAGTATGATGTTCACACCATCGACAGTGTATTTGTAGTAGTAAAGGTTAACACTCTGGTGGGAGTACATGATAATCTCGCTAATCTGGCCTGGATTATCCTGTGGTTAGAACAAGTAGTAAAGGCTTATACCTCTTATCTGGGCTGCAAAATTTAGTCATCATAAATTCAGAATAATCTGAAGCTCCCACAGCATTTTAGGCTACTCCTTTTCTTCTTTTATAACAATAATTTTAGCATCTCCTTTTCTTCTTTTATAACAATAATTTTAGCATCTCCTTTTCTTCTTTTATAACAATAATTTTAGCATCTCCTTTTCTTCTTTTATAACAATAATTTTAGCATCTCATTTTCTTCTTTTATAACAATAATTTTAGCATCTCCTTTTCTTCTTTTATAACAATAATTTTAGCACCATTTTATTAAGCTATGGTAAAGAAAAATTCTAGTTTTATTTTAATTGTGAGAAAAATTAAATAGGTTACTACAGTCATCTTTTATTCAAAATACTGATATTGCAATGATATGAGTACTAAAATGGGTTAAAACAAAAACAATAAAATTACGATGAAACAAATAACAACAGCTTACAATCTTAGTAGTGCCAGAAGAAGCTGTTTTGACTTCATCTGGTGGGAGGTACAAGATCCTTGTTACAGCTTTGCTGTTCAACTGGAAAACAAAGCAATACACATTCACATTGTGGATAGGATATTAGTTAAAGAATATATTTGTATAGAACAAAATACACATTCACAATGTGGACAGTAGGGATTCGGATTAAAAGAATATAACTGACTTTTGCAGTGTGAATTTGGATTAAAAGAATATAACTGACCTTTGCAGTGGGGATTTGGATTAAAAGAATATAACTGACCTTTGCAGTGTGAATTTGGATTAAAAGAATATAACTGTTAAGATTAAAAGAATATAACTGACCTTTGCAGTGGGGATTTGGATTAAAAGAATATAACTGTTGAGATTAAAAGAATACAACTGACCTTTGCAGTAAGAATATAGATTAAAAGAATATAACTGTTGAGATTAAAAGAATATAACTGACCTTTGCAGTGGGGATTGATATAACAAAAAACCAACAGATGCCAGCAACAAGGGTGTGGATGATCAACAAAACGGGAATACCCAACACAAGCCAAACATAAGAGGCTGCTCGACTCTGGAAAAAATTTCAAATTTCATTACATTTCAAAAAATTGTATTTTACTGTTCTAATCAATTGAAATAAATGAACATATAAAAGATGTGTTTTATTTACCCAGAATCCCCAGCAACACTTCCCTTTGCCCATATACTTTTGAGGCCCATCCACAAGATGTTTGCGTTCATCACTGTCACCGCCCCAGATCTTCCCATTCGATCTCCCCACAACATTCCCATTTTCCTTCTGATTAAATGAATCCGACTTTCTCACAGAATGCACCTGAGAAAAAAAACGACACAGATAAATTTATAACTCCTAACAGTAAAAACAGAAATATAACTTTTCAAAGAATGTAATATTTTAATACCAAAAATTTAGAGTGTAGAAGAAGAAACTACTTTAATGCTTAGGCATTTATTAAATACCTGATAGACGAATTTTCCAAAAGGCCATAAAAAATAACCAGCCATCCGCCAGCAAAACTTAGCTGAAAGAAAATAAAAACAAGAAGCATTCTTAAATCAAAATGTATTCTTTGACATAAAAAACAACTTTTAAAATAAAAAAATTTTCAACAACCAATAATAATTACTAATAAAGAAAGTATTTTTTAAAATCAGTTACAAGATAAATAAAAATATTGTTTAAAAAACATACAAATAACTTACTATAGGAAAATCCAACAATCGTCATCCCCATCAAGACACCAATTACAATGTAAATAAGCGCCAGCCACCATCCAAATAAGATGACATAGAGGATATTAAAAGGTCGACATGTAGAAACTGGAGGGAAATTAAATAAACAAGGAAAATACTGACAACATATTAACGTGGAACAAAAAATAAATTGTTACAAAATCAACAAGCTGGTTGAATAAAAGAAGTTGTTTTCTGAACAAGTTGGGACATAATGAAATATTTGGGACTAACATGGACATTTCAATATTTTAATATGATACACAAAATAATGAAATATTTGGAACTAAACATGGACATTTCAATATTTTAATATGATACACAAAATAATGAAATATTTGGGACCAACATGGACATTTCATAATTTTAATATGACAGACAAAATATTGAAAAATTTGGGATGAGCATACTGAGTTGTATCCCTTACAATGAAAGTTATCTGAACTGTTCATGTTTTTTCATTCCTAAACTATGATTACATAATATTGTGCTTATAAGTAAAATAGTAAAAATTATGAAAATGGTTGGCCTGATCTATATGCGACAGATGACATAATCTACCTTTAACATCCTTCAGATGACTGATGTCAGAATACAGATCTTGAACAATATCAGATCTCTTGTCCAGCGGTCTAGACGTCACATGCCCTTTCCATTTTTTAAAACCAAACTGGTATGATAAAAAAAATTTATTCAGTTATTTTAAATTTGATAAATTATAAAATAAGTTATAAAACAAATTTTTAAAAATTTCAAAATATAAAACTTTTCAAAATGCTAAATTCTTGAAATGTAACACTAATTATGCTAAAAAAACAAGAGCCTAAAAAATTAATTAGCCAATAACAATCTTAGTCTAAATTATTGGAATAGAAGTAGATTTTAATTATTGATGAGAAATACAAAGATTTAACAGAAGAAAACGTATTAAATTTTGAATTATGACTGTGCGTATATATGTTAATAAACAAAAGTAAATTGTCTAAACGTTTTGTACTAACTTAGGTTTTAAAGAAAAATGAGTTTTTTAAAATTATTGATGAGAAATACAATGGTTTAACAGCAGAAAACATTTTTTAAATTTTAAATTATGACAGTGTGTATATATGTTAATAAATAAAAGTAAATTGTCTAAACATATTGTATTAACTTTGAAAGTTTTAAAGAAAAATGAGTTATTGCCCTTTGCTGTGTTTTTTAAATTAAAAATACAATGTATTCTTTCTTGCTGTTTAATGCAGTCATGTCTCTGAATTAATTATCCCTTCCTCGTGTTCATGACATGTTTTAATTAAGTTAACCATGTTAACAGGTAAACAATACTATGTAACATAGTTCAGGGCAGCCCTTTAATATTATTATACATTTTAAACTCTTAAAAAAAACATTAATATGGTTATGTTCATTTGGAGACAGAATTATATAGATAAAAAAAATATTTTATTTAATAATATTTTTTGTAAAAGAAAGCTACATGGTTGAAAAACTTTATTCCTATACCACGTAGGCCTACTAAGGATAAAATATTACAAAACAATAACTTTTTCTGTACATTTTATGACACAAGTAATAGCATGTGTTTTACCTTATAATTGTTAGATATCCTGTTTGCTTCAATGGAGTTTTCAGCGAGAAGAATGCAGCTTTTCTCAAAATCTAACTCTGCATCAGTTGAGTTTTTCAATGTGTCTTTCCTAGATCGCATAGAAGATGTAATTTTCTCAGTCTTTCTGCCGTCTGGCTGATCTTCAATCAAAATTGTTGCTGTTTCAGCTGTTGTCCTGCCTTCAGTTCCCCCACTTTGTGTGAATGTTGTGGTCGCAACATGAACATGATTCACAGTTTGCGCTGCTCCACTACCTTTAAAAGGTGGGTCAGTTGAATTGTAATCAAAGCTTCCTTCTTCCATCATAGCAAAGCTAAAACACAAAAAGAGAGAACAATATTCAGAAAAATAGAATCCACTCAAATGAACTGTTAATTGTTTTACATGTTTGAAATTGCTACCTATATTAGTTATCATAGGTTATACAATGAAACTGATACCATATAAATATGTGTCATGCTGACAAAGATAAGGCAGAATAAATATATCCTGATGTAATAAGCTTGGCTAATCTGTTTTCACACCTAACCATGTGACCTTAACTGATAAAAATGTATGGCATTAACACAGATAAATACTCTGTGTACTAAGAAATAATATTTTTCATTAAATAGTATGGGAGAAGTAAACACATAAAATTTTACCTTTTATTATATATTTATAAAATCTCAGGCATCTTTATAAGTATAAGAATGTATTTTTTTTTTCAAATTTATTCAAAAAACGGTAACAATTGTAGGCACAAAGGCCTTTTTTCACATTGGCCGTTTAAACAAATAAAACAACAATTCAATAACAGCATTAAAAAAAAACACATAGCAGTAACATAGCACTAAAATGTGGAATAAAGAAATATTGTTACATTGTTATAATACAAAATGAGATAAAAAAAAGAATATAATAGATGAATGAGAAATGTTTCAATGAGTCAGTTAGAGAGGTCATTAAATAATTGTTGTTTTAGTTTAGATTTGAGTATATTTTCAGATGTAGATAGCTTTATTTTATTAGGAAGATTGTTCCACAAATTAGAACCAGAGTAGGCAAAGCTATGTTTTTGGAAAAAAGTTGTATATGGGAACAGTAAATTAAGATGACGATTTAACTTTATGTTAAAAGAAAATAGGTCTGATAAGTAAGAGGGGGCTGTTTCATGGAATATTTTATATAAAAAAATTGATTTAGTATATATTATCTTTTTATTTAATGGAAGTATTTTAGTTGTAATAAAAGAATCCAGACTATTAGACAAGCCAGTAACCAGTTTTATAGCCCTTTTTTGTAATGATAGAAGAGGACGCTGCTTAGTTATAAAGCTGCCGCTCCACACTACAGAAGCATAATCCAACCTAGATTGAATAAAAGCTTCATAAAAAACTAGCCTGCTCCTATAGAAAAGTTCTTTATCCTTGTTAGTTGAAAAGTTGTCTTTAATAAGGACATTCTTAGAAGATGAATATGATCGGACCAAGTGAGGTTGTGATCTAGATCTATAACCAATCCTAGGCATTTGTAACTGTTAACCTGTTCAATGTTTGTAATGTCCATAGTAATGCGTAATGAGGTGGATGGAAGATGAAGACGTTTCAGCTGAGTTGTAATAATTCTAGATCTAGATTAGATCTAGATCTAGTAATATCTAGATCTATATTCTAGATTAGATCTAGAATCTAGATCTATAACTTTATTACAATTAGTAAAACAAATTTAATTTGCTTGTGTCTTGTAGTTCTTGTACTCTCATGTCCTAGGCTTATAATATAGATCTAAATAATATATCCTGACCTAAAAGTAAAAACTATCCATGATAGTTGGTGGGTTTACCAAGTTATAAAGACTATAGCCTATAGGGCCTATGGCCTATGCCAATATCACAATCTGATGACTCAGCTCTTTAATGTTGTAGATCTAGGAATGTTGGGATGTGTAAGCTTGGTTGCCTAAATAAAAGTAAATATGAAAAATAATTAGATCTTTAATCTATAATCTATACATTTTCTAAAGTTGTTGTTCAAAACATTCTGTCACTCAGTTACTTGAGTTACAAACTTCAAACATGTGCCGATCAGCTTGCTACTTGGACAAAATTTAACAAAATGAAACTTCACCCCGCAGTATAAAACCAAGTCAATGATTATAATTATGCACAATTATTATTAAGCTGTCCGAAAAATATTTAAACTTTAAACGCACCTGAGATTAATGATCTAGATCTATTTACATTTAGATCTAATTAATAGTTCCGCACAGTAATTAGCTAGTTTTCATTTAAAAACAAACGCGGGTTGAAACCCTTTGACTTCGCATGTGATATTCGCACATACACACAAGTACATGATCACACACAACAAACTGTCACATGACAAAAATAGGTCACATGCAGTAACCTTACTATTGACCTTTCACTAGATTTTACAAAATATAGCTCATAAAAGAACAGAAAACGAAATGTCTAGAAATGTTACTGCTATGCTTAGAGTACAATGCATGTTAACTTACTAGAATTTACTAGATTCTACAACCAGATTGTAAAATAATTTGTTGAAAATAAATGGTTTGTCAATAATTTTTGTATTTACATATAGAAATATTTAGATTTTAGATCTAGGTCTAGGTCTGAAACGGCTTGTTTTCACTTGGTAGTTTTATTTTAACTTTCTTTGTTTCGTTAAATATTAAATGTAAACGCTAAACGGGCATTGCTTGTAAAGGCCCATCATTGAGGTCGGTCATCAAAAGAAGACAAATAAATGACGAAATGGTTTGTCAATATTGCTCCATTATTACTGATTTAGGATAGTCAGTTATAAGACCATCATTCTTTTTAACTATCACACAGACCTCGTTAACCTAGCTAGACCTAGATCTATATGCATGTTTGTCTATTCATTAGATTCTAGTCTAGATCTAGTTGAAGTTAGTTATACCGTAACTTGCAACTGGTCGTAACTTATAAACTTAAGCTTAGTGTTAACCAAGTTACTAGTTACTCTGAGTCAAGTGAGAGAAAGGCAGTCAAGTCTTACTTATACTTAAGTCAAAAAGACTCAGTACTCGCTATTCTAGCTTTTAGATCTAAAATAACTAAATTAAAGTGTAGGCCTAGTAAATTCTTATTCTTAAACTGACTTAAAGTCTTAAAGGTTTAGGAGTTTAGGCCTACTTTCACTTTGTAAGCTAGATTCGAGATCTAAAGTCTAAGTCATAAAAGATGTGTGTCACGGTTGTCATATGTAATATCATAGTAATATGAATATGTATAGTATTATCATGTAATGAATGTGTAAATGTGTAGTCTTTCAGAAGAATGAAGATTCTTTTGTTTTTTAGTAAAACTTTGGTTAATAGATCTAGTTTGAGTTAGAGTCTAACTCGCAACTGGCGCTAGACTTAGAGTCTGAAGTTCGTTTTTTTAAGTTAGTAGCCTAGGCCTAGATCTAGGTGAAATAATTAGACTTTACAATTTTAAATTTGAAGTAATTGAAGTGTCCAAAAAATCGCTGTATTATTACTATTATTAAGCCTATACATATTAGGCCTATTATCTTAAGTTTTAATAGTGTTTATAGAGACAATTTTACACTAAAGTCTGATCATTAGGTCCATTCAACCTACTGCTAGTAGATATAAAATTAGAATAACTAGTTACTAGATTGCGGGGACATAAGTTAAATTTAGGAAGTAGGCCTACATCTTTCTCATTACTTAAAGTACGGATCACAAAACAAATGTCTCTTCCTCTAGTAAGTAAGCCTTACTAACTAATTATAATATAATAAGGCCTAGATCTAGATATAAAATAGACCTAGGCCTATAGCATAAGGCGTTAAAATGACGGTAAAACCTTAGTTTAGCGTCGGAAATTATCGGGTAATGTTTGTTGAGTTTCGGTAACTAGAGTTACGGTAAACCATGGTTTATTTGACCATTGAAATATAAATAGATTGAAAGTCGATTGTAGTAAATTACTGTTTTAATTTTTTAAGTTTAATCGACAAAAGGAAACAAGAATAAATATAATAGTAGATTTAAATTAGTACATCTAAAAATAAAAAACAACAACATATATTAATATAAATATAAATAATGAAGTCAAATGTAATAATTTAATGTTTTTGGCTTGCAGCGGATTTGCGACCATTAATTAATTAGATCTAGATCTAGCTAGATATCCAGATGCTAGGCCAAGTAAAAAAATCTAGATTACGAAAATAGTAACAATGATTACAAAATGTAAAAATGATTACAAAATGTAAAAATGATTAAAAAAATAAATCTATCCAAATTGTAAACATTCTGTATAAAAATAATAGATGACGCCAAAAAAAGTACGGTTTACAGTACTTCCGGTGAATTCTGGAAGTGTGTGACAGACTTTGCTTTTGGTTTACTGTTTTTTACTGCTATACGATTCCGGAATAATAACCGACGCTAAACTAAGGTTTTACCAAAACGACTTCAATTTTGTGTGTATGGGTAAAAAGTGGTAAAATGCAAGAAGGTTGTGAAAACCACCAGTCACAAGGCATTTGACCTTACTCTATGTGTAGGCTGTGTGGGGGTAAAATTTACAAAAATGCGATGATGTTTTTCTAAAATTTTACAGTACCGCAATTTCAAAGATTTACAATGAACTTTGATTTAGACTTTTTAGTATTTTCATTTTAAATTTGTGCATTGTTAAGTAGCTGCACTGTTGTAAACATAATTTAAGTCCATTGAACCTGATGTTGCAATTATTACCTGTACCTTACCCAAAATTACCTTATTAATACGTTAGCTAAACCAAAAATCATTGTGACAGTTTTGTTTCATCTCTCTGTCCATATTAAAATGACTGGTACTGCTAATGTTAACATACTAACAGTAAATTTAATAAAATTCGCAAAAGTATAAAAAAATGAAAGGATGTAAAGCATCTTGAATTTTGTTTTCAGGCTAAATATCTTGCTCAGATAATCCTAGCGGGCACACAAGTTGTGGGCAGAGCTTTTGCTAGAGCTGTAAAACAGGAGTATGCAGCCAGCCAGCAAGCTGCCAAAAATGCAGGCGGCGGTCGGCATGGTGCGAGGAAAGCTGCAGCAGATACAGTTTCAGGGATGACTTTGCAGGTACTTGCCTTTTTCACACTTTTTAAAATATATCACATGATCAGACGATTTTTTTTTGTCTTTTCAAACTTTTTTTTGGCTCACTGGCTTTGTAAATTTTAAATTCCTCTATTGTTTGACCTTTCAGTTTTAATTAGAAAAGGGTGAGACTCTATGTCAAAATATTTATGAGAAGATTATCATCATTAGTAAGGATGGAAGCCAGGTTTCTCTATCAGTAGATTAAGTTTGATTTATTCCAACAGGAAGCTAAACAGGTATTGAACGTAGCAGACATAAACGACACAGAAGCATTGCTTAAAAATTACCAGCATCTGTTTGACGTTAATGATAAGTCTAAGGGAGGATCATTGTATTTACAATCCAAGGTCAGTGTTCTTTTATAGTGCTTCTTATATAACTAGGTTCTAACGACCGTGCATGTGTTGATTTTTAACTGTTCATAAATTCCTGTTACGAACTTCTCTGTTTTTATGTAGGAAGGGGATTTTTTCCTTTATTATCAATGTTTTTTTTTTAACTGTTTATTTCACTTTTCATTTCCTGTTGAAATAGGTTTTTCGGGCCAAAGAAAGAATAGATATGGAAATACAGAATTTAAAGACAACACAGTCAGAAAAAGCAAGAAAGTCCTCATCTGGAGGTCCATCTTGACATTAGTGTTAAATTATGTGTGTGTGGTGTGTGTATGTGTGCATGATCTGAAGTGTAGCTATGAGGTCAGTTATGATGGGATGGGTTGATTTCATTAGACATGTTGTTTTTAGTGGTGTTTGTGGAAAGATGGACATCATCTCACTGTTATTTCTGATACCTGTACACAAAGATGGTGAAATCTTCATCACTGGTTTTTTATTGTTTTTATTTTAATTAGTTAATTATAGAGATGGATCTCTGAAAATTAGTTTACCTTCTGTCAATGATTTTATATGAGATATCACATTAGTGGTGTCAATGGTGTGTGATACCTTGCATGGTGTCACTCTTATCACAAGGAAAGTCATGTTTGGTGTTGATCATGATGGGTTACATTTGTTTTTAGTTGCCAGAAAAAAATCTGTGTTCAGAATATATTTGTTGGCAAAATATGAAATTATCTTAAATAATAGTTGTTTTTAATAAATGAGTTTTTTGGTCAAATACTAAGTTTTATTGTTTGTGAATTTTGCTCTTAATTTTAAGTAATATGTTACTTGTTTGGCTTTTAATGTTTGTAAGGATTTCTGGGCAAGATATTTAGACATAATTTTGTTAAACAATAAAGCCTATTGTATGTAACATCTAGTGGCTAGTATTTGATAATTTTTTAGATACATTTATTATGTTGAGAATAAAAATACAATTTGATTTACATTTGTTCTTTAAAAGTAATGATAATTAATGTTAGAACCTTTGTTTTTCTTTATTAAGACAACACCCTGGTATAAAAATATTTTTTTTCAAAACAAATAGCAAGAATCAATTGTTGTCACTGAGTGTGACAGTGACTTGTACACTTGCTGATTGGTGGTTGTCTTAGGTGTCAGCGTAGTCGAGGCGGTAAAATGAATGGTTGCTAAACCGGAAAGCTCTGAGTTTGAACCCCGGGCAGAAGAGTGATGAAAGCTGGGGATAGCTACCCATCTAGGAGAGACAACTCCAAAATCAAACAACTGCTGCTTTATAGTTTTTGTTTGGTCATAAGCTATGGAAGCAAATCCAAAAAGAAAAGCAAGTTGAAATCAGAGTCAATGGCCTATATGGTGCATAACAAGTTGACATGCAATACTTATCCCTTCCAACACTAGAATTAGGAAAAAAGAAGATGGTGGTCTTGAGTCTCTAAAAGACTGTAAGACTATGAAGTCTTACAGTCTGTAAAAGTCTATAAGACTGACTAGAAATTCCTAGAACATGGATATCACAAGGTCGATTTGGATTCTGAGGTTCACACACCAAATCTACTTTAGAAACTTGTTCAAAATACAAAAAAAAAAATGTGGAGTTTCCCAAGGATTGCTCCCCAAAAGACTGCTTGGTGTTCATTAAGGAGTAAAACTAAATGAAATTATATTTATAAGTACAAGGGTTTATGGTACATTTTATATTGCATATAGAGAAACAAAAAAAATTCACGTAGAAATATACTTTGATCAAATGGCTGAAGAAAGTGATAAAAAAATCTTAATATACTTTGATCAAATGGCTGAAGAAAGTGATTAATTTTTTTTTACAAACCTGACAATAGAAAAGGCCAGTTGTTAATACACGGGTCCTGTATAGAGAAAATGTATTTTCTGAAGAATAGAAGTAAGCCTGTTCTATGAACAAGTAAAGTAGTAAAGCCTCCCTTTCAAACAAAACGGGCGGTTGGAGTAGAGTTCACATGAAGGGATGGTATGGTCAGCTCTATGACCAGCCCTTACTATCCCTACCGTGAGTCAGGTACCCATCAGAGCTGGATAGACTCAGTAACGTTGTACAGTCACGAGTCTTGTCCAAGATCCAAACTTGAGACCTGGCGCCATTACTCGACAGCACCGCACCTTGTTCTGAAAATAGAAATATTTAAAATTAAGCAGTTTAATAATGCTCACTCCTCGACGCCATTATTGACTATAACACCCCCACTCTCTTTTGTTTTTCAAAATCAACCCCCTTTAACGCCCAGGATTCTTTTGCACGTTTTATCCTTTTCTCAATCCAGTTGCCGTTACACATCAAAGTACACGACAAAACTACAACCACAAAAACATCACGCAATTCTGGGAATGTCTATTAAGAGAATAGTACCTTATGTTGCCTTCATTCGCTTATTAAGGCTTAAGCTAATGCCAGTAGTTCTACATCTGAATACTTGTGCCATGTTTCCTTTTTAGGTGAGGTTAACACATTGATGTAGTACTCAATGACACATTGATAGTGTACTCAATGACACATTGATAGTGTACCCAATGACACATTGGATGTACTCAATGATAGATTGTTATTGTACTCAATGACAAATTGATATTGTATGTACTCAATGACACATTGATATTGTACGTACTCAATGACACATTGATAGTGTACTAAATGACACATTGATGTGTACTCAATAACACATTGATGTTGTACTCAATGACACATTGATGTTGTACTCAATGACACATTGATGTTGTACCCAATGACACATGGATGTACTCAATGACACATTGATGTTGTACTCAATGACACATTGATATTGTACCTAGTGACACATTGATGTTGTACTCAATGACACACTGATGTTGTACCCAATGACACATGGATGTACTCAATGACACATTGATGTTGTACCTAGTGACACATTGATGTTGTACTCAATGACAGATTGATATTGTACACAATGACACATTGATATTGTACTCAATGACACATGGATGTTGTACTCAATGACACATTGATATTGTACCTAGTGACACATTGATGTTGTACTCAATGACAGATTGATATTGTACACAATGACACATTGATATTGTACTCAATGACACATGGATGTTGTACTCAATGACACATTGATATTGTACCTAGTGACACATTGATGTTGTACTCAATGACAGATTGATATTGTACACAATGACACATTGATATTGTACTCAATGACACATGGATGTTGTACTCAATGACACATTGATATTGTACCTAGTGACACATTGATGTTGTACTCAATGACAGATTGATATTGTACACAATGACACATGGATGTACTCAATGACACATTGATGTTGTACTTAATGACACATTGATGTTGTACCTAGTCACACACTGATGTTGTACCCACTGACACATGGATGCACTCAATGACACATTGATGTTGTACTCAATGACACATTGATGTTGTACTCAATGACACACTGATGTTGTACTCAATGACACATTGATGTTGTACCCACTGACACATGGATGTACTCAATGACACATTGATATAGTTCTCAATGACACATTGATGTTGTACTCAAAGACACAATGATGTGTACTCAATAACACATTGATGTTGTACTCAATGACACATTGATAGTGTACTCAATGACACATGGATGTACTCAATGACACATTTTTGTACCTAGTGACACATCGATATTGTACTTAATGATACATTAATGTTTTACTCAATGACACATTGATGTTGTACTCAATGACACATTGAAGTTGTACTCCATGACACATGGATGTTGTACCCAATGACACATTGAAGTTGTACTCAATGACATATTGGTATTGTACTTACCGTTGTTGATGTTTTAACTCTAATTGACCCGTGTTATGAAATGCGTATATTTAAAGCAGCAAGTTTTTTTTTTAAAGGCAGCGATAGTTCTAGGCTTTTTATAAAAATATATTATGCAAATGTTAAATACAATCTTCGGAGCTGGCAACGCTGTCAATTAAGCTTTAGTTTTTATTACCATGGCATTTAATTTAGTTAAGGATTAGTACAATCCAACTTATGTCGTGTACCCAATTGAGCTGGGCTTGCTCAGTCCTACAAACTCGAGCCCAGAACTGATATCAAAACTTTCAAACAGCACGCCCACCCGTCTCACCACGCGACCAGTAATTATACACGTTTTTTTTATGTATTCATGGTGTCACGTGGTCGCGTGTGGTGATGGTGGTGTGTGGGGTGGGGGATCTAATGGATCACCCTAACGCTAGCCACACCCCTTTTATCCAGCAGGTTAAAGGTCAGGTAAATTCCCCGAATGAAAGCCAAACGCGGTACATACATTTGTACAAGCCAGCCTGGCAATAAAACCTATTCGGCACTTCAACACCCCAGGTCACCCTCAGGCGGCGTCCCCACGGCCATTGACCACACCGGTCCGCTGGGATTGTGTGATCTATTGTTTACAGAACAACCCCTCGGAAACAATACCCGGATGTTAGCGCTGTGCTTGTACCTCCACCCAAAAACTAGCAGCCGACACAAACAATGGCGGCGGGATGACTTTGAAGAGACTGGCTCAGGGTAAAACGCCTTCAACAACGACAGGTAATGACTAAATAACGGAAACTAATTGTGTCGGGTTAATTACTCAAAAGCACCCTTGAAATTTCAATGATTGGTCATAGCCTTACATCGTTTTTTCAGTCCCAGAAGTGTTGGACCTCGTTTTCAAAATTTTCCTGGTGAACTGATTTTAATTAACGTACCGTGTTAAAGTGGGGCGAGAGGGTGGGGTACGGGTAACTTTGATTGGAGTCTGGTGGTATCAAAAACATTCTTAAGTTACCTGTGTAAACACTACCCCTGCTTAAGATTATCTAACGCTGCTCAAGTAAACTCAGTTAAGGCGCTAGTTCACAGCCCTATAGCTGGTAAGGTTAAGGCCAGTGTTACGATATCAATACAGGCAGTAGCTAGCCCCTACAACCTGATTTAGATACTTTTTTACTTTCTCGTATATACGAAGTATAGAGAAAGTATTGTAATCGTGCACAAAAATAACATGAAATTTTGACAGTTTTCACCGTTTTACTCCTCAGTCCTTCATCACATCCGGAGTATAGAGGACTTATTTTAATCAGGCAAAAATTATAAATACAAATATATAAACGTTTTGGCGTTTTATGCGTTATCGAGTCGTAAAAACTGGACTTTGCAATTCTGTCCGTATGTCTGTGTGTCGTCTGTGTGTAAATACGATAACTTGAGTACCGTTACAGCTAGGTTGATGAAATTTCATATATAAGTATTTTATCAAAATTGTAGATCCTGATCAACTTTTGAGCTATTTCCGATAACCGGAAGTGGTACTTTTTCTACTTTGAATTTTTCAAAAGCCTATAAGTTGCGTACTATTTTAGATAGATGCATGAAATTTCACATGTAAGTAAAAGATCTGATTCTCTACCTTCTATCAAATTTTGAGTTATTTCCGTTGAACGGAGGTACTAATTTACGCTATTTCCGATTTCTCAAAAAACGCATGTAAATTTATAAAGTACTAATAATATCCCGCACTTTTATACACATTAGGCGTTCAATTGGTGTGGGACGGAGTGATCTAGCGGTAGAGAGCTGGTCGGCTAACCCGTTAGTCCCGAGTTCGAATCCGAGTTCAAGTCAGTTAGGGAAAGTAAAGGCGGCTGGGCATAGTGCAGACCACAATATCTCTTCATATGCCGAGGTCAAAGAAACAAGTAAAGTCTACTTCACTTGCCCCATAGACCTTCAGGTTTGAAAGGGAAACTTTTCACTTGGTGTGCAATTCTTTTTTTTTACGAGATTCTATTCTATTATAAAAAGTTTAAGTAATTTAAAATGGATCTATGTCCTGAGTTGCCATCCCTCGTAATTTTATACTAGAATATTCGAGAAAGTTTAGGGGAGATCACTCCCGGTTTATTTTTGCATATGGTTGCTCTACATTTGATAGGAAACTAGGTATAATCATAGTATACTTAGTAATGTGCAATGGAAAATACAAATGTGTCCCATTGAATAGAGATTAACCAGCATTAGCTGGACAATGACCTATCTACACAGCTGGACAATGACCTACTGACAACAGCTGGACAATGACCTATCTACACAGCTGGACAATGACCTACTGACAACAGCTGGACAATGACCTACTGACAACAGCTGGATAATGACCTACTGACAACAGCTAGACAATGACCTACTGACAACAGCTGGACAATGACCTATCTACACAGCTGGACAATGACCCACTGACAACAGCTGGACAATGACCTACTGACAACAGCTGGACAATGACCTATCTACACAGCTGGACAATGACCTACTGACAACAGCTGGACAATGGCCTACTGACAACCGCTGAACAATGACCTACTGACAACAGCTGGACAATGACCTATCTACACAGCTGGACAATGACCTACTGACAACAGCTGGACAATGACCTACTGACAACAGCTGGACAATGACCTACTGACAACAGCTGGACAATGACCTATCTACACCGCTGGACAATGACCTACTGACAACAGCTGGACAATGACCTACTGACAACAGCTGGACAATGACCTACTGACAACAGCTGGACAATGACCTACTGACAACAGCTGGACAATGACCTACTGACAACAGCTGGATAATGACCTACTGACAACAGCTACAAAAAGATATGAATCTGAGTGAATTATCGAACAGTTGTTAGTTGCAATATTCATTAACCCCCTTCTACTATTGTAATTACAAACTTTAAATTGGAAAATAATGCACTAATATAATTATGACCACTAATGCCTACACCATCTATTGTTTTGGTAAACAAAACACTTTGTCTAAAATGTACTTCATATAACTCAGCGGAATCCCTGACTCGTCAAAGACGCCTCTGGGCCCACCCAGCTCTTATAGGTACCTGAACTAAGTTAGGGAAAGTAAAAGCGGATGGGCATAGTGTTGACCACAATATCTTTTCATACACTAAGGTCACAGAAACAGGTAAAATTTATTTTACTTGCAGATTCGAAAGAGTACATTACTCTTTAGAAAGTTTGTCAGATAGCTCAGCGTAGCCATTGTGTACATATAAATGTTAATTAATCTCAAAATGGATACACTGCATCAGGCCTACATTTTGCCTATTGAAAAACCAAGGATTAAACTTTAATTGGAGATTTTAATTAAATGTACACACGTTCTGGTCGAGTGAAACTAGAATGCCACCTCTCATTGACGAACCTTTGAAACTAGTCTCAGGGGTCATAAATCTTACAGGACTGTGACAGCCCCACAAATCCCCATCGTCTGCCGTGAGATGGGAGACCACCCCCACGTAAGGGGGACTGACCCCGCCCACCCAGTCACCACTTACCGTTACTGTATAGGGTTAGGGTGGGGTGGGGGTACACTAATGAATGGATCCCTTTCTTCCCCCAACAAATTCGTTACCCTTATGGTTTCAGTGTCACATGAGTGAAAGGGGCAGGTCACTCTAAACGACAGCTCAAGGTTTAACTGCCCGTGTTTTTTGGCCATAAAACTTGGCCGCCCCGTTGTTATAAATGGAATTCAAATACCCCATCGGTCCAATATTTGTAGACGGCTGTATCCCAAACATCTTTCTGCTCGGGTTGAAAGGGAAAACATCTGAACACGGTGTAACATGTGGATTTAACCATCTGTAAATAATTGCCCAAACTGTATTTTCCTTGTGTGGTTTTCGTGGAAGTTGGTAACAAGCACGGGTACATCAAGAAAAAAGTCAACACTGAAGTATTTGAAATATTTGTTTGAAAAGCGCGTGCGACTAGCACACGTTTCATTCCTTGCAATAAAAAACTGGAGTTTTCAGGTATGTTTTTTTTTCTTTATTCAAAAATTAAAAAAAAAAAACATCCTTAATCAATTAGCTATATTAAGTATTTTATTAGAAGCTGATAAAAAAAATGTTGGTGTAAAAGAAAATTGAAACTATTGTTATTTTATTTTTTGGGGAGACCTTACTATTTCTTGCGACCCAGGCGTATTATGAAAGCCTAGATATTAGTTTTAAGCTGCAATGTTTTGTTTTATGATTACAAAAAGTTAATAAAAATACACTGATAGATGAAAAGAAAACTGCATATTCATAATCGTCTTGGTAAAGCATTAAAACAAAATCAACCTTTCATCAATTAGTATTCCACATTGTTGTCGTTGTCAAGTGGACACGAATTCGAATGTATTGTCTCCGGGTTGGTAATTTGCTTGATAATACTCTGAAAGAGTTGTCAAACCTTTAATGTAATTTTTTTAAATCTAGACTTTGACAGTATATGGGATCGTAGTCTCAATATACACCTCTAAATGAGGTTTTTGAAACCTGTCACACTAGTTACACGTTTAGTGTTTTATTTGCCGAAGACTTTGAGAAAACGTTAAAAATGTTTTTGTTTTTTTTTTAAATACAGCGTAGTTGTTATACTACCGATATAAATAGTTGTTTATCCACAACGTCGGGGAAAATGTGGATGGTAATTTCTTGATTTGTTATACAGTATAGGTGGTGATGTTCTAAGAAATGTTAAGGTTATATGGGCGGGGTGGAGTGTGAAAAACGTCTTTATAAGATGTACACTGTGTCAAAGTATCAGTCCAAAAACATTAGTTTAGGTGCGGCTTGCGCAGTATAGATACTGAAACCATTTAATGCTACTTTACTTGCCCCATTGACTGTAAGGTTTGAAATGCTACTTATTATCTTTACAAAATAGTATTTTATAAACGTTGTCTTCGTGTTGAGGTTAAATCTATTTCTAGAGTTTGGCCCATAATACTCTATGTTTATTTTAAGGCTTGGAATACCTTTTGTTATCAACAATACCGATAGTAAACAAATTTTGCGTTGTATCCTGAAATTATTGAGATGAAATTTTTTGTCAGCATCTCTTACATTTTGTTTTACATACATCATACATGAGGGTTCGTGCATGTTTTATATAACACAACGGGACATTTATACCCACGCCTACTCAATATAAAGTTATATAACATTTTCATTCATCACAAACCTATAATTATACAACTTTTCTGGGCACCTCTCCACACCCGTTTATCGCACACATATCAACACAAACAGCGCTAAAAAAAACTGTGATTAAAACAGAGTTACCGTAATTGAGAACTCAAGACACCATCCCCCGTCTATCACCCATATCAACGCAAACAGCGCTAAAAAAACTGATTAAAACAGTTACCGTAATCTTAGAACTCAAGACAAAATGGCTTGCCACATCGGCATTTCAAACAGTTGTAAAGTTGCACGGTGTGTTTAACAGTAAAGCTATCAACTCTTTGTGTCAACTCTTTTTTCTAGACATGTCGGCCTTTTAGATGTCGGCCTTTTGTCCTACACCATTCTAGCAGGAATCGGTCTTTAAAAAAACAACAGATAGCCTATACCCAATACAACAATGTATACAAAACAAATTAAAAAAAAAACTACCCCATAACTATCTGCTGTTATTATAATACTTGCACAATCCAGTTATATATATATATATATATATATATATATATATATATATATATATATATATATATATATATATATATATATATATATATATATATATATATATATATATATATATATATATATTGTAATAACATAGTAGGCTTTATAGTTTATTGTTTCCATAAAAATATTATGTCCTGATATGCGATATTGTTGTTAGTCTGGTATCATTATTTTAACGATTGTAGGAAAAAAAGTCACAGGAAAAAAAAACACAGGAAAAAAAAACACAGAAAAAAAGTCACAGGAAAAAAAGTCACAGGAAAAAAAGTCACAAATATATATTTGCATGATATTTGTTAATACTTTTATGTATTAAATATTTAGAGAGTGCAAATTAACTTAGGATTAATTAGATGTAATGTAATGTGTGTAGGATGTATACGCATAGGAATTTTTATAATTCATCTAAAAATATTTATTATGAAGTATGTAGATTGTAATTATTTTAAACTTAAGATTAGTAGCATTTAATAGAATGCTCCAAAGTCCACGGTTTTCATCGTGTTTTTTTTTAAAATACCAATATTAAATTACCGTGAAATGGTAAGTTCATCTGACTTGCTGCCCTCAACTCATGGCAACAATAGTTATGTTTAGTTCAACCACCTTTACTGCCCACATTTATCACGCTCATTACATAACAAAACTTAGGATCAAAACAGAAAGCCGACAAGGTTCAAAGGCTGTCATTGACGCGTAACGTTAACAACACAAAATATGTTCGGACAATGACTACTGAGGAGAGGCCGACCAGAGAATAGCCTACGGCAAAATTTGCCTAAATTTCTTTTATAATTAACTTTTCTACCACGTATTTAACTAAATACGTAACAAAATTTGAGATTGTTGTGTAAATTATCTTAGAGTATTTTTACTTACAATTGTTATAAATCATAATGCTTTTAACGTCTATAAATAATTTATGCTATCAAAAAATACAACCCACAACAATAAACATACAAAATTTTACAATTCTTAACAAATTAATAAAAATATTTCTAAAAAGATTTTTGTGACTTTTTTTCTGTGACTATTTCTGTGACTTTTTTTCCGATAAAATTTTTCCACTGTGACTTTTTTTCTGTGACTTTTTTTCCTAGCAAAAACTGTGACTTTTTTTCTGTGTTTTTTTTTCCTGTGACTTTTTTTCCGTTTACCATTTTAACTTATATTCATCATATTTCAGGTCATCTTGCTCTTCCAGTCCGGTACGTTTAAGCTGGTCCAGTCCTGTCGTCCTTCTGTTAGCAGGGATTCCTGCTACACTAATCACTGATAACAGACGACCATAGCAGACGACCATCACGTCATTAGCAGACGACCATAGCAGACGACCATCACGTCGATAGCAGACGGCTATCACGTCTATAGCAGACGACCATCACGTCAATAGCAGACGACCATCACGTCTATAGCAGACGACCATCGTTTGTTCAGCAGGCGTGTCTGGTCCAGTGATTAGCACTTAACCCAGATCCACGGGACAGTTGACACGATGGTCACCGTATGAGCTTATCTGGCTTGTTTGGTAAACCTCCCTCAAGCAGACGACAGCTGAGCTCCGCCTAAACAGTCAACAAATATTGCCATAGCGATAGGTTAGCGTCGCCGGTCCGCTAAATACTGCTAGATGTCGAGACTGGTTTACATCAAACATGGACTACGGTAACAAGTTTGTGATTTAATGATATATTTTTCTTTCCGGTCAAAAAAATCTTGGACTTGTAGGTCCATTTAAAACCGAGTTTACTTTAGCAATAAATGTAAACACAGTGATATTTATAGACCAGGAAAATACTAGTTCAAGACAGTAAAGATGGCTTTACGTGCAGCTGTTCCAACATCGAGCAAACCAGACAACAGTTTTGCGCATGAGCAGAGCACAGTTGACCTGCTCAACTTCATGGAGCGCGCGGCGAATACCATCAAAATGGCACTGGATGCCTCCTCTCGCCCAAGGCGCAATACCAATCAGAAAAGATACCTGCAGAGACAAATAAACAATTTAGAGACATCTACGACTCAGAGGAAACTAAAAAGTACGCATCATGCGAAAATAAACCGGAGACGTGTGTGCAAACTTAGTGGTCAAACTATGCCTGTAAAATCTGAACTTGTACATACAAATTCACAAGCAATGGCTTCCCATCAAAATAACGCTAAAATTTCAGGAGTAAAGATGCTTGAAGAAAGGTGCGTAGATCTACAGACAGCTTCAAGGAATGAGAATGTTTTGAGAATACAAGACACCAATAGATCAAGCACTAACACGAATGTGTATGTGGTAGAGGAATCAAGATCACCCAATCATTTTTCGCCGTCGTTATCACGTGATCGAAACCACTTCCTGTCTGACAGCCAACAACCGTACAACTGTCTACCTAGTGACACCCTTGAGTCTATCCTTGACCAACCAGATTTAAGTGCTATTTTAAGAAACGATTCCTGGGATAGCGTGCACGAAAATCGACCTTACAGAGGTGCTGGTGACCTTGATAAATACCAGTTTAACAGCTGCTGGTCAGACCCCAACGACTGCCAGAAGTACGTGCTGGATTCTACCACCATCAGCAGCAATTCTGAGGACTACCAGCGCTGTGCATATACACAAAACACAAGGACTTCTGAAAGGTATCGACACGGTTCTTATACGCCAATCCCAGAGAGTTCTGAAAAGTACCGACACGGTTCCTATACGCCAATCCCAGAGAGTTCTGAAAAGTACCGACACGGTTCCTATACGCCAATCCCAGAGAGTTCTGAAAAGTACCGACACGGTTCTTATACGCCAATCCCAGAGAGTTCTGAAAAGTACCGACACGGTTCCTATACGCCAATCCCAGAGAGTTCTGAAAAGTACCGACACGGTTCTTATACGCCAATCCCAGAGAGTTCTGAAAAGTACCGACACGGTTCTTATACGCCAACCACAGACGCTAGCAGTTTGGGCACATGCAGCCCACAGTCCTGCTCAGACTCTGGAGATAGCCTCATGTTGACCTCTCCACTACCTGATAGCCTCGTGTTGACCTCTCCACTATCTGATAGCCTCATGTTGACCTCTCCACTACCAGCACTATCCTCTTGTCTTGACTACCAGTGCGGCCAAAGTTCAGCTGGAAGTGAATTAAACAGAACCACCCCAGGTCCAGAACACTCACCTTGTAGACTTGTGTATGCGGATCAAATGTCGCCTTCTTTACACGAAAGTTCCAACATGGAACTAAACACAAGCGTGTTCCTCCAAGATTCCCCCTCCTATGTTTTATCTCGACAACGCAATGAACTTTATTCCCCACACCAGGTCATGCCAAGCCCCGACTACACAAGTTGTGCTTACCATCCACTTCTACAACTACACCACCCAGGCTCCGCCTACAGTTTACCTAATATCGATAGCCCTAAAAGTTTACAACACCCGCATGAAGAACACCCGAGTTATCGTAACGAAGATTCATATCGTTCACCACATTTTCCAAACTTTCTTTTCGTCAATTCATCATCAGTAGACCAGTCATTTTTATTTTCTTCATAGTCAAATAGTTTAAGTTGTGCTCATGGAATGATGCTTGTAGGTGGGGAGATGTGAAAACTGCTCACCAAATACTGCTGCCAACTACACCTGTACAACAGCACGATTTCTACAGCCTGTCTGACCCAGCAAATTTTAGTCCTCTAGTGGTTGGCGTTGGTATTCAACAGCTTTGAAATATTCGTAGGAGCAAAAACAAATTTGCACCAGTATTCAATCACCAATAGGCCTACTCAGTTACAATTTATTTTGTAATATTTTTTGTTACTGTATTGTTAAAATTTCTTGTTCGTTTTTTTTTTAAATTTGTCATTGTATTTTTACAAAAAATTATGGATATTAAATTTATAATATTTAACTGGACTTAAGAGCTTTATGAACTTGAGTCTAACAGTTAGTAGCCCTATCTACAAAATGTAAACACTAAATATAGTGGCGAAAATAAGTAAAAGAAAAGTTAAATGTTAAATGGATTGCGTGTGAAACAAATCCGACTAAAACACACGAACGTAGATTTAGTCAAAAAATGTAACCATTGGCAAGACAGACTTGATAGTAATATAAGTAACATGTCATTTTATGAAATCGATGGACAGTGTCGGCGCCAGGTTATTTAGCGCCCTAGCCAAAACTTATTAAAAGCCCCCCCCCCCAGCAATTTTTTCGTGCCCCTGTATTATCAGAGGCACCCCCCCCCCCCCCCAAACTTTCGATTTGCACCCCCCCCCCTTCAAACTAATGCAAAAATGCAGCTAAAATAACATTTTAATTTGTTTTTACAACCCATTTTTGCGCCCCCTAAGGTCTGCGCCCGGGGACATATGTACCCCCCTGCCCCCCCCCCCCCCCCATCGCTACGCCTCTGCCCTAGGCGACCGCCTAGTTCGCCTTATAGGTAGCGCCGGCCCTGCCAATGTATGGCTGCCCTGTCTAGTACACCGAATGTAGAGAATCAAAGAAAGATTTTATTACACTTTTTACAGATTTTCTTTCCAAAAATATGCAGACAATTTTTTATCACTGTCGTGTCCGCCATTTTAACGACTCTGTCGTGAAGTGTCCGTCCGTTTCTTTCCTGTAGTTTCTGCTTTTTATGACACCCACCCCGCCGGTATACAGCCATAGTGTTGTCAACAGGCAAGGCGGTAAAAGGCGGGGTTTTGGGATACACGGGCCGTCGACATCTGGTCTTAATGGCAGAGGCAGACATTGTAGGCGGGGTTAGAACTAGGTAGAGGCAGACATTGTAGGCGGGGTTAGAACTGGGTAGAGGCGACATTGTAGGCGGGGCTAGAACTAGGTAGAGGCGACATTGTAGGCGGGGCTAGAACTGGGTAGAGGCGACATTGTAGGCGGGGCTAGAACTAGGTAGAGGCGACATTGTAGGCGGGGCTAGAACTAGGTAGAGGCGACATTGTAGGCGGGGCTAGAACTAGGTAGAGGCGACATTGTAGGCGGGGCTAGAACTGGGTAGAGGCGACATTGTAGGCTGGGCTAGAACTGGGTAGAGGCGACATTGTAGGCTGGGCTAGAACTGGGTAGAGGCAGACATTGTAGGCGGGGCTAGAACTAGGTAGAGGCAGACATTATACACAGTAGATGGTACTGGAGGCGGAATGGAAACATAATTTTTCGTTCGTCTAAAAAATTTGTAAACATCACTCACGGCAAACTATTTAAATTATCATCATTTGAAATGCCCTAACAATAATAATATATTTTACTTTAGAAATAGAAACATGTGCAATATCTGTGTGCCGGCTACAGCTAATCTTTACATTGTAAACAACACAACGGTATCAATATCGTGGAGATTTTTTTTTAGGTAATCCCATTTGCGTGCTTGTTTAAGATATTATCATACAAAATAAACCCGACCTTGTGCTGTGGAATTTAAAAATTCAAAAATCGGTCGTCTGCTGGTAGCTTCTAGCAAAATACAACCAAACACATCGGTCACGGTTGGCAGACTAACCAAGGGTGTTTGGGGTAGCTAATTAATCAAAAAGCTGCAGCCCATCAAGTGTGCAGGATAGTGATCGTGTTTACAAAAGCTGCCGTAAAGTATAGAGCGACGAGTGTTAGTAAATATTGCAGTGCAGTGATTAATGATTTGTCAGCTGTGGGGTTTTTTTTATTGGTGTTCTGCTTGGTATTGAACAAAAAAAATTGCTTGAAAAGTGTCTGGTCTAAGACCAGAGGTCAAGCGTCCATTAAAGGTCATCACACTTGTAAACAGTACTCAGGAAGCTACGGGGCTGATACTGTATGCATCTTCCGTTCACTTGAACAATGCGCAGTCACGACATGAAAGATGTGACTCCAAACATATTTGTTTGTACAAACTGCTCAGCGGACTGGCCAGATTTTTAAAGTTTAGTAGCTCAAACCAGGGGCGGAACTACAGTGCCGCCAGACCCCGCAATGCGGGGGGGGGGGGGGCACGCCATTTAGGGGCCCATAGCCAACCATAATAAAAATTTTATAGTTAAAAAAAATACTTTTCTTGCATTTTTGACTTGACGGTAAAAGTTTTTGTAAATAACAAACAGATCGACTACAGTAGTGATGTTATACAGTAGCTAACACATGTTGTTGCGTAAAAAAATATATATGCCTGGACTGTAGTGTGAAAGATAGGCAAATGTTCAAAACACTTCCATGACTTATCTCCCTTTTTAAATCTCCCTTTCACGCTTTATATTCTTTTGACTGCAGCAAACATATTGAATAAATTAGTTCTTCATCTTAAAAAAATAATCAAAATAGACTAATTGTTGTAATTTGTTTAAATTGAAAATATTTTTTTTCCAAAACCCGATCAGGCCAGAAATGACTATCCAATGTTTATATTCTGAGTATATATATATATATATATATATATAGGGGGTCCAGAAAATTGTTTTGCGGGGTGGCCCTTTTTTTCTAGTTCCACCACTGGCTCAAACAAAGATTTCAGCGACTCGAGATAAGGATAAAGTAATTGTTCACATTTACTCTTTACCGTGGCCTACTCCCAATCTCCGTGTTCACTTAAATTTAAATGTAGAACGTCACCATATAGATAGATGTAAACATCACAACTAATTTTGTTTCAAACAAAACCAGGCTGTGTTTTTAACTTCCTAAACAATTCTTTAACTATTTTTTTTTAAATTCACACAGGGTTTCAGTTAATCCATTTTCAACAAATAAAACACTCGTGGTTTATTTACATGTATACGGTCATGGGTGTACTTATCGAAAGCTATAATCAACTAAACTCTTTCGGATAATGACCTATTCTCTCATTTTTGTAAGCCCAATTCAAAGAAAAACTAATTAGTTACGAAGATAATTTAATTAGCTTGAAGGATCTGACACCTCTACTTGTATTTATCATCATTTAGTCTAGAAGACTTGGAGCTGACCAACGTCCGAGATCTATCGGGTACATGCGGGAAATGACAAGTAACAACAGACACTTAATCCGTACGGTCAATGTTTACCAAACGATAAGTGATTAGCCGTTTCCTGCTGACAGCTATTTAACGCTGTGTTTGTTTACCACTTGTAAATCCCAATACGCTGCGATTGTTCCGTCTAAATAGCTGGGTCCAGGGGACGAGTTGGTGTGGGGGTAGAGAGGGAGGGGCCGGCTGGGACGGCGTAGCAGAAGAGCTTTTAAAACCTAGTCAAGCGGATAGGTGTAGGGTGGGGACTAGCAAGGTATAGGGTGGGGACTAGCAAGGTGTAGGGTGGGGACTAGCAAGGTGTAGGGTGGGGACTAGCAAGGTGTAGGGTGGGGACTAGCAAGGTGTAGGGTGGGGACTAGCAAGGTGTAGGGTGGGGACTAGCAAGGTGTGGGGTGGGGACTAGCAAGGAGAGGGGTGGGGACTAGCAAGGTGTAGGGTGGGGACTAGCATTCAAGGTGTAGGGTGGGGACTAGCAAGGTGTAGGGTGGGGACTAGCAAGGTGTAGGGTGGGGACTAGCAAGGTGTAGAGTGGGGACTAGCATTCAAGGTGTAGGGTGGGGACTAGCAAGGTGTAGGGTGGGGTCTAGCAAGGTGTAGAGTGGGGACTAGCAAGGTGTAGGGTGGGGACTAGCATTCAAGGTGTAGGGTGGGGACTAGCAAGGTGTAGGGTGGGGACTAGCATTCAAGGTGTAGGGTGGGGACTAGCAAGGTGTAGGGTGGGGTCTAGCAAGGTGTAGGGTGGGGACTAGCATTCAAGGTGTAGGGTGGGGACTAGCAAGGTGTAGGGTGGGGACTAGCAAGGTGTAGGGTGGGGACTAGCAAGGTGTAGGGTGGGGTCTAGCAAGGTGTAGGGTGGGGACTAGCATTCAAGGTGTAGGGTGGGGACTAGCAAGGTGTAGGGTGGGGACTAGCAAGGTGTAGGGTGGGGACTAGCAAGGTGTAGGGTGGGGTCTAGCAAGGTGTGGGGTGGGGTCTAGCAAGGTGTAGGGTGGGGGACTAGCAAGGTGTAGGGTGGGGACTAGCATTCAAGGTGTAGGGTGGGGACTAGCAAGGTGTAGGGTGGGGACTAGCAAGGTGTAGGGTGGGGTCTAGCAAGGTGTAGGGTGGGGACTAGCATAGTGTAGAGTGGGGTCTAGCAAGGTGTAGGGTGGGGACTAGCAAAGTGTAGGGTGGGGACTAGCATTCAAGGTGTAGGGTGGGGACTAGCATTCAAGGTGTAGGGTGGGGACTAGAATTCAAGGTGTAGGGTGGGGACTAGCAAGGTGTAGGGTGGGGACTAGCATTCAAGGTGTAGGGTGGGGACTAGCATTCAAGGTATAGAGTGGGGACTAGCAAGGCGTGGGGTGGGGAATAGCAATGTGTAGACTAGAATGGTGAGAGTGGGGACTGGCAAGGTGTAGGGTGGGGGGACTAGCAAGGTGTAGGGTGGTGTCTAGCAAGGTGTGAGGTCAACAGACCTCCACTGTCACAGGTACACACATTATATTCATCCGTATCTCAATCTACTAACACTTGTCTCTGCATTAAATCCATTCTATATAATCTCTCGATCTTTCTGCTTCAGATGGTTCCATCTACTCTCTACATCTTCTGTCTCTCACATTTTCTGTCTCTCACATCTTCTGTCTCGCTTCCTCTACCCAAAAGTATCGCTGCTTATATACACACCCAGCTGTACATCCGGTATTGTCGACAATGCATATCAAGGTCAAACTATTCTATTTTGGTACCACCTATTGCATAATCTCTATTAATAGCTTGGCCACTAATAATTAACAACAAAGAAGAAGAAGAAGAAGAAGCTTGGCCATTTGTCTTCAAGTTTACAGAACACATTCTATTTTAATCACACTAGCTTCGTATCAGTTGCAAAATAACTATATACCTCAGTTCAGAGTTTGGCCTTGACCTTTTACTATTAACTACACTAGTTACATATATATATATATATATATATATATATATATATATATATATATATATATATATATATATATATATATATATACACAAACACAACACAAATACAATGCAAACGCAAACGCAAACAAACAAAACAAACACTAACGCAACACGCAAACACTCAAGAAAAAACGAACACAAACACAATGCAAACACAAATGCAAACGGAAAAAAACACAAACAAAAATGCAAACGCATAATATAAACACAACTTAAATGCAAACATAAACACATAGTGCTCACAGTCTAGCCTGGAGCGTTTGTGTTTGCGTTTGGGTTTGCGTTTGGGTTTGTGTTTACATTAGGCTTTGTGTTTTGGTTTGTGTTTGTATTTGTGTTTGCGTTTTCGTTTGTGTTTGTTTTTAGTTTTTCTTTTCGTTATCGTTTGTGTGTTGCGTTGTGTTTGCGTTTGTGATTGCGTTTGTACTTTGTGTTTGCGTTTGTGTTTCTTTTGTGTGTGCGTATGTGTTTGTGTTTTGTGTTTGCGTATTCGTTTGTGTTTGGTTTTGTTCTGTTCCCAAGTTGGTGCATTAAAAAAAGATTCACCCGAAGCACGGGTATGCAGTTAGTGTTCATATATGTATATGTGTGTAACTCTCTTTCTCTTTCTCTTTCTCTTTCTCTTTCTCTTTCTCTTTCTCTTTCTCTCTCTCTCTCTCTCTCTCTCTCTCTCTCATAATCTCGAGATGAAAACCATCCATTATGTGGTAAACACGTAGGTGGAGAAGTACCGGCACTTTCTTCTGCCTTTAATGCGTGTGGACAGTGGATGTGTGTGTGTGGGGGGGGGGGGGGGGGAGGGAGGTCAGGTCCATGCGGACATGACAATCATGTTACGTAATGTTTATAACATAAACACAACTGCATAACAAATGTAAAAACTTGACGGTAATGCTCGTGTTTACTGAACTCAACAGAACGGATTATTATATCACTGCAGCTGTATGTATGATGTGGTAATCGACAATAAGCTTGCAAGGTCAATGTATTCTTACTGAAATTTTTAACAAAATCTTTCAACAAATATGGCAATCGATAAAATTATAGTTACATTTTTAAAATCTGAAATCGTTTGGGAACCATCGATTACACTCATCTTCATATTTTTGTATTGAGAATAAGCCGTTGAAAAGGTGTTTAGATGTATTTTATCAACTCAAATGTTTTAAAAAAACGTCCTCAATCTCTCCATGAAGTCAACTGGAGTGGCCAGGGAAAGTAAAACAATGCTTCTATTGACCTCACAGGCGAAATCTGACCGGAAATTATAAGTCTTGATCTCCGTCGAACCCCTGAGATTGACTCACACAACCCCTGGGTTCGATCTAACCCAGGCTCAGAACCACTGTGTTAGATTTAGTATCAATGAAGATAGAATATAGAAATAGATACAGACATAGACTTCATCTAGAAGTAGATGTAGATCTAGTTCTAGATCCAGAACTAGATTAACATTTTTGATAAAAAAACATTAGCGGTCAATGGGGTATAGCCTAGTAGTTTATTTACATTAAATAATATAACATCCCTTATCACCACAACACCATGACGCTACTAATCCAAATTAAAAATAAAAGCGTTAACTGAGCGACTGCTATATTACTAGTTATTATTTATGTGAACATTTGTAAGCTTATTAAAACCTAAAGTCATTTTGTACTTACTTCTCAAATATTATAACATACTCAATTTTGGTAAAAAAAATATTTTTTCTGGAAACAATCGTTTGGAACCAGCATTTCAATTATATTAGGGACACGTAAGGACAGTAGAGAGGGTCAAATATCCTTTTTTATTGGGCTTCGTAAATGGATGACCCTGAGAGGATGGAGATTTTATTTTGTGATGCTGTATCTGCTGTTTTTATTTAAACATAGAGTAGGTACTGTATATTATATTTGATTTCCTTCACATAGTGGTAGGAAAATCTGTTTTCGTTTTACTTCAGGACGTCAAGTAAGTGCCAACACGCAATCTAGTCTGCTCTCTAGCTCTACATATGTGCACCGCCGTCTGCCGATGGCCTAATTATAATTTTTAGAAAAAATTTTCATCTTTGGTTATAATAATCATAATATAATTTCTGTTAAAATTAACCGACATTAAAATATTTTAAGTGATATTGGCTTTTGTCCATTTTTTTGTGGGGTTTTCAAATTTCACGCAAGTCTCATAAATACTGGAACGACAGTGGAATTACTACATGTTCTGATTCAGAGGTCGGTAAGTTTAAAAAGTAAAAAGACATTTATTTAGTACTGCTGACGTAGGCAGATTTCAGGGGTGGGGTGGGAGGCAACTAAATATAACCTAGTTGAAAAAAATGAGTATATATTGGCTGGCCTATATGTATTCATGTTGCTGCTCATTTAAAAAGGTTTTAGAAATAAAAGTTTTCTAAATTAGCTGGATTGTAATAATTGGTGTCGAACGGCATTATAGGTAAGAATAATGCGTTCTTATCTTAAATAATGCGGGTCGTTTAATTTATATATATATATATATATATATATATATATATATATATATATATATATATATATATATATATATATATATATATATATATATAATATACAAAGCTCAGTTCTGTATGTAATGCATATGTTTGTCGTTGGAATTGTATGAATTTAAGTGTTAGAAAATTATCGTGCGCATTTGTCTAAATTTATGAGCTAAAAATTTACTATTGAAAGTGTTGGGAAATAATTTTCATTTTTCAAATTATAGTAATAATTGTCGGCATGTTCGTTAAACACAAGTTTTAAAAAAAATATCATCTTTTACAAAAATTCTAATTATGTCTTTATTTAGTCCTATAGCACTTACTTCCCTTTGATAAATTAGGAAAACAAAATTACTTCCCTTTATAAAACCATTGCATTAGTCGAAAATAATTTACTTTTTAATTACTTTGTTTTGGTGTTGGGAAAAAAAAATTACATAATTAGCGGGGATTGATCAAGTGCAAATGTTGTAGGTATTTTACGGATAAGCTTGGAGTATTAAAATTGTTCATCAAATTGAAACAGGCGCGTTCGTTTAAGTGAGTGCAAAAGACTATGAATAAGTTGGGGTACTATAGTCGTTCATTAAGCTAAAACAGGTGATTCCGCCCCGGGCGTTTATGTTCGCGTAAGTGTTTTCTTTGTGTTTAGGTGGGTTTGCGTTAGTGGTTGCGTTTTGATTTGGTTCGTTTTTGTTCTTTCTTTTTTCGTTTTTGTTTGTGTTTTTTTGTTTGGGTTTGTATTTGTGTTTTTGGTTGGTTTTGCGTTTGGATTTGGTTTGTTTTCGTTTGCTTTTTCGTTGTTTTTTTTTTTGTTGGTATTGGTGTTTGTGGTTGGGTTTGTTGTTAGTTTTTTGTTTTCGTTTGCTTTTTTGTTTGTTTTTTCTTTGTGTGTATTGGTGTTTGTGGTTGTGGTTGGGTTTGTTGTTAGGTTTTTGTTTTCGTTTGTATTTGTAATTGTGTTAGCGTTATGTTTGCGTTTTGTTGTTTTGGTTGGTTGTGGTTTGGGTGGGCAATGCCGGGTTTATGATGATTACTAAACACACAGGTAATGGTCTTTAACAGAATGGTTTTTCACAGAAGCCAGAGCAGGGCCTGGCCGGGACGGCTAGTATATATATATATATATATATATATATATATATATATATATATATATATATATATATATATATATATATATATATATATATATATATATATATATATATATATATATATATATATATGTATGTATATATATATATATATATATATATATATATATATATATATATATATATATATATATATATATATATATATATATATATATATATACATATATATATACATATACATATATATATATATATATATATATCAGGGACCCCCAAAATGTTTGAGCCCGAGTTTAATCAGGGGCGGAACTACAGTGCCGCCAGACCCCGCAATGCGGGGGGGCCCACGCCGTTTAGGGGGCCCACAGCCGCCCATAATAAAAAATTTTATAGTTAAAATTTATTTTCTTGCATTTTTGACCTGATGGTTGTTTTGAAAAAAGAATACTGTAGCTGCGGTTGGAGTATCTTTATTCTATAGACACCATCCCACGCTCTTGTATATTCTTTTTCCTACAATCAAACACACGCTGTTGTCGGCAAAATTCTTTTGAAAAAAACATCAATTGCGCGAGAGGCCGCTAGATATTAAGACGGGTTTTTGAGACCATCCCAAATTTGGTACTGATGGATAAAAGCACATCGGTGCTTTGTTGTCCCTTTTAAGTTCCTTTCTCAGACCTCCCCTCCCGCTCTTAGCCTTACAAGAAGCGAATAGATAGCACCTCAACAACTAAGCTGGCTCGTATCAGTGGTAGTGTAGACAAACTAACGCTCCAACAACTAATATCCAAGAAATAAAGTGCCGACATTGTTTACGTTTAATAACCACTGTTCTAGAAAACAAGGCAAAAGTCTCAAATAAATACACGAATGATATATATATATATATATATATATATATATATATATATATATATATATATATATATATATATATTTATTAGTTTCGTCACTGGCACCTTGATAGTGGTTTTGTAAATAACAAACAGATAACAGATCTAATACAGTAGTGATGTTATATAGTAGCTTAGACATGCTGTTGCGTAAAAAAAAAATATATATATACACATTAGCTGTAGTGTGAATGATAGGGAAACGCTCAAACCACTTCCATAAGTTATTTCCCTTTTTCAAATAGTCAAATAGGGTTGCTCAAAAGCTCTTTTTAATAGATTTGTAATAATCAAATTAAACAGCAATTACTGGTCTTAATTATTATTTTTAAAAAATAAGTACTAAAGAATGGTATAGTATAGAAATGAAACTTAGTTAAAATTAATAATATAAATACAAAAAAAAACATAAAAATAAACATAACACGAGACACCATTACTTATACAAAGCTTCATGATTTATATACTTTTGACCGACCTAATTATTAGACGTATTAAACATAAATAAAAACAGAGATTTTCAAAACAGATCAATTCGCTCATACACATGACATGTTGTTGTGATTATATTTAATTGAATTTTTTTTTCAAAACCCGATCAGGCCAGAAAGGAGTAACCTATGTTCGTATTGTGTTTGTGTATATATATATATATATATATATATATATATATATATATATATATATATATATATATATATATATATATATATATATATATATATATATATATATATATATATATATATATATATATATATATGGGGGGCCCAAAATTTTTTTTTGCGGGGTGGCCCATTTTTTCTAGTTCCGCCACTGAGTTTAATCCGACCCCGGACGAATATTGACGACTCATAAAAGCACGCCGGAGGAAGCAATTAAAATAAAAAGCTTGTATAATAAACCTGAACAACTAGACTCTAATACGTGGCGCGTATTTTAGGTAATTCCCTATAATTGACACCAGTGTTTCTTCCTGACTTTTTTCTCCGGGGGGGGGGGCACCTGAAATCTTCTGGGGGGCGGTAAACTTTCTTCGGGGGGGGGGGGGGGCGGACACTGTTAAAAGTATATAATTTCTATATAAATTATATAAATTTTATTTCGTTCGGGGGGGGGGCGGTAAAAAATTTTCGGGGGGGCTTTGCCCCCCCCCCCCCCCCCCCCCCGAAGAGATCCCTGGAAGAAACTCTGATTGACACACCAGCATTGCCTAGTTGTTTGATTCCCATTATCAAGCGACAAGAAAAAATAACATTTTGAAAATTATTTTGAACATTTTTTTTACTAATCGAAAATATTAATAAGAACAGATAGATCTACTGTAGAAAGTCGTGGAATTAAATTTTATAAACACAAAACTACTGTTTTAATGACAATTAATGATTGGATCTTTTGTTTGAGAGTTTGCATATTAGTATTCAGTGTTGGCAACCTTACGTCCCTTTTGTTGTGTGTGTACACGTAATTCAATATCCTGCCAGGAACTCTAAGCAGTCTTGGGTTTAATTTAATGAAATCTTTAAAGAGATTTCTAACATCAAAGTAAAAAAAAAAACAACTAGTGTATACGTATATCAAGTAAGTCTGATATTCTCATCCTTGAAAATTAATTTAATTTGGGTTATAATGTAAAATCGCCTTGATATTTTTATAGACTATCTTATCTATCTCTAGAACCTTGATGTAGATCTAGGTCTAGATCAGAAGTAGCCTACTTAACCTGTTTCAAGTTACTAAATCCCACCAGCTTTATGTGCGCATTACCGAACCTTATAGAAAAATCTGTTTTTTTTTCACATGCAAAACAGAGGTAGACTTATATTTTAGCTCAAAATGAACAGTTTATCATCATCACTGTGTTCAAAGAACAAAACCATTAGAATATGATATTGACACGACGGACCATCACGACAGTTACAAGCTCATTACAGGGGCAAGATATAGAAATAAGAATGTATGTTCATCATAGCAAGTATATATACTTGCCGCTGACACGATTAGTGATGATATGTGCGTCTTTCGTTGGAGGGGGGGGGGGGCGGTGGTAGACTTTCTGAAAGAAGCTCTGGTGTTATCTCGCTCAGACGCACTTACTATGTCGCGCTGTCGAGTTTTGGAAATGTCCATGGGGGTCTGCCGCTGCTTCTATTGACCGCACAGGCGAAATCCGACCGGAAATTATGAGTGTGTCTATGTCTTTATCTCCGTCAAACTCCTGAGAATGACTCAACGGACCCCTGGGTTTGATCTAACCCAGGTTCAGAACCACTGATTTAGATTTAGTATCAATGAAGATAGAATATAGAAATAGATACAGACATAGACTTCATCTAGAAGTAGATGTAGATCTAGATCTAGAACTAGATTAACATTTTTGACTTTAAAAAAAAAATATCAAACTTTAATTAAAGTTTAGATTAACTAAGGAAGCGGTGTAGACGGTTCTAACAGCGTTATACCGTTATCATGTAATATGTTAGTGTAATATGTTGTATGTTGACGCTTCAAATAGTCGTCTTGGTCAATATAAAATATGACCCAAAAAAATAAGTTACTTTTTTTTTGCTTGGTCAAAATAAAATATGACTAAATATAATGAATAATTACTGATTTGAGACTTTCTTGTAGACAACTTGCTTGTCCACCTAGCAATACATATCGTTGTTAATTAATAAACCAAAACAAAATAAATAGCTGTGAACCTTCTGAATTTAAAATTTGGAGTCCCTAATCTACTGAGCTCTGAGTTTATAATCTGGGGTCCTGACCTACTGAGCTCTGAGTTTAAAATGTGGGACCCTGACCTAATTAAGTTTGAGTATAAAATAAGGGGTCCTGACCTACTGAGCTCTGAGTTTAAAATGTTGGGCCCTGACCTACTGAGCTTTTTATTTTAAATGTGGGGCCCTGAATTACTGAGCTCTTTATTTAAAATGTGGGGCCTGTCCTATAAAGATCGTTGTATAAATTGTAGGGCCCTGATCTACTGAGCCCTGACTTTTAAATGTGGGGCCCTGACCTAATGAGCTCTGAGTTTAAAATGTGGGGCCCTGACCTACTGAGCTGTCTTTGAAGGATTTAAACAAGTGCGACTTTATGGTACCCAGATCTTTGGGTACCCCATATAGTTTTTTCCTTGAGTGGTGTGTATAGGGGCCAGTGTTTAGATACCGCCTGGTTGTACAAGGGGTAGTCCTGAAAGACGTGCAATGTATTCTCAGGGGCCATGCCACAAGGGCAAGTTTCGCTAGAACCAACGTTTATTTTTTATACATTATTGTGTTGTTTCAGTCTATGGTGACCTGTTCTGAGTCTGAAGATAATGAGTTGTTTCTTTGTATGTTCATTTGTAAAATCCTTCACGATGAAGCCCACAAAAGCCAGCTGGTGGTTCCTCTATCCTTGATTGTGAAGCCATGGGCAAGGACCTGAAGTTTAAATCTACAGGCCCATATAGTAACAAAAAAAACATTGTTGTCCTGCAGTGGAATTAGAGGGAGCTAACAAACTATTAGTTCTATTGCTTTCCTCCATCATAAAATTAAGTAGCGCCTGCCGGCATGTTATGCGCCATATGATATGGTCCGTTGACTCCGACTTTGGTATTCAAAGAGAATCCTTATATCTAAGGACCTCTTCCCAATCCATCACCTGGCTACGCGCTTGGTTGTAGATGGCTCCCCAAGTGAGCTGTCTCTAAAATGTGAGGCCCTAACCTATTCACCTTTTTATGAAAATCTGGAGCCCTAACCTACTCGGTGTACATTAAAATAAATGTGTTATTACAAGCAAATCATTTTTTGAACGAAAACAAACGATGAACTCCTGTTAATCTTTAGGATAAAAGTGAAGCTATTGAACAACTGTATTTTTGTAATTGTATATTACTTGTATCATACAGCTTCCCTTAATACAACATAACATAGTACCAAAGCTCTTCTCCACTATATAATTAAAAGAAGCCCCTCCTCCTTTTCGCTTAAACTACATTGAACCTTTATAAATTTTCAGGATCCTATTTCAAAAAGTGTGAACCATCACAAAAAAATGAATTGGAGACTATTGATATTGAGTCTGTGTTTTATTCTAATGGGTAAATACTATTATAAATAAATAAATAAGTATATATATATATATATATATATATATATATATATATATATATATATATATATATATATATAATGCATTCCTACTCCTATGCTAAGTCCATATTTTAATAACTCCGCCTAAAAATACACGATTGGTAACGCGTTGATGAAACCTTTATAAAATGTTTTATCACCCTGAGTAGGAATAATTTGCAACAACGTGGCGGCTGGTACGCTAGAAAACATATACAATCAATGTGTTACAATTGGAGAAACCATCTCCACTAAAAAAAAAAAAAGAAAACAGGACGTTTTAATTGATGAGGGTAAGAAGGAACTGAGGTGGTAAAAGTTATAATTGCCTGTAGAACATTTGAAGCAAAACTGTAGTCTAAAGTATCCTCGATAATATAATATACATATTAGATACATATTATCAATATATAAATATAATCCGTTTGAAGTATGACAAATAAAATTATAATCAGTTAAAAATACATCTGTTAAAATTAGAGTAAGTTTGCAGAATTCCCTATCCACTATGTCATTTAAGAACACGTATAATGGTTTATTTCTTATATTGTGATGTTTCTTAATACTTTTTTAATACAGGTTATAAGCAAAATAGTTATGTTTTTTTAAATTAATTATGCCTGTTTATTGAGAGATGAAAACAATCACAGCTAGCAACATTGTTAGTCCATTTTCTTGACTAAGATTTAATTATCCAAGCATTCAAATGTATCATTATACTTTAACCCTGATTCAAAAGTAATAATCAATTCTTTGTACCATCGACTTGTTAAAGTTGTGGCCTAATACATGACTCTTATAAAATAATAGACTTGGTTCAAGATGTACATCTGCTACCCACCTCGCAAGAATATCTCAACGAAAACGGCATGATAGCAACCATAGACGGCTATGTACCACGGTGTCCCGGCTGTGTCTTGTTTAAGACAGATGATCTCCTTATCTACGGCACCATGCACGTCCCAAAAGAAAGGCTTTATCTGTTAAGGGGGAAGGCTCCGGTAAAAAAAACTTTTTTAATACTCGTTAGAAAACAGTTATTTCTTTACAGCTTTATTAAGATACATCCGCATATGCTTTTCCACTAAAAAATTTTTTTGAAAATATCTTGGTAACTATGACAACGGCGGCCATCTTGAAAAATTAACCCCTTCGTAGGTTTTCCACCATTCACAAAATATTACATTTTAAGCCCAATAAACAATCAATTCATAATCTTCTTCCATATTTTGGGGTAATCAGCTAAAAATTTTAAGTGTATATCTTCAAACTAATTTTTTATGAATTTTTAAAATTTGTGTCCGTTCAAAACACTAGTTTTAATGCCCCAAAATTCCCCAAAGTTAAGTGTTTTGAACGGACACAAATTTTGAAAATTCATAAAAAATTAGTTTGAAGATATGCACTTAAAATTTTTAGCTGATTACCCCAAAATATGGAAGAATATTATGAATTGATTGTTTATTGGGCTTAAAGTGTAATATTTTATGAATGGTGGAAAACCTACGAAGGGGTTAATTTTTCAAGATGGCCGCCGTTGTCATAGTTACCAAGATATTTTCAAAATTTTTTTTTAGTGGAAAAGCATATGCGGATGTATCTTAATAAAGCTGTAAAGAAATAACTGTTTTCTAACGAGTATTAAAAAAGTTTTTTTTTTACCGGAGCCTTCCCCCTTAAATACTGGGCGATTTTACGTCGAACGTTGTGGTTATCCAGAGGATGATAAGTGTTCAGAATATAAACGGGATTGGCATCTGGTCTGTATAAATTGTTTTTATTTCCTTTCGATAATTTTTAAATAATTTTTGTTATAAGGAAATGCTTTTATTTTTTTAAAGAATTTAATTGATCAAATTTGATCCGATTCACATAATCCAACGTAACATTAAACATAAATCTTTACAAAAGTTATTTCAAAAAGCTAAATCCAAGTATCAATTTATTTCTATTTTTTGGAATGAAAATGTTTATTCAAACTTTACTTTTCGCTTCTACCTGACATAAACCTCAGCCAAAATCGTATTGGTAATATTTCCTAAATTGCTGATTACCAGGTAATTATTTGACGCGTGTTTTACGGAATGAAAGATACATTAAATCGAATAATTACCGTAAAGCTTCAAGTCTGATGTCGAAATTCGATCGCAAATCATAGAGCTGGACGTGTGTATTTACTTTCGCCAAAAACCTGAAACTGACTCATCGAACACTTTGGTTCCATCGAACCTAGAATAAATACCACTGGAATAATGGTTTATATCTTGGTGTCCCATCCTCTAGAAAAGTATACAATTGTTCTTAAATAGGAAGTTATCTAAAAAAATTAAAATGTGAAAAGGCATATTTTCTGTGTAACTTTTTCAATATGATTTCAAACCCACCTTGGTTCGGTGAATGGTGTTTTTGACCAACCTTAGCTCTATTTACTCTATTTCTGTGGTCTAAAATATCGATAACTTGAGTACCGTTTCAGTAATGTGGACGAAATTTTAAAGTTAGATACAAGATCTTATTTCCTTGATTCTCTGAAACTTTAAATGATTTCAGTTTGAACGAAGGAATTTCTTTACGCTATTTCCGATTTCTTAAAAGGATTACTTCTGCCGGACCGATTTCTTCAAAACTTTTCACGTAGGTGAAGACTCGACGACTACGCACGGTTACAAAAATTGTGACTTAATTAGATGTTTAATAATTTTTAGAAAATTTACCATCGTTTTGTTAAGTATTAATTTTTCACTTAATTATGCAAACATTGTTTACGTCCATTAAGTGAACTGTTCCCTTTTCTACTCTACTAGCCATCGGTACCCGTTACACGTGAACTATAGGCATATATATTTTAATGTTATACTTTGTTGAGGAAAATATTTATAAAACAGATATGGTCATAACGCAATGTGCTTTACTACACGTTCAACGATATTAGTGACAAAGCAAAGCAATAACTAAATAGCTAAAAATACGATACATTTAAAATAACATAGGCTACCAATACATATTAGAAAAACCAAATTATATAAATTATTAGTCAACACAACACCATAGTAAATGCACATACTGATTTAAAAAGTTAAATGATTCCGTTAAAAACAAGACTGTTCAATGGTATTTATGTTGTTTATTGAAGTAATTTTGGACGAGAAAACTGTTTACATTTCCTAGCGTACGTCTTAATACGTAGATCTATAGATCTGGATCGAATTTGAATGAAATAGTTCATTTCTTCATATTCTAAAATTGGAAGATGACGCCATTAGTTTTGTGTTCTTTCTGTAGCTAAAACATTGGCATGTGACGTTTTTGTTTATTGCGTTTTTGTCAAAACAATAAACACTTTTCCGGTTGCTTAATTAAAATGCGTTTCTACATTGGAATATGCCTTTATTTTTATTTTACTTCTTTAAATAAAAATCAGTTTATACATTTAAAATATACACCATATTATTTACAACAAAAGTCAGTAACTTTATGCTCTCCATATATTGCTGAATTTACTGATCACATAACCTCAGAAATGTTGCGGACACACACACACACAGAGAGAGAGAGAGAGAGAGAGAGAGAGAGAGAGAGAGAGAGAGAGGAGTGCACACGTGGTATTTTATATATTAGGATTCTATTTTTTGTAAAAAGCGGGTTTGATCTCCGCTAAACTTTCTCAAATATTCTTGGATAAAAGTAATACAAAGTATAGAGGAAGTATTTTAATCGTGCAAAAAAAAAATCCCTCAGTCGGAAAAACATAGTTTTGCAATTGTGTCCGTAAGTCTGTGTGTATGTGTGTATTTGTGTGTGTATGTGTGTCTGTGAACACGATAAATTGAGAACAGTTACAGCTAGGTTGATGAAATTTAGTATATAAGTATTATATCAAATTCGTAGCTCTGTATCAACTTTTCATCGGTTTCAGGTAAATGGAAGTGGAACTTATTCTACTTTCAATTTTTCAAAAGCCTATAACTTAAGTACTGTTTCAGATAGATAAATGAACTTTCACAAGTAAAAAAACAATCTACTTCTCTGCCTTCTCTCAAATTTTGAGTAATGCCGTAGAGCGGAAGTAGTAATTTACGCTATATCCGATTTCTCAAAAAAACGCATGTGAATTTATAAAGTGCTAGCTGTCCCGGACAGGCCTTCCACTGGCCTTTGTCAAAAACCTATCTGTAAAGGACCATGACTTGTGTCTTTAGTAATCAGCATATACCCGGCATTGCCCACCCTAACTACAGCCAACCAAAACCAAAATTAAAAAACATAATACAAACGCAAACACAAATGCAAACCCAATCCCAAACCCAACCACAAACGCAAACACAAAGAAAACACAAACGCAAATGAAAAAGCAAACAAAAACAAACCAAATCCAAGCGCAAATACAAACCCAAATAAACCGGTAGTGATCTCCCCTAAACTTTCTCGAATATTCTTATATAAAACAACAGGGGATGGTAACTGGGGATATAGTTATGATCTTTAATCCATTTTAAATACTGAAACTTTTAAAAATAGAATAGAATCTCAGTAAAAAACAATTGCGCACCAAGCGAACGCCTAATAAAGGTGTGTATAATAGTGCGCAATAGTATTAGTACTTTATAAATTTACACTAGGCATGCTGCCCAGCTTCGCTTAGGCTTTCGAAAACATTGAGAATTTGCATGCTTAATTAATTCGCCCGAGGGTCGGTCTACGACCTCAAGAGTTATGAAGAGGTTTAATCCGTGGACATTTTTTTTCGATTTATAGCTCATATAAGGTACCGGTCAGTCGAGGTCAGTTTTGACCCCCTCATCGTAGACTTTTCGGCCAACCGGCCCCCGTGTTCTGTCGCCCCAAGGCAAGATCCTGCCAAATTTGAAGCGCCTGCGGCGCCGGGAAGTGCCCTATCGGACACCCGACAATCTAGATCTAGATCTAGATTCCTAAAAGAATTGTTTTTTAAGTTTAGCCCGAGCATAATAAAAATAAATACATTAACCAAGTTGACTTGGTGTGTCTCGAACCCGCACCACCTGCGTGGTTTAATGTACACTAACATCTTCGCTATTTAGGCAGATGACGTCAATAGTTAATGTATAAGCAATAGTGACGTCACAGTTTTATGCGTTCTTTTTCACATATATTAATGCTTTTCCGGTTGCATAAATAATACTGTTTCTCTACATTCGAATACGCCTTAAATTTTTATTTTTCTTCTTTAAATAAAATTGTGGTTATACATTTAAAACATCTAACATATTATTTTCAACAAAAGTCCGTAAAAAATTCTCGATATATCGCTGCCGATTCTGACGTGATGTCCGGCGAAAATTTTTTGCGGACAGAGAAAGAGAGAGAGAGAGAGAGAGAGATGTGCGCACATTGGGCTTTTATAAATTAGGATTAGTTTTTTGAGAAATCGGAAGTAGCGTAAAGTACTACTTCCGGTCGACGGAAATTACTCAAAATTTAACAGAAGGTAGAGAATTAGATCTTTTACTTGCATGTGAAATTTCATTTATCTATCTGAAATAGTACTCAAGTTATAGGCTTTTGAAAAATTCAAAGTAGAAAAAGTACCACTTTCGGTTATCCGAAATTGCTCAAAAGTTGATACGGATCTACGATTTTGATATAATACTTGTATATGAAATTTCATCAACCTAGCTGTAACGGTACTCAAGTTATCGTGTTTACACACGGACACACACACACACGGACACACAGACATACGGACAAGATTGCAAAATTATGTTTTTCCGTATCAGTGAGATGTAAAACGTCGAGATTTGCAAAAATCTCGATTTTTTTTTTTTGCACGATTACAAGACTTTCTCTATACTTCGTATATACGAGAAAGTAAAAAGGTATGCACTATGGTGAGATAAAAAAAAAAGCAAACGTTCATCAAAAACAAATTCCCCTTAGTGCGCCAAAAAAGACACAACGAATTCCACTATCCACTGTGTGCGCAAAATAAGACACAAATAATAAACTGCTGGAATTCCCGTTCTCAAATAATTAAAATCAAATTTAATAATTAGCAAACAGTACGTTCAGTTTATAAAATAAATGTAAGGCAATATTTAAAATACCTACCACATTGCACTTGATCAATCCACTCTAATTTATATTTTTTCCCCCAAAACCAAGACAAAGTAATAAAAACTAACCCCCCCCCCCCCTTCCCGTTGTAATGTTTTTTTTATATAGGAAAGTAATTGTGTTTTCCTAATTTATCAAGGGATGTAATGAATGCTAATGAACAAAATCTAAATAATTTTAGGCACAATTAGAATTTTTATGAAAGGTGATACATTTCCTAAACAATTTGTTTGATGGACATGCCGGCAATTATCACTATAAGTTTGAAAAAATGAGAATTGTTTTACAACACCTTTAATATTAATTTTTAAAATCATTAATTTAGACGATGAGCACTTTAGACGCACAACACTATGACGACGAAGTCAATTTTTTCGTATATCTTTTTTGAATCCGCAGTCCCCCTCTATATACAGAATTGAATTTTTTCGGCATATACATGTGTCCGTTTGAATTTATATTTTCTTAATCACAAAAAAAAAAAAAAAAAAAAAAAAAAAAAAAAAAAATTAGACTAACAATATTCTGCAGTATTATACACATATAGTTTGGTGTTCACTTTGTGCGCGATTCTTTTATCTACAAGATTCTATTCTATTTTAAAAAGTGTAAGCAATTTAAAATGGCTTAAATAGCATGTCTATATCCCGAGTTGCGATCCCCCATAGTGTTATATAAGAATATTCAAGAAAGTTTAGGGGAGATCACTTCCGGTTTTTTTTTAAATATGAGATATATTTCATTTATCGGTCTGAAACAGTACTCAAGTTATATGCTTTTGAAAAATTGATAGTTGAATAAGTTCCACTTCCGCTTATCGGAAAATAGCTCAAAAGTTGATACAGAACTACAAATTTGATATAACACTTGTATACAAAATTTCATCAACCTAGCCGTAAGTGTACTCAAGTTATCGTGTTTGCATACACACATACACACGCATACACACATACACACATACACATACACATACACATACACATACAGAGAGACATACAGACAAGATTGCAAAACTATGTTTTTTCCGACTCATGGAGGTTTAAAACGTCGAGATTTTAATTAAAATCTCGATTTTTTTTTTGCACGATTACAATACTTTCTCTATACTCTGTATACGAGAAAGTAATGAAATGTTTCACATCTATATTTATAGCAGTGCGCTTATTTTGATGAATTTTCGAGAGGATGCAACGCAACAAGAAGAAAGTACAATCAAGACTGTTGGTGCGATGACAGCACCCCTAAACGCTGGTATGCACTTATTCGCAGCCACTGGTTCAAACGGGAAGACACGGCGTTTCGGTTTGTTTTTGACCCGGCTCCTCGGATTGATACTCACGCGGACAGGGCTCCGTTTGAAAGGAACAACAGTTTATTTATAACCGAGCTTATCGGTAGGTCAATGTTAATGGAAATCCCTAGCTCGGCTCCGTCAGTGACCATCTCCTTTCCAAACGTTTCGCGTGTTTTAGTGCCAGAATTTGAGTGAATGTGCGTGATGAATGACTGTGATAATTCAGTGGAGGATCTAAATGTTTGTGTGTGTTTGTGTGCGGGTGGGGGGGGGGGGGGGCTGGCAGTTAAAAGGGTTCAAAATCAGACAGTAAAAAAGTAAAAAATGATATCTCAAATGATATGTTTATGTTTATGTTTATGTTTATGTTTATGTTTATGTTTATGTTTATGTTTATGTTTATGTTTATGTTTATGTTTATGTTTATGTTTATGTTTATGTTTATGTTTATGTTTATGTTTATGTTTATGTTTATGTTTATGTTTATGTTTATGTTTATGTTTATGTTTATGTTTATGTTTATGTTTATGTTTATGTTTATGTTTATGTTTATGTTTATGTTTATGTTTATGTTTATGTTTGTGTTTGTGTTTGTGTTTGTGTTTATGGTTGTGTTGGTGTTGGTGTTGGTGTTGGTGTTGGTGTCTGTGTCTACGCCTACGCCTGTCTGTCTGTCTGTCTGTCTGTCTGTCTGTCTGTCTGTCTGTCTGTCTGTCTGTCTGTCTGTCTGTCTGTCTGTATGTCTGTCTGTCTGTCTGTCTGTCTGTCTGTCTGTCTGTCTGTGTGTCTGTCTGTCTGTCTGTCTGTCTGTCTGTCTGTCTGTCTGTCTGTCTGTCTGTCTGTCTGTCTGTCTGTCTGTCTGTCTGTCTGTCTGTCTGTCTGTCTGTCTGTCTGTCTGTCTGTCTGTCTGTCTGTCTGTCTGTCTGTCTGTCTGTCTGTCTGTCTGTCTGTGTGTCTTTCTGTCTGTCTGTGTGTCTGTCTGTCTGTCTGTCTGTCTGTGTGTCTGTCTGTCTGTCTGTCTGTCTGTGTGTCTGTCTGTCTGTCTGTCTGTCTGTGTGTCTGTCTGTCTGTCTGTCTGTCTGTCTGTCTGTGTGTCTGTGTGTCTGTCTGTCTGTCTGTCTGTCTGTCTGTCTGTCTGTCTGTCTGTCTGTCTGTGCGTGCGTGCTTGCGTGTATGTGTGTGTGTGTGAAAAAATATATATAATATAATGTATATTCTTTTATGTAAAGAGCGTGGCCATATTGTCTTAAGGCGCCCTCCGGTATTTGGTATTTTCAAATCCACTAGCGGATCTGGGTTCTTGAGTCCAGGTACGTACTTAACTTTCCATACTTTTCCTTATACCAGCATATTTAGCTGCTTTCTTTAACAGCCATAGTTCAATCCAGTGTTTCTTCCAGACTTTTTTCTCCGGGGGGGGGGGGGGCACTTGAAATCTTCGAGGGGGTAGGGGCGGTAGACTTTCTTCGGGGGGGGGGGGGGGTGGGCGGACACTGTTAAAAGTATATATTTTCTATATAAATTATATAAGTTTCATTTCGTTCGAGGGGGGGGGGAGGAGGCGGTAGAATTTTTTCGGTGGGCTTTGCCCCCCCCCCCCCCCCACCTCCCAAAGAGATGCTTGGAAGAAACTCTGGTTCAATCAATATGGTTACGGTTAGAGCAAGTTTAACTTTGTATGGTTTTTTCTAGGGTCATGTTTAGTTCAGAGCTGTTTCTACAGTTAGAGATAAGATTAGATTGGAACAGTTGTAGCGTTAGGTTTACGCTTAAGCTAACGTTAGCTTAGAACTGTATGTAGTGTTAGAGTTCGGATTGTGGTTTGTTTTTGCTTATAACTGTCTGTTTTACTAGGTTAGGGTTAAGAATAGCGTTGGCTTTGGGGCTGTGTGTAAGGTTTGAGTCATGGTTGAGGCTTGCGTTTGTATTAGAGCTGTTTTAGGTTTAGGATTAGTTTAATAAGCGGTTTTTACAAGCTTTTATTTACTCACTTCCTCTGTCGTCAGTCTGTCGTCAGTCTAGATCAAAACGCCCGAGCGAAATTTCGGACACTTCTAACTGACAATTTTTTTTCAACGTTGACACGTGAGTCAACACATGAAGACAATGCAACTTGACATTAAATTTGACTTAATTAATTGGATTAATTGGATGCCTAATTATTTTTTTATGAAGTAGAGACATTTTGTCCAAATTAGTAGGCTATCTCATCAAACTATTCCGCACTATTAAACACGCGTCATCACGTTCATTAGGCGCGCAATGGTTTTTAGTCATGCAACTCTATTGTAAATTTAAAAATTTAAAGAACTGAAAAAAAATTAAAAAAAAAAAAACGTTTTAAAAACAAGTTTTTATGTAATAATTCACTAAAAAGTAGAAAATAAATTATACACTATTATTTTAATAACTATAAAGAAAAGTATAGGTCTCTTCTTAAATATTAGTAAAGGTACTGAAGTGACCCACGCTTTTCTTTATCATTATTAAAATAGTAGTCTATAATTTATTTTCTACTTTTTATTGCATTATTATATAAAAGCTTGTTATTAAAACGTTTTTTATGCAATTTTTTTATGGTTATCGTTAGTTCACAGCAATTCGTGTTTGGTGTGATGTCCTATTCCCATGACAGCAACTCTTGTTTGACGTGATGTCCTATTCCCATGACAGCAACTCGTGTTTGGTGTGATGTCCTATTCCCATGACAGCAATTCGTGTTTGGTGTGATGTCCTATTCCCATGACAGCAATTCGTGTTTGGTGTTGTGTCCTATTCACATGACAGCAATTCGTGTTTGGTGTGATGTCCTATTCACATGACAGCAATTCGTGTTTGGTGTGATGTCCTATTCACATGACAGCAATTCGTGTTTGGTGTGATGTCCTATTCCCATGACAGCAATTCGTGTTTGGTGTGATGTCCTATTCCCATGCTGTCCTTTTGTCTCACCAGTAATTGCAGTCCACTCCCCCCCCCCCCCCACGTTTAAAATATATTGTTACCAACGAGGCCAATTGTTTACATTTCAAATGAAGCGGGAGTAGTCTCCCCTAAACTCTCTGTTTACATTTCAAATGAAGCGGGAGTAGTCTCCCCTAAACTCTCTGGTTTATTCTAAATAGCACTACGGGGGATGTATCTTCTATTTTTAAAAGTTTTAGTAAACAAAAATCATGTCTATATTCCGAGTTGCCATCCCACGTAGTGTTATATTAGAACATTCGAGAAAGTTTAGGGGAGATCACACCCGGTTTATTTGTTGTTGCTGTTAATTTTTTTTAAACTTAATTATTTCTAAAGAATAGAATTTAGTAGAAAAAAAATGTGCAACAAATGAACGCAAGCAAATAATTAAAATAATCAGTGGCGTAGCGAGGTCGGTTGTTAACCCATGTGACACCTGATGCGACAACCCCCCCCCCCCCCCCCCGTAAGAAAAAAATATATATAAGAAAAAAAAATAAAATAAAAAAAAAAAAAAAAAAAATATATATATATATATATATATATATATATATATATATATATATATATATATATATATATATATATATATATATACCCCATACATGGATTAACATATATCTTATTACGATTCTCAACGATTCTCAGGTATATATATTGCAACGTTGAGTTGATGTAACTTCTCCCCTTTCGTCGCCCCCACGATGATAGCTTTAAACTGTGCTCAGATAATACTAACTATTTGTAACTATATTCGGTATTAAATTAAGCTGGATGTTGCATATTTTCTTTATAATTAGCAGGTTTACGTCATAGTGTCACCCCCCCTCCCCTCCTCCACCCGTGTCGGAATTTGTCCACTTTTCTCTTAAAAGACTATTTATTCACTTTAATTAATCATTTAATTAAGTGAAATTATCATTTTTCTGTATATATTTTGCTATTTTTTGCCTTGGTGTCACCCCCTTAAATGGTGTCACCCGGTGTGGCCCGCACCCCCCGCCCCCCACTAGCTACGCCTCTGAAAATAATACTGAAGAAAATATTGATTCAGTTTTAAAAAGTTAATGAAACATTTAATTAAGTCACATTTTTTGTCACAGTGCATCGATTTTTGATCTTCGTGAAAAGTTTGTCAGAAATCGATCTGGTAGAAGTGATTTTTTTTTTTTTTTTGCTAAATTAAAAAATAGCGAAAAGTGTTATTTCTATTCACCGGAAACCAACAAAAAAAAATGAAAGAATCAAGCGATTTAGATGGTATAAATATGTATAAAATGGTTTTGGTAATTGCTTAAATATTAATTTAAAAATTACCAATTTGATATTATACCGGTAAATGATATTTAGCTAATCCTAATGAAACGCTACTCAAGTGCTATAGTGTTTACACACACTCAGATATAAACACAAAATTCCAAAGCCAAGTTTGTCCAAACTTTTTTTCCCCTATATTTACACAAGCTATTTATTTGAGAAATACAATCAAACCAGAGTGTTATTATGTTTCCAACACAGACTTTCTGATGGAAATAATTATGCTTAAACTGTTTTTTTTTTGTACTGTAAGATTATTATGAGCTCATACATCATTCTATCAAATTAAATATATATATATATATATATATATATATATATATATATATATATATATATATATATATATATATATTTATATTTATATTTATATAAATATTTGTATATATATATATATATATATATATATATATATATATATATATATATATATATATATATATATATATATATATATATATATATATATATATATATATATATATATATATATATGTATATAGGCCTATACATATATATATGTCTATGTGTGTGCGTGTGTGTGGTAAAAGATAGATATATGTGTATTGCGTGCGTGTGTGTGTGTGTTTATGTGTGTTTTGTACCTATATTTGTATATGTTGCTTAATTTGCGAATTACAATATAAACCAGAATTTTATTATATTTGTCGAAACAGACTTTCTACTGGAAATGATGTTACTTACACTGGCCTTTTGCGCTGTAAGATTACCCTGAGCTCGTACACCAATCTTTCCAATATATATATATATATATATATATATATATATATATATATATATATATATATATATATATATATATATATATATATATATATATATATGTTTAAAGATAAGTGTCGGTGTATGTGCGTGCGAGTGTTTATGTGTTTATATGTGTATATGTGTGTGTGTGTGTGTTAACTTCTATCTTGAATTTTTTACCTTTTTTTTTACATTTATTTATACACCAATTTTTAAACGCTTAAAATCTTGTATACATTTTATATTTAAAAGAATTGGTCATCTAATTTCAAACTTTATTCTTTTTAAAATGAATAGCATCTTTCTAGAGACCATAAATTAATTACTTAAATTAGCGATATTTGGTCAAGGGAATTTGTTTTTTTTAATTCTTATGGTTTTTACAGGAAAATGTGTGTGCCAACTTTTAAAAATATATTTTAAGAAATAATTTATAAAGGCGATAGATGTCTGATTTTTTAAATTTAAAAACATTTTACTTTAAAAAAAATGTGTCAGATAAGTGTCGGTGTATGTGCGTGCGTGTGTTTATGCGTTTATATGTGTATATGTGTGTGTGTGTGTGTGTTAACTTCTATCTTGAATTTTTTACCTTTTTTTTACATTTATTTATACACCAATTTTTAAACGCTTAAAAGCTTGTATACATTTTATATTTAAAAGAATTTGTCATCTAATTTCAAACTTTATTCTTTTTAAAATGAATATCATCTTTCTAGAAACCATAAATTAATTACTTAAATTAGCTATATTTGGTCAAGGGAATTTGTTTTTTTAATTCTTATGGTTTTTACAGGAAAATGTGTGTGCCAACTTTTAAAAATATATTTTAAGAAATAATTTATAAAGGCGATAGATGTCTGATTTTTTAAATTTAAAAACATTTAACTTTAAATAAAAATGTGTCATCATTAAAAAATTAAATTAAATATTTTTATAAATGATATTTGACTTACTATTAGTGTTTTCAATTTTAAATCTTTTACTTTTTAAAATTATGTATCTTGTTACAAGAATTGTGATCGGTTATGGACTGAATAGCAAACTTGTCAATTTTTTAAAAAATTTATCTGTTGACGTGGTTTTATTTTGAAAACATTTAATTAGATATTTCTATCCAAATATTGACTTAATAATTGAAAATTTTGAATTGAATGCAAAACTAATAGATACTTGATTTTAAAAAAGTATATTTTTTTAACTCTTCTTAAATGTATCTGTTGACGTGGTTTTATTTTAAAAACATTTAATTAAATATTTCTATCCAAATATTGAAAGAATAATTGAAAAATTGCATTGAATGCAAATCTAACAGAAACTTGATTAAATAAAGTATATCTGTTTAACTCTTCTTCTTCTTCTTCTTCTTCTTCCTCTTCTTCTTCTTCTTCTTCTTCTTCTTCTTCGTTCTTAGATTTAGTGTTGGAAGGGATCCCCTCCAATACAATTGAGTATACGTATCAACTGATTATACGCCATGGAGGCCATTTTCCTTTTTGAATACGCTTCCACAGTCTTTGTCCAACCAAGAACAAACTAGAAGGCAGCAGTTGTTTGATATATATATATATATATATATATATATATATATATATATATATATATATATATATATATATATATCCATTTTATTTATGTAAGCCCTGCTAGGGGGGATAACTAAAATCTACCCTTCTATGCTCATCTAACTACTGTCCGGTCAGTGCAAATCCGGCTAAACCCAGACTGGTAATAACCTTAAAATTAGTCTAAATAAAAACAAAAAAAAACGTTAACAATTTATCAAATTTATTAAATGGAACCAATCATAAAATTGTAAAAAAAGAATAGATTAAAAAACTACCGACACGACTAAACAAAACAGACTTTAACGTGACAAAACAATATACACAAAACATTACGTTCGACTATTTGATGGTGCTGCACCGACTTACGATGTCTAGGATGGTCCAGGCTCTGACACACAGAAACCTCCCTTCATCCGTTCTCGACATCCAAAAGTCCACACCAAACAAAACACTACGTACAACCGCTACGTACAAAACATTACGGACAAAACATTACGTACAAAACAATATATACAAAACAATATATACAAAACACCCAGCCAAGTTGCACAAGCAACCTCACTGGAAGGGGGGGGGAGAAAAGAATAGGAAAACATAAGTAAAATGCATGTAAAATATATGCACAAAATAATAAAGTAAATTTATCAAGTAAATTATACACACAAATTCGCACCAGTTTAGAAAACCTCCTAAACATAACGATCTAAACCACGTGGTCCACAACACACGCCCAAGGGTTTAGAATATACCAAAATACATTTTAAACCAACAAAAAGAATATACCCAGTGGCGGAACTACAGTGCCGCCAGACCCCGCAATACGGGGGGGGGGGGGGGCACGCCGTCTAGGGGGCCCACAACCGCACATAATCATTTTTTTATAGTTAAAATGAATTTTCTTGCATTTTTGACCTAATGTTGTTTTTTTTTTTGAAAAAAAAAAAAGAATACTGTAGCTGCGGTTGGAATATCTTTATTCTATAGACACCATCCCATGCTCTTGTATATTCTTTTTCCTACAATCAAACACACGCTGTTGTCGGCAAAATTCTTTTGAAAAAACATCAATTGCGCGAGAGGCCGCTAGATATTAAGACGGCTTTTTGAGACCATCCCACATTCGGTACTGATGGATAAAAGTACATCGGCGCTTTTTTGTCCCTTTTAAGTTCCTCCCCTCCCGCTCTTAGCCTTACAAGAAGCAAATAGATATTGCCTCAACAACTAAGCTGGCTCGTATCAGTGGTAGTGTAGACAAACTAGCGCCCCAACAACTAAGATCCAAGAAATAAAGTGCCGACATTGTTTACATTTAATAACAACTGTTCTAGAAAAGAAGGCAAACGTCTCAAATAAATACACGAATGATTGCGTGTTATATATATATATATATATATATATATATATATATATATATATATATATATATATATATATATTAGCTTCGACACTGGCACCTTGATAGTGGTTTTGTAAATAACAAACAGATAACAGATATAATACAGTAGTGATATTATATAGTAGCTAAGACATGCTGTTGCGTAAAAATTTAAAAAATATATATACACATGAGCTGTAGTGTCAAAGATAGGCAAACGTTCAAACCACTTCCATAAATTATTTCCCTTTTTCAAATAGCCAAATAGGGGTGCTCATAAGCTCCTTTTAATAGATTTGTAATAATCAAATTAAAAAGCAATTACTTATCTTAATTATTTTTTTTAAAATAAGTACTAAAGAATGGTAAAGTATAATAATGAAGTGTGGTTAAAATTAATAATATAAATACAAAAAAAAAACTTAAAAATAAACATAACGCGAGACACCATTACTTATACAAAGCTTCCTGATTTATATACTTTTGACCAACTTAATGATTATAAGTATTAAGGCAAACATAAATGAAAACAAAGATTTTCAAAACAGACTAATTTTAATTGCAAATAAAAGTATTTTAAAAAAAAAATCAAAACAGACTAATGCACTCATACACATGACATGTTGTGGTAAGATTTAATTGAATTTTTCTTTCAAAACCCGATCAGGCCAGAAATGAGTATCCTATGTTCGTATTGTGTGTTAGGTTTTTGTTTTCGTTTGTATTTGTAATTGTGTTAGCGTTATGTTTGCGTTTTGTTGTTTTGGTTTTGGCTGGTTGTGGTTTGGGTGGGCAATGCCGGGTTTATGATGATTACTAAACACACAGGTAATGGTCTTTAACAGAAAGGTTTTTCTCAGAAGACAGAGCAGTATGCATGGCCTGAGAGTTCTATCACAACCTTACTGAGAACAGTACTAACAGGGAAAGCTGCTAGTGTATATAATGCTCAATGTTCCCTCTAAGCTGCGCGGTTGCGCGGCCGCGCAGTAGTTTTGAGCTGCCGCGCAGTGATTTTGTAAAATAAATATATCCGTGTATAAGACTTTTAGAACACCGCGCACAGAAAATAAATTTTGCACACTAACTTTCCCCCCTTAGAAGGAATATTGATAATGCTCTCTCTCGGGTTGTCCAAGGCAATTATTGGCTAGTCAAAGCTGCTATCCTAAAAGCTTACGAGCTTACTCCAGAGGCTTATTGGCAGAAATTCCGGAAGCTCATGAAGCAGCCTAGTCAGTCATATGTGGAGTTTTTGTTTTAAAAGGAGAACGTTTTGTCCAGGTGGCTCCATTCGGAAGAGATCAAAGAGTTTGAACAACTCAAATCTCTGATACTGCGAGAACAATTCCTCAATTCCCTCCCCGAAGAAGTTCGTCTACATATCCTAGACTCTAGGTTATCTGACATTAAGAAAGCTGCAGAGTCGGCGGACATCTATACTCTGGTCCACAAGAAACCTCCAGTGTCCAGCAATCGGCACAACCCAGTACTCCCCCTCGTTAGCAACAGTCCTCCTATTGGCCAATCTCATAAAGCATTGTTATCTTCGGTCCCAGAGACAGCGAGACAACAGATAGTTTGTGCGCACACCAGCGCTTAATGCTTTCTCCCCTCAAGCTGCAAGTTCACAGTTGAACACTATTGATCGGGATGACACTATTCCTGACTGACCACAGGATAGGAATTAATCTTCTACCACCTAGGTACAGTCATCGTTTGACTACCCACTCCACCGTCCAGTTACTTCAGAGGCAACCGATTTTCGGGTAAAGAAAAGGGTTGGCTTTCGTCTTTCCTGGCTGATGCTGAAATAAATATCCTTGGTCATCCATCATCTAAGCGGAAGATTGTTGTCTTGCGAGACACAGGGGCTAAAGTTATTCTACCAGTATGTATTACTGATATAACTGATGATTTAATTGCAAAACAAAACATTTTTGACCCAGGAAGGCGTGTAACATCGACATTTGTGAAAATATCGATTTCGATTTATACTTTATATACGAGAAAGAATAAATGGGGTGAAAATGAGTGGATTAAAATTTATTTAGTGAACAGGAAGTGGGTAGAAAGATAAAAATGAAAAGATTGTACGGAAAGATAGTGATTTTTACTTTTTCGGATACTGAGTATAGAAGAAATAAACCGGGAGTGATCTCCCCTAAACTTTCTCGAATATTCTTATATAAAATAACAGGGGATGGGAACTCGGGCTATAGACATGATTTTTAATCCATTTTAAATACTTAAAGTTTTAAAAATAGAATAAAATCGCGTAGACAAATTAATTGCACACCAAGTGAACGCCAAATAAAAAAGCGCATAATAGTGCGCAATATTATTAGTACTTTTAAAATTTACATTAGTTTTTTGAGAAATCGGAAGTAGCGTAAAGTACTACTTCCAGTCAACGGAAATTACTCAAAATTTAACAGAAGGTAGAGAATTAGATCTTTTACTTACATGTGAAATTTCATTTATCTATCTGAAATAGTACTCAAGTTATAGGCTTTTGAAAAATTCAAAGTAGATAAAGTTATTCTACCAGTATGTATTACTGATATAACTGATGATGTAATTCATGATAAACTTAAACCATCAAAATTGTTAAAGTCATCATTTTTGTCTAATCGAGATGAGAAATGTGTACCTTTACCCACACATGAGAATCAGAAATTGTCTCAATTGATTAATGCCTTTCCTTCCATTTTTGGTGATATCCCAAAAGAAGCAAATGTCCCCCCTCATGATGAGGGGGGACATTTGCTGACGTAGATGCCAAACCTGTGAAACAGCATCCTTGCTACGTTAACCCAGAAAAAGCTTTAATCATGAAACATGAGATTGAATACATGTTGGAAAATGATATCATAGAACCCAGTTTTAGTAATTGGAGTTCCCCTTGTCTTTTGGTCCCAAAGGGAAATAGCACATTCAGATTTGTGACAGACTTTTGGAAAGTCAATGCCTTTACTAAGTCTGATTCCTACCCATTGCTCAGAATAGAGAATGTTATTGACAAGATAGGTCAATCCAAAGTCATTTCAAAAATTGACTTATTGTCTGGTTACTGGCAAATTCCTTTGTCAGACCGTGCCAAAGAAATTTCTGCATTTGTATCTCCAAATGGTTTCTATAGGTACAAACGCATGCCTTTCGGAATGAAAAACGCTGTTTCATCTATAGCAGAACCTTTAACTGCCTTATTTAAAAAGGAGTTAGTTATTTGGTCAGATGAATCTAATAATGCATTTTTGGACATTAAAACTTTTCTGTCCAATGCCCCGTCTTGGCTGCCCCAAAGTTTAGTAAACCTTTTAAGCTTGCCATTGATGCCAGTGACACCGCCATTGGTTCTGTATTATTTCAGGAAGATGATCAAGGAATTAATCACCCCATTGCATTTTTTAGAAAACTGAATACTATTCAAAAGAATTACTCCACAACAGAAAAGGAAGCTTTAGCTCTAGTGTTGTCATTACAACATTTTGAAGTTTATGTAACCTCTTCAGTAAACCCAGTCCTTGTTTTTTCTGATCATGACCCACTCAAATTAACTACCAAATTAGGGCAGATATACCATAGAATTCTGAGATGGTGCCCGTATTTTCAAAATTTTAATTTGATAATTAACCCTATCAAAGGTACAGACAATGTAATTGCTGACTGTTTGTCAAGAATTTAGTTTTTACGGTTGTTAACATGATTTTTGTGAGTTATTTTGATTGGTATATCAATTTTCAACTTGTTTACTTAAGTAATTTACCCTTTTTTTAAAGGAGGGGGGGGTGTGACCTACATAGGTCTTCTTTTATTAATGGTTTAATTTTATACAATATTTTATTAATATATAAATGGCCTTGAGCTATCTGTTATTTTTTTTATTTTTATTTTTTTAAAGAGATCTAGATAGCATCTGCAAACGCGCCCTAGTAATAATGTACCCTGTAATCAGAATGTGAATGGTTTGCATTCTGCAGATTCTTAAAATATCATTTTTTTGAAAATGCTTGTTGTTTTCAAGTATAAACATTTTGAAGGTATTTTTCATTATTTGTATTATGTTATAGTAATATATATCGTGGCTCAGCTGATGATATAGCTGACTTTGAATCAAGTAGATTACCCTTTTGGTTTTCTTACATATTTTATTCACATGTATATAGATATTGTTACCCTTAACTAAGGGACTTTGGTGTTATTATAAAACTTGAGAATTATTCCCCTTTAATAAAAATTGTAAAATTGGAATTATTTCCCTTTGATTTTCCTAGGGATTTTTCCTTATATAGAAATTTTGTTGCTACATAGTTTTACATTTTTTGTTTCGTCAGTTTTGTACTGATGTAGGCCTATTGTTTTTGCTTAATAAATCTGCTATTTAAAAGGAGGGGGGTGTGACCTACTTAGGTCTTCTTTTATTAATGGTTTAATTTTATATAATATTTTATTAATATATAAATGGCCTTGAGCTATCTGTTATTTAAACTCAGAAATATTCCACCAGACTCATGTGAGAGAGTTCACAACTGTCTTAAGTCTTAGTTCTAGTATGAGGTGTTTGTGATTTTTTGTGAAATTGTTAGTTGGGTTTTACAGTTTTGAATTTTGAGTAAAAATGCAAAGTTGAGAAAATATTATCTGGCAAGTGTGAGAACGAGAAGTCGGTGACCTACTTACAAACCCTATACTACTACACAAAAAATATATCCGGGTCCTCGGCTATGTCCACTGTTGCTGCCTCTATGCAATCGTCGCAGTAGGTAATGCTGGTAACAGGAGGATCTGACTTATTTCCTTGTTGCACTTCAACAGTGTTGGTGGTAACAGGAAGTTCTGGTTTGTTATTTCCTTGTTGCACTTCAACAGTGTTGGTGGTAACAGGAAGATCTGGCTTGTTATTTCCTTGTTGCACTTCAACAGTGTTGCTGGTAACAGGAAGATCTGGCTTGTTATTTCCTTGTTGCACTTCAACAGTGTTGGTGGTAACAGGAAGATCTGGCTTGTTATTTCCTTGTTGCACTTCAACAGTGTTGGTGGTAACAGGAAGATCTGGCTTGTTATTTCCTTGTTGCACTTCAACAGTGTTGGTGGTAACAGGAAGATCTGGCTTGTTATTTCCTTGTTGCACTTCAACAGTGTTGGTGGTAACAGGAAGATCTGGCTTGTTATTTCCTTGTTGCACTTCAACAGTGTTGGTGGTAACAGGAAGATCTGGCTTGTTATTTCCTTGTTGCACTTCAACAGTGTTGGTGGTAACAGGTGGGTCCTCTATCTCTTTTCTTCCTTCTTGCTCTCCCACAGTGTGGCTTCCATGTATGGGCGCTTCCACCACATCACCCGCACACCTTTCTAGATACGCGTTGAGCTCACTAATTGTCTCACGCAGAGAAGTTTCTTGATCTGCTGTACACGATAAAAACAAGTCTTTAAATATTAGAAGGACGGAGAGAAAAAAGTAAATTACCCCATAAATCATGTAACAAATTTTTTTAAAAGTCTTTAAATATTAGAAGGATAAAGTAAACTACCCTATATACTAGAAGTGACACGCTTCCATGACAAATTATCTCAGGACTAATGATCTCAGACAAACTATTTTTTTCTGATATAATTTGTCCATGAGATATTTTGTCTCGAACATTTTCTCTAGATAAGCGCTACCACTAATGCAAAAAGAGCACAAGAAAAAAGTTAAGCCCCGCCACTTTTTGCCAGCTCCAATTTAATGTACGCCAGCCGCCTTGGAATATTTCTGATGTCTAAACATTTAGATTTTTAAACGCACGCCATATAACCAACTGATCCGCCTCTAGGGCTAGGGTTAGCGTTAGGGTCATGGTTAGCGTTAGGGTCAGGGTTAGCGTTAGGGTCATGGTCAGGGTCATGGTTAGGGTCAGTGTTAGCGTTAGGGTCATGGTCAGGGTCATGGTTAGGGTCAGTGTTAGCGTTAGGATCAGGGTTAGCGTTAAAAACTAGTAAAAGTTTTTGTATCCTCTTTTTTATAACCTTCTTTGGCTGGCGGGGGTTAACGTTTTGGCGGGGCCTTTCTGGACAAAATGCCATTATTGTCTACTACATGTATATATTTTTACCCTCTCTTCTTCTTCGGGTACTTTGGCTTCTCCTTTTTCTATAATACACCGTAGCCACTATTATCATGGCCACAAGCACAACAGCGCCAACGCCTACACCCCAGCCGATGGCGGACTTTGAAGCTGTCTCTATAACAGGAAACATAATTCCAACTCAAAAACATGAAACAATTAACATACTGAAATATTATTTACAAAACTACATTCAGCTGTTAGCCTAGTTTCTATATCATTTTAAAATGTGTACAGATGACTACATTCAACTGTTAGCCTAGTTTCTATGTTAAAATGTTTACAGATGACTACATTCAGCCGTTAGCCTAGTTTCTATGTTAAAATGTGTACAGATGACTACATTCAGCTGTTAGCCTAGTTTCTATATCATGTTAAAATGTGTACAGATGATCATTGTTACATTACTTATAATTATAAGAGTAGACAACATCAAGTTCACAGCTCTGACGACACACTCTAGACTCATTTATAGCCAACTCACATCAACAACACGGTTACTCAGATACTCGACTTTCAAGGGACATCACTAAGATATATATAACACAAGGGACATAACAATAACTAACAAGACATAATGTAACAATAATTTGACAAATCAGCTAATCTGAAACCAAGGTGTGGATTAGCTGTCTTTACACAGGTTGTGTTAAGTGCTCACCCAGTTATATGAGCAAGACTAAAAAACGTTTTTGACGGTTTATTATTCTTTTATTATACAAGAATAATTGCTAGAAATACTAGTTGAAATCATTTCTGTCTGCAAGGTGACTAATGTATGCGCATTTAATGCTATGCTATAGTTAGGCAGCGCAAGGGAATTTTTTCTTTTACAAAAAGATATCGGCGAATAAGAAAAACAATTTTGTATCAAATTTGTCAAATTTTACCTGAGCTTTCTGGAACTTTTGCCGTCGTGTTAGCATCTGAAGAAAAATATTTGTTTAAAGAGTCATTTTGATGTCATTTCAAGTTTTGTCATCTTGATGTCATTTCAAGTCTGTGTTGTCATTTTAATGTCATTTCAAGTCTGTGTTAAAATTTCATGGTTTTCATCAAACGGTTTGATGATCGCCAGGAGAGTTTGAAATATGTCATATTATTTAAGACTTCTATAGTTACGAACATAATATGTATCAAACTTTTATCTGTTTTCTATTTAATGCTACATTTATTGAAGACTTACGGAAAATTATATAGCAGAAGTTTTGTGAGCAGCAGTAGTTGTGAAAGCTATTTAATAACCATGTAGGCCTAGTAGCAATTTCTTAAATTTCTAGTTGTGTTTTACAAGCTTTAATTTAACTTGCTTCCTCTGTCATCATGGATCAAAACTGGCGAGCGAAATTTCGACCACTCCTTAAAGACCAATTTCTATGAAACTCGGCAAGTGGGTGAAGATCCGGTTCACTAAACCGCAAACAAAGGTTGCATTCAAAGTTTCTTGGGTGGGGGAGGGGACACTGGTAAATGTATATATTTTCTATATCAATTATATTTCGATCCGGGTGGGGGGGGGGACCCCCAAAGAAATGAAGAAATTTTGCATGCAGACCACTTTTAAGACCACTTTTAAGACCACTTTTAAGATTAGACAAATAAATTAGGCAGTAATGTTCTTGCCAGACAGATAGATCAGAGGCGTAGCGATGGGGGGCAGGGGGGTACATATGTCCCCGGGCGCAGACCTTAGGGGGCGCATAAATGGGTTGTAAAAACTAAAGTTTGAGGGGGGAGGTGCAAATCCAAAGTTTGAGGGGGGGGGGGGTGCAAATTAAAAATTTGCTATTGTTGGGGGCGCCAAATTGAAAGTTTGTCCCCGGGCGCCGGGAAGGGTCGCTGCGCCTCTGAGATAGATAGACAGATAGAATAGTGAAACAGTTATATAGAATTCGTTTTTTCTTTTAATTAAGTATTAAAATACATAAAATAGCAACCTAAGCTTTTCTTTTTAGTTATTTAAACAGAAGACCTACTTCATTATTATATTTATATAACTTCATTAATTTTTCTCCTGTTTAGTGCATTATTGCATATAAGCTTGTTATTAAAACGTTTTTCATGAATTTTGTATTCTCTGATAGGACGGGCAGCGTAAGTAAGAGGTAAGTTACATTACTCGACTTACATCATTCAGAGCAAACAGGGGAGTTTTTCGATTACTTTAGTATTTTATTATTTTTTTCAAACCAGACAGTTCCGACGACGCGCTTTAACTTGTCTACCGCTAGATCTTAAACTGACTTGACATAAACAACACAGCTTTTCAAAACAAACTACACACTCAAGGGACATAACCAAGTTAAATATAACACAAGACATAACGTAACAGGGTGTTGGGTCCAATTCTCTATTTTATTTTTAATAATATATACACGATCCCAGAGAAAAAAAAATCTTAAGAGACTCACATGTGCAAGCATAAAATAACCAGAATATAACTAAAAGTACGGCAAATGATAGTAAAAATGATTAAGTTATATGTCGTGTCAAAGTTGAAAATGAAAAGTTAATTTAGTAGAATATCAAAAGTGTATCTGTTTTAAAATTTCTATAAAATGTTAGTACTGTCTGACTTAAAATCTAACATGCATAACTGTCTAGGTTATGTATTCAACAAAAATGAATCTTACTTTGCGCAGTTTTGCAACCATCTGGTAAGGTACTAAGTGCGGCGTTTATGAGTTTCTCCCACGTTATCTCACCAAATCCTGCAGTAGTGTTAAATTTTAACACTAACACCTCTAGAATCTCTCTTAATTAAAGAAAAAATTATAAGCTATTAAATTTTATCATTTATAACAAATTTTGAACATGTATAATTTAGTTTATATTAAATTAATATAAAAATATTTTGTAGCTAAAAGGAAGGGGAAAACTTTAGTTTTAAAAAAGGCTATTGGGATTATGAGCCATGTTTCTTATTATAAGCACTCTTTTTATAGTAAAACATATATGTTGTGTTGTCGTTTTAAAATCTAATGGTCGTTGCTTGTTTTTTTTTTTATCAAAACAATCGCAGTCGAATACGGTCACTAAATCTACCTGTTTTACTGTGTAATTTTGAATTTAGACACTCTTGCCACATAGTATTTCAGTCCCACATTTATTCTAAAATGCCTTTTATAAACTCCTAACTGTACAAATGTTAGTTTGTAAGGCGTACACGCTAAGTCTACGGATATTTTAATAGATATTCAAGATTTTTACTGACGGTTTATCTTTGCTGAGAATAATGTTTGATCGGGTGGATTATCGCGTCATTAAGAAAAGAATGGCTCACTATTGTTACAAGTTAAGAGTTCACACGGAATGTCTCATGGACAACTTCCCGAAAGACATTTGACATTTGGACTTGAGTCACATTGGGAAAAATGCCCGGCTCCCCAGGAGCACAATGTACACCATCTCGCCCAGTTTCCCACTCACCCAGTGTAAACGCCTCTAAAGGAACTCCGGTCTAGTTTCGTCGAAGATTTCGAAACAAACTCGCTGATAATCTGAAATCAAAGTAAAAATCTATTCCTAAAACTGTGTGACAAATCAATCTAATCAAAGCATCGACGACTCTACATGATGCAATAAGTGAAGGGAATAAATGTATAAATGTAAATAAATCACTGAGTACTACCTTTATAACAATATAAGACTATTGCCAGCTGGTAATAAAAACAGACAGACTTTATACTAAGTTATGTTTTGCTTGCAACTAGCGCTCTAAAGTTAAAATAATTTATTCTGTCCTGTTAGAAATTAGGTAGCTCTGTATTTTTACCGTAGGAGAATGAAAAAATATTATGGCTCAAATTCTGAAAAATTCTTACTTGTTCTGTCAAGCAATCAAAGTTGACCGCGCCTATGCCATAAAGATGGCTGCTGCAGAGGTATTCCACTGTTGATATAATTCAATATTGTTCGAACATTTAATTGAAGTTTATTTGGTTTAAAGAAAAATATTTTTGTTATATTGTAATGGGTTTACAAGCGGTTCGCGTCTTCTTCATCAAATCTTTCAAATGCGTTGTGTTAAAGTAATGTGTTATTAGCTTATTGCGCGTATGGTTTGATGAATAGGACCTACAAAACTAACTTATTGCGCGTATGGTTTGATTAATAGGACCTACAAAACTAACTTATTGCGCGTATGGTTTGATTAATAGGACCTACAAAACTAACTTATTGCGCGTATGGTTTGATGAAAAGGGCCTACAAAACTAACTTATTGCGCGTATGTACTGATCCATAGTGCCTACAAAACTAACTTATTGCGCGTATGGTTTGATGAATAGGGCCTACAAAACTAACTTATTGCGCGTATGTACTGATCCATAGTGCCTACAAAATTAACTTATTGCGAGTATGGTCTGAGCAATAGGGCCTACAAAACTAACTTATTGCGAGAGTAAAGTAAAGTAAACGTCACCTGTTTCTGTGACCTCGGCATATGTAGGGATAGTGTAGTCAGCTAGGCAGCCATCCAAACAGAATGAACTCAGAAAACATCCATTGATTTAAACCCGGAATCAAACTCGAGACTTTCGGGTTAGCATTCTAGCGGCCTACCGCGAGGCCTAACCGTATTTTTGTTGTGGTATTGATGTTTCGGTACGCGTACAATGACCACTTGGAAACACGCCATTTAGAAACTTTTTTATATTGGTTACATCAACAACACTAAACGCAAAGTATAAAAACACACGATCAACAAAATTACTTTAATTTCCTCCGGACCCCCCACCCCCCCTCCTACCCACTATCCCACTAGTTGTTAACTAGACAGGGAACTACGGATACTTAATGATAAGTCTAGACCAGATTATATATATATATATATATATATATATATATATATATATATATATATATATATATATATATATATATATATATATATTTATATATATAAATATATGTATATATATATATATATATATATATATATATATATATATATATATATATATATATATATATCAGGGGCCCCCAAAATATTTGAGCCCAAGCTTAATCCGACCCCGGACAAATATCGACGACTGATAAAAGCACACCGGAGGAAGCAATTAAAATAAAAAGCTTGTAAAATAAACGTGAACAACTAGACTCTAATACTTGGCGCGCATTTTAGGTAATTCCCTATAATTGACACACCAGCATTGCCTAGTTTGTTTGATTTCCATTATCAAGCGACAAGAAAAAATAACATTTTGAAAATTATTTTGCAATTTTTGTTTACTCATCGAAAATATTAATAAGAACAGATAGATGTACTGTAGAAAGGCGTGGAATTAAATTTTATAAACACAAAACTACTGTTTTAATGACAATTAAAATGAATTTCGAATGATTGGATCTTTTGTTTGAGAGTTTGCACATTAATATTCAGTGTTGGCAACCTTACGTCCCTTTGTTGTGTGTGTACACGTAATTCAACATCCTGCTAGGAACGCTAAGCAGTCTTGGGTTTAATTTAATGAAATCTTTGAAGAGATTTCTAACATCAAAGTAAAAAAACAACTAGTGTATACGTATATCAAGTAAGTCTGATATTCTTATCCATGAAAATTAATTTAATTTGGGTTATAATGTAAAATCGCCTTGATATTTTTAAAGACTATCTTATCTAGCTCTAGAACCTTGATGTAGATCTAGATCTAGATTTAGATCTAGGTCTAGATCAGAAGTAGCCTACTTAACCTGTTTGAAGTTACTAAATCCCACCAGCTTTATGTGCGCATTACCGAACCTTATAGAAAAATCTGGTTTTTTTTCACATTCAAAACACAGGTAGGCTTATATTTTAGCTCAAAATGAACAGTTTATCATCACTATGTTCAAAGAACAAAACCATTAGAATATGATATTGACACGACGGACCAACACAACAGTTATAAGCTCATTACTGGGGCAAGATATAGAAATAAGAATCTATTTTCATCACAGCAAGTATGTATACCCGTGCCTGTATACTTGCCGCTGACACGATTAGTGACGTATGTGCCTCTTTCGTTGGAGGGGGCGGGGGAAAGCGGTGGTAGACTTTCTGAAAGAAACTCTGGTGTTATCTCGCTCAGACGCACTTACTATGTCGCGCTGTCGAGTTTTGGAAATGTCCATGGGGGTCTGCCGCTGCTTCTATTGACCGCACAGGCGAAATCCGACCGGAAATTATGAGTGTGTCTATGTCTTTATCTCCGTCAAACTCCTGAGATTGACTCAACGAACCCCTGGGTTCGATCTAACCCAGGTTCAGAACCACTGATTTAGATTTAGTATCAATGAATATAGAATATAGAAATAGATACAGACATAGACTTCATCTAGAAGTAGATGTAGATCTAGATCTAGAACTAGATTAACATTTTTGACTTTAAAAAAAAAAATATCAAACTTTAATTAAAGTTTGGATTAACTAAGGAAGCGGTGTAGACGGTTCTAACAGCGTTATACCGTTATCATGTAATATGTTAGTGTAATATGTTGTATGTTAACGCTTCAAATAGTCGTCTTGGTCAATATAAAATATGACCCAAAAAAATAAGTTACTTTTTTTTTTGCTTGGTCAAAATAAAATATGACTAAATATAATGAATAATTACTGATTTGAGACTTTCTTGTAGACAACTTACTTGTCCACCTAGCAATACATATCGTTGTTAATTAATAAACCAAAACAAAATAAATAGCTGTGAACCTTCTGAATTTAAAATTTGGAGTCCCTAATCTACTGAGCTCTGAGTTTATAATCTGGGGTCCTGACCTACTGAGCTCTGAGTTTAAAATGTGGGACCCTGACCTAATTAAGTTTGAGTATAAAATAAGGGGTCCTGACCTACTGAGCTCTGAATTTAAAATGTTGGGCCCTGACCTACTGAGCTTTTTATTTTAAATGTGGGGCCCTGAATTACTGAGCTCTTTATTTAAAATGTGGGGCCTGTCCTATAAAGATCGTTGTATAAATTGTAGGGCCCTGATCTACTGAGCCCTGACTTTTAAATGTGAGGCCCTGACCTAATGAGCTCTGAGTTTAAAATGTGGGGCCCTGACCTACTGATCTGTCTTTGAAGGATTTAAACAAGTGCGACTTTATGGTACCCAGATCTTTGGGTACCCCATATAGTTTTTCCTTGAGTGGTGTGTATAGGGGCCAGTGTTTAGATAGCGCCTGGTTGTACAAGGGGTAGTCCTGAAGGACGTGCAATGTATTCTCCGTGACCATGCCACAAGGGCAAGTTTCGCTAGAACCAACGTTTATTTTTTATACATTATTGTGTTGTTTCAGTCTATGGTGACCTGTTCTGAGTCTGAAGATAATGAGTTGTTCTTTGTATGTTAATTTGTAAATTCCGTCACGATGAAGCCCACAAAAGCCAGCTGGTGGCTCCTCTATCCTTGATTGTGAAGCCATGGGCAAGGACCTGAAGTTTAAATCTACAGGCCCATATAGTAACAAAAAAACATTGTTGTCCTGCAGTGGAATTAGAGGGAGCTAACAAACTATTAGTTCTATTGCTTTCCTCCATCATAAAATTAAGCAGCGCCTGTCGGCATGTTATGCGCCATATGATATGGTCCGTTGACTCCGACTTTGGTATTCAAAGCGAATCCTTATATCTAAGGACCTCTTCCCAATCCGCCACCTGGCTACGCGCTTGGTTGTAGATGTCTCACCAAGTGAGCTGTCTCTAAAATGTGAGGCCCTAACCTATTCACCTTTTTATGAAAATCTGGAGCCCTAACCTACTCGGTGTACATTAAAATAAATGTGTTATTACAAGCAAATCATTTTTTGAACGAAAACAAACGATGAACTCCTGTTAATCTTTAGGTTAAAAGTGAAGCTATTGAACAACTGTATTTTTGTAATTGTATATTACTTGCATCATACAGCTTCCCTTAATACAACATAACATAGTATCAAAGCTCTTCTCCACTATATAATTAAAAGAGGCCCCTCCTCCTTTTCGCTTAAACTACATTGAACCTTTATAAATTTTCAGGATCCTATTTCAAAAAGTGTGAACCATCAGAAAAAAATGAATTGGAGACTATTGATATTGAGTCTGTGTTTTATTCTAATGGGTAAATACTATTATAAATAAATAAATAAGTATATATATATATATATATATATATATATATATATATATATATATATATATATATATATATAATGCATTCCTACTCCTAAGCTAAGTCCATATTTTAATAACTCCGCCTAAAAATACACGATTGGTAACGCGTTGATGAAACCTTTATAAAATGTTTTATCACCCTGAGTAGGACTAATTTGCAACAACGTGGCGGCTGGTACGCTAGAAAACATATACAATCAATGTGTTACAATTGGAGAAACTATCTCCACTAAAAAAAAAAAGAAAACAGGACGTTTTAATTGATGAGGGTAAGAAGGAACTGAGGTGGTAAAAGTTATAATTGCCTGTAGAACATTTGAAGCAAAACTGTAGTCTAAAGTATCCTCGATAATATAATATAAATATTAGATACATATTATCAATATATAATTATAATCCGTTTGAAGTATGACAAATAAATTATAATCTGTTAAAAATACATCTGTTAAAATTAGAGTAAGTTTGCAGAATTCCCTATCCACTATGTCATTTAAGAACACGTATAATGGTTTATTTCTTATATTGTGATGTTTCTTAATACTTTTTTAATACAGGTTATAAGCAAAATAGTTATGTTTTTTTTAAATTAATTATGCCTGTTTATTGAGAGATGAAAACAATCACAGCTAGCAACATTGTTAGTCCATTTTCTTGACTAAGATTTAATTATCCAAGCATTCAAATGTATCATTATACCTTAACCCTGATTCAAAAGTAATAATCAATTCTTTGTACCATCGACTTGTTAAAGTTGTGGCCTAATACATGACTCTTATAAAATAATAGACTTGGTTCAAGATGTACATCTGCTACCCACCTCGCAAGAATATCTCAACGAAAACGGCATGATAGCAACCATAGACGGCTATGTACCACGGTGTCCCGGTTGTGTCTTGTTTAAGACAGATGATCTCCTTATCTACGGCACCATGCACGTCCCAAAAGAAAGGCTTTATCTGTTAAATACTGGGCGATTTTACGTCGAACGTTGTGGTTATCCAGAGGATGATAAGTGTTCAGAATATAAACGGGATTGGTATCTGGTATGTAAAAATTGTTTTTATTTCCTTTCGATAATTTTTTAATAATTTTTGTTATAAGGAAATGCTTTTATTTTTTTAAAGAATTTAATTGATCAAATTTGATCCGATTCACATAATCCAACGTAACATTAAACATAAATCTTTACAAAAGTTATTTCAAAAAGCTAAATCCAAGTATCAATTTATTTCTAATTTTTGGAATGAAAATGTTTATTCAAACTTTACTTTTCGCTTCTACCTGACATAAACCTCAGCCAAAATCGTATTGGTAATATTTCCTAAATTGTTGATTACCAGGTAATTATTTGACGCGTGCTTTACGGAATGAAAGATACATTAAATCGAATAATTACCGTAAAGCTTCAAGTATGATGTCGAAATTCGATCGCAAATCATAGAGCTGGACGTGTGTATTTACTTTCGCCAAAAACCTGAAACTGACTCATCGAACACTTTGGTTCAATCGAACCTAGAATAAATACCACTGGAATAATGGAATTTTGAGGAAAATATTTATAAAACAGATATGGTCATAACGCAATGTGCTTTACTACACGTTCAACGATATTAGTGACAAAGCAAAGCAATAACTAAATAGCTAAAAATACGATACATTTAAAATAACATAGGCTACCAATACATATTAGAAAAACCAAATTATATAAATTATTAGTCAACACAACACCATAGTAAATGCACATACTGATTAAAAAAGTTAAATGATTCCGTTAAAAACAAGACTTTTCAATGGTATTTATGTTGTTTATTGAAGTAATTTTGGACGAGAAAACTGTTTACATTTCCTAGCGTACGTCTTAATACGTAGATCTATAGATCTGGATCGAATTTGAATGAAATAGTTCATTTCTTCATATTTTAAAATTGGAAGATGACGCCATTAGTTTTGTGTTCTTTCTGTAGCTAAAACATTGGCATGTGACGTTATTGTTTATTGCGTTTTTGTCAAAACAATAAACACTTTTCCGGTTGCATAATTAAAATGCGTTTCTACATTGGAATATGCCTTTATTTTTATTTTACTTCTTTAAATAAAAATCAGTTTATACATTTAAAACATAAACCATATTATTTACAACAAAAGTCAGTAACTTTATGCTCTCCATATATTGCTGAATTTACTGATCACATAACCTCAGAAATGTTGCACACACACAGAGAGAGAGAGAGAGAGAGAGAGAGAGAGAGAGAGAGAGAGGAGTGCACACGTGGTATTTTATATATTAGGATTCTATTTTTTGTAAAAAGCGGGTTTGATCTCCGCTAAACTTTCTCAAATATTCTTGGATAAAAGTAATACAAAGTATAGAGGAAGTATTTTAATCGTGCAAAAAAAAAATCCCTCAGTCGGAAAAACATAGTTTTGCAATTGTGTCCGTAAGTCTGTGTGTATGTGTGTATTTGTGTGTGTATGTGTGTCTGTGAACACGATAAATTGAGAACAGTTACAGCTAGGTTGATGAAATTTAGTATATAAGTATTATATCAAATTCGTAGCTCTGTATCAACTTTTCATCGGTTTCAGGTAAATGGAAGTGGAACTTATTCTACTTTCAATTTTTCAAAAGCCTATAACTTAAGTACTGTTTCAGATAGATAAATGAACTTTCACAATTAAGAAAACAATCTACTTCTCTGCCTTCTCTCAAATTTTGAGTAATGCCGTAGAGCGGAAGTAGTAATTTACGCTATATCCGATTTCTCAAAAAAACGCATGTGAATTTATAAATTGCTAGCTGTCCCGGACAGGCCTTCCACTGGCCTTTGTCAAAAACCTATCTGTAAAGGACCATGACTTGTGTCTTTAGTAATCAGCATATACCCGGCATTGCCCACGCTAACTACAGCCAACCAAAACCAAAATTAAAAAACATAATACAAACGCAAACACAAATGCAAACCCAATCCCAAACCCAACCACAAACGCAAACACAAAGAAAACACAAACGCAAATGAAAAAGCAAACAAAAACAAACCAAATCCAAGCGCAAATACAAACCCAAATAAACCGGTAGTGATCTCCCCTAAACTTTCTCGAATATTCTTATATAAAATAAACAGGGGATGGTAACTGGGGATATAGTTATGATCTTTAATCCATTTTAAATACTGAAACTTTTAAAAATAGAATAGAATCTCAGTAAAAAACAATTGCGCACCTAGCGAACGCCTAATAAAGGTGTGTATAATAGTGCGCAATAGTATTAGTACTTTATAAATTTACATTAGTTTTTTGAGAAATCGGAAGTAGCGTAAAGTACTACTTCCGGTCAACGGAAATTACTCAAAATTTAACAGAAGGTAGAGAATTAGATCTTTTACTTACATGTGAAATTTCATTTATCTATCTGAAATAGTACTCAAGTTATAGGCTTTTGAAAAATTCAAAGTAGAAAAAGTACCACTTCCGGTTATCCGAAATCGCTCAAAAGTTGATACGGATCTACGATTTTGATATAATACTTGTATATGAAATTTCATCAACCTAGCTGTAACGGTACTCAAGTTATCGTGTTTACACACGGACACACACACACACACACACACACGGACACACAGACATACGGACAAGATTGCAAAATTATGTTTTTCCGTATCAGTGAGATGTAAAACGTCGAGATTTGCAAAAATCTCGATTTTTTTTTTTTTGCACGATTACAAAACTTTCTCTATACTTCGTATATACGAGAAAGTAAAAAGGTATGCACTATGGTGAGGTAAAAAAAAAAAGAAAACGTTCATCAAAAACAAATTCCCCTTAGTGCGCCAAAAAAGACACAACGAATTCCACTATCCACTGTGTGCGCAAAATAAGACACAAATAATAAACTGCTGGAATTCCCGTTCTCAAATAATTAAAATCAAATTTAATAATTAGCAAACAGTACGTTCAGTTTATAAAATAAATGTAAGGCAATATTTAAAATACCTACCACATTGCACTTGATCAATCCACGCTAATTATTTTTTTCTCCCAAAACCAAGAGAAAGTGATAAAAACTAACCCCCCCCCCCCCCTTCCCGTTGTAATGTTTTTTTTATATAGGAAAGTAATTGTGTTTTCCTAATTTATCAAGGGATGTAATGAATGCTAATGAACAAAATCTAAATAATTTTAGGCACAATTAGAATTTTTATGAGAGGTGATACATTTCCTAAACAATTTGTTTGATGGACATGCCGGCAATTATCACTATAAGTTTGAAAAAATGAGAATTGTTTTACAACACCTTTAATATTAATTTTTAAAATCATTAATTTAGACGATGAGCACTTTAGACGCACAACACTATGACGACGAAGTCAATTTTTTCGTATATCTTTTTTGAATCCGCAGTCCCCCTCTATATACAGAATTGAATTTTCTCGGCATATACATGTGTCCGTTTGAATTTATATTTTCTTAATCACAAAAAAATAAAAATAAATTAGACTAACAATATTCTGCAGTATTATACACATATAGTTTGGTGTTCACTTTGTGCGCGATTCTTTTATCTACAAGATTCTATTCTATTTTAAAAAGTGTAAGCAATTTAAAATGGCTTAAATAGCATGTCTATATCCCGAGTTGCGATCCCCCGTAGTGTTATATAAGAATATTCAAGAAAGTTTAGGGGAGATCACTTCCGGTTTTTTTTTTAAATATGAGATATATTTCATTTATCGGTCTGAAACAGTACTCAAGTTATATGCTTTTGAAAAATTGATAGTTGAATACGTTCCACTTCCGCTTATCGGAAATAGCTCAAAAGTTGATACAGAACTACAAATTTGTTATAACACTTGTATACAAAATTTCATCAACCTAGCCGTAAGTGTACTCAAGTTATCGTGTTTGCAGACACACATACACACGCATACACACATACACACATACACATACAGAGAGACATACAGACAAGATTGCAAAACTATGTTTTTTTTCCGACTCATGGAGGTTTAAAACGTCGAGATTTGAAAAATCTTGATTTTTTTTTGCTCGATTACAATACTTTCTCTATACTCTGTATACGAGAAAGTAATGAAATGTTTCACATCTATATTTATAGCAGTGCGCTTATTTTGATGAATTTTCGAGAGGATGCAACGCAACAAGAAGAAAGTACAATCAAGACTGTTGGTGCGATGACAGCACCCCTAAACGCTGGTATGCACTTATTCGCAGCCACTGGTTCAAACGGGAAGACACGGCGTTTCGGTTTGTTTTTGACCCGGCTCCTCGGATTGATACTCACGCGGACAGGGCTCCGTTTGAAAGGAACAACAGTTTATTTATACCCGAGCTTATCGGTAGGTCAATGTTAATGGAAATCCCTAGCTCGGCTCCGTCAGTGACCATCTCCTTTCCAAACGTTTCGCGTGTTTTAGTGCCAGAATTTAAGTGAATGTGCGTGATGAATGACTGTGATAATTCAGTGGAGGATCTAAATGTTTGTGTGTGTGTGTGTTTGTGTGCGGGTGGGGGGGGGGGGGGGCTGGCAGTTAAAAGGGTTCAAAATCAGACAGTAAAAAAGTAAAAAATGATATCTCAAATGATATGTTTATGTTTATGTTTATGTTTATGTTTATGTTTATGTTTATGTTTATGTTTATGTTTATGTTTATGTTTATGTTTATGTTTATGTTTATGTTTATGTTTATGTTTATGTTTATGTTTATGTTTATGTTTATGTTTATGTTTATGTTTATGTTTATGTTTATGTTTATGTTTATGTTTATGTTTATGTTTATGTTTATGTTTATGTTTATGTTTATGTTTATGTTTATGTTTATGTTTATGTTTATGTTTGTGTTTGTGTTTGTGGTTGTGGTTGTGGTTGTGGTTGTGTTGGTGTTGGTGTTGGTGTTGGTGTTGGTGTCTGTGTCTGTGTCTGTGTTTGTGTTTACGCCTACGCCTGTCTGTCTGTCTGTCTGTCTGTCTGTCTGTCTGTGCGTGCGTGCGTGCTTGCGTGTATGTGTGTGTGTGTGAAAATATATATATAATATAATGTATATTCTTTTATGTAAAGAGCGTGGCCATATTGTCTTAAGGCGCCCTCCGGTATTTGGTATTTTCAAATCCACTAGCGGATCTGGGTTCTTGAGTCCAGGTACGTACTTAACTTTCCATACTTTTCCTTATACCAGCATATTTAGCTGCTTTCTTTAACAGCCATAGTTCAATCCAGTGTTTCTTCCAGACTTTTTTCTCCGGGGGGGGGGGGGGGCACTTGAAATCTTCGAGGGGGGGAGGGGCGGTAAACTTTCTTCGGGGGGGGGGGGGGGGCGGACACTGTTAAAAGTATATATTTTCTATATAAATTAATATAAGTTTCATTTCGTTAGAGGGGGGGGGGAGGGAGGCGGTAGAATTTTTCGGGGGTCTTTGCCCCCCCCCCACCCCCCGAAGAGATGCTTGGAAGAAACTCTGGTTCAATCAATATGGTTACGGTTAGAGCAAGTTTAACTTTGTATGGTTTTTTCTAGGGTCATGTTTAGTTCAGAGCTGTTTCTAAAGTTAGAGATAAGATTAGATTGGAACAGTTGTAGTGTTAGGTTTACGCTTAAGCTAACGTTAGCTTAGAACTGTATGTAGTGTTAGAGTTCGGATTGTGGTTTGTTTTTGCTTATAACTGTCTGTTTTACTAGGTTAGGGTTAAGATTAGCGTTGGCTTTGGGGCTGTGTGTAAGGTTTGAGTCATGGTTGAGGCTTGCGTTTGTATTAGAGCTGTTTTAGGTTTAGGATTAGTTTAAGCCGTTTTTACAAGCTATTATTTAACTCACTTCCTCTGTCGTCAGTCTAGATCAAAACGCCCGAGCGAAATTTCGGACACTTCTAACTGACAATTTTTTTTTTCAACTTTGAATTGTCATGTTTGGTGTGATGTCCTATTCCCATGACAGCAATTCGTGTTTGGTGTGATGTCCTATTCCCATGACAGCAATTCGTGTTTGGTGTGATGTCCTATTCCCATGACAGCAATTCGTGTTTGGTGTGATGTCCTATTCCCAGGACAGCAATTCGTGTTTGGTGTGATGTCCTATTCCCATGACAGCAATTGTCATGTTTGGTGTGATGTCCTATTCCTATGACAACAATTCGTGTTTGGTGTGATGTCCTATTCCCATGACAGCAATTCGTGTTTGGTGTTGTGTCCTATTCCCATGACAGCAATTCGTGTTTGGTGTGATGTCCTATTCCCATGACAGCAATTCGTGTTTGGTGTGATATCCTATTCCCATCACAGCAGTTCGTGTTTGGTGTAATGTCCTATTCCTATGACAGCAATTGTCATGTTTGGTGTGATATCCTATTCCCATCACAGCAGTTCGTGTATGGTGTGATGTCCTATTCCCATGACAGCAATTGTCATGTTTGGTGTGATGTCCTATTCCCATGACAGCAATTCGTGTTTGGTGTGATGTCCTATTCCCATGAAAGCAATTCGTGTTTGGTGTAATGTCCTATTCCCATGACAGCAATTCGTGTATGGTGTGATGTCCTATTCCCATGACAGCAATTCGTGTTTGGTGTGATGTCCTATTCCCATGACAGCAATTCGTGTATGGTGTGATGTCCTATTCCCATCACAGCAGTTCGTGTTTGGTGTAATGTCCTATTCCTATGACAGCAATTGTCATGTTTGGTGTGATGTCCTATTCCCATGACAGCAATTCGTGTTTGGTGTGATGTCCTATTCCCATGACAGCAATTCGTGTATGGTGTGATGTCCTATTCCCATGACAGCAATTCGTGTTTGGTGTGATGTCCTATTCCCATGACAGCAATTCGTGTTTGGTGTGATGTCCTATTCCCATGACAGCAATTCGTGTTTGGTGTGATGTCCTATTCCCAGGACAGCAATTCGTGTTTGGTGTGATGTCCTATTCCCATCACAGCAGTTCGTGTTTGGTGTAATGTCCTATTCCTATGACAGCAATTGTCATGTTTGGTGTGATGTCCTATTCCCATGACAGCAATTGTCATGTTTGGTGTGATGTCCTATTCCCATGACAGCAATTGTCATGTTTGGTGTGATGTCCTATTCCCATGACAGCAATTGTCATGTTTGGTGTGATGTCCTATTCCCATGACAGCAATTGTCATGTTTGGTGTGATGTCCTATTCCTATGTCAGCAATTCGTGTTTGGTGTGATGTCCTATTCCCATGAAAGCAGTTCGTGTTTGGTGTGATGTCCTATTCCTATGTCAGCAATTCGTGTTTGGTGTGATGTCCTATTCCCATGACAGCAATTGTCATGTTTGGTGTGATGTCCTATTCCTATGTCAGCAATTCGTGTTTGGTGTGATGTCCTATTCCCATGACAGCAATTGTCATGTTTGGTGTGATGTCCTATTCCTATGTCAGCAATTCGTGTTTGGTGTGATGTCCTATTCCCATGACAGCAATTCGTGTTTGGTGTGATGTCCTATTCCCATGACAGCAATTGTCATGTTTGGTGTGATGTCCTATTCCTATGTCAGCAATTCGTGTTTGGTGTGATGTCCTATTCCCATGACAGCAATTCGTGTTTGGTGTGATATCCTATTCCCATCACAGCAGTTCGTGTTTGGTGTAATGTCCTATTCCTATGACAGCAATTGTCATGTTTGGTGTGATATCCTATTCCCATCACAGCAGTTCGTGTATGGTGTGATGTCCTATTCACATGACAGCAATTCGTGTTTGGTGTGATGTCCTATTCCCATGACAGCAATTGTCATGTTTGGTGTGATGTCCTATTCCCATGACAGCAATTCGTGTTTGGTGTGATGTCCTATTCCCATGAAAGCAATTCGTGTTTGGTGTAATGTCCTATTCCTATGACAGCAATTGTCATGTTTGGTGTGATGTCCTATTCCCATGACAGCAATTCGTGTATGGTGTGATGTCCTATTCCCATGACAGAAATTCGTGTTTGGTGTGATGTCCTATTCCCATGACAGCAATTCGTGTATGGTGTGATGTCCTATTCCCATGACAGCAATTCGTGTTTGGTGTGATGTCCTATTCCCATGACAGCAATTCGTGTATGGTGTGATGTCCTATTCCCATCACAGCAGTTCGTGTTTGGTGTAATGTCCTATTCCTATGACAGCAATTGTCATGTTTGGTGTGATGTCCTATTCCCATGACAGCAATTCGTGTTTGGTGTGATGTCCTATTCCCATGACAGCAATTCGTGTATGGTGTGATGTCCTATTCCCATGACAGCAATTCGTGTTTGGTGTGATGTCCTATTCCCATGACAGCACTTCGTGTTTGGTGTGATGTCCTATTCCCATGACAGCAATTCGTGTTTGGTGTGATTTCCTATCCCCATGACAGCAATTCGTTTTTGGTGTGATGTCCTATTCCCTTGACAGCAATTCGTGTTTGGTGTGATGTCCTATTCCCATGCCAGCAATTTGTTTTTGGTTTTTTGTCCTATTCCCATGACAGCAATTATCGTGTTTGGTGTGATGTCCTAGTCCCGTGACAGCAATTCGTGTTTAGTGTGATGTCGTATTCCCATGACATCAATTCCTGTTAGGTGTGATGTCCTATTCCCATGACAGCAATTGTCATGTTTTGTGTGATGTCCTATTCCCATGAAAGCAATTGTCATGTTTGGTGTGATGTCCTATTCCCATGACAGCAATTCGTGTTTGGTGTGATGTCCTATTCCCATGACAGCAATTCGTGTTTGGTGTGATGTCCTATTCCCATGACAGCAACTCTTGTTTGGTGTGATGTCCTATTCCCAGGACAGCAACTCTTGTTTGGCGTGATGTCCTATTCCCATGACAGCAATTCGTGTTTAGTGTGATGTCGTATTCCCATGACATCAATTCCTGTTAGGTGTGATGTCCTATTCCCATGACAGCAATTGTCATGTTTTGTGTGATGTCCTATTCCCATGAAAGCAATTGTCATGTTTGGTGTTGTATCCTATTCCCATGACAGCAATTCGTGTTTGGTGTGATGTCATATTCCCATGACAGCAATTCGTGTTTGGTGTGATGTCCTATTCCCATGACAGCAATTCGTGTTTGGTGTGATGTCATATTCCCATGCTGTCCTTTTGTCTCACCAGTAATTACAGTCCACTCCCCCCCCCCCACGTTTAAAATATATTGTTACCAACGAGGCCAATTGCTTACATTTCAAATGAAGCGGGAATAGTCTCCCCTAAACTCTCTGGTATATTCTAAATAGCACTACGGGGGATGTATCTTCTATTTTTAAAAGTTTTAGTAAACAAAAATCATGTCTATATTCCGAGTTGCCATCCCACGTAGTGTTATATTAGAACATTCGAGAAAGTTTAGGGGAGATCACACCCGGTTTATTTGTTGTTGCTGTTAATTTTTTTTAAACTTAATTATTTCTAAGGAATAGAATTTAGTAGAAAAAAATGTGCAACAAATGAACGCAAACAAATAATTAAAATAATCAGTGGCGTAGCGAGGTCGGGTGTCAACCCGTGCGGCACCTGATGTTGTCATGCTGACACCCCCCCCCCCGTAAGAAAAAAAAAAAAATATATATATATATATATATATATATATATATATATATATATATATATATATATATATATATATATATATACCCCATACATGGATTAACATATATCTTATTACGATTCTCAACCAAACGTTTTTCTCAGGTATATATATTGCAACGTTGAGTTGATGTAACTTCTCCCCTTTCGTCGCCCCCACGGTGATAGCTTTAAACTGTGCTCAGATAATACTAACTATTTGTAACTATATTCGGTATTAAATTAAGCTGGATGTTGCATATTTTCTTTATCATTAGCAGGTTTACGTCATAGTGTCACCCCTACCTCCCCTCCTCCACCCGTGTCGGGATTTGTCCGCTTTTCTCTTAAAAGACTATTTATTCACTTTAATTAATCATTTAATTAAGTGAAATTATCATTTTTCTGTATATATTTTGCTATTTTTTGCCTTGGTGTCACCCCCTTAAATGGTGTCACCCGGTGTGGACCGCAACCCCCGCCCCCCACTAGCTACGCCTCTGAAAATAATACTGAAGAAAATATTGATTCCGTTTTAAAAAGTTAATGAAACATTTAATTAAGTCACATTTTTGTCACAGTGAATCGATTCTTTATCAACGTGAAAAGTTTGACAGAAATCGATCTGGTAGAAGTGAATTTTTTTTTTTTTTGCTAAATTAAAAAATAGCGAAAAGTATTATTTCTATTCACCGGAAATCAACCAAAAAATGGAAGAATCAAGCGATTTAGATCGTATAAATATGTATTAAAATTTTTGGTAATTGCTTAAAAATTAATTTAAAAATTACCAATTTGATATTATACTAGTAAATGATATTTTTCTAATCCTAATGAAACGCTACTCAAGTGCTATATCGTTTACACACACTCAGATATAAACACAAAATTGCAAAGCCAAGTTTGTCCAAACTTTTTTTCCCCCTATATTTACACAAGCTATTCATTTGAGAAATACAATCAAACCAGAGTGTTATTATGTTTCCAACACAGACTTTCTGCTGGAAATAATTATACTTAAACTGTTTTTTTTTGTGCTGTAAGATTATCCTGAGCTCATATGTGTATGTGTGTCCGTGTGTGTATGTTAAAAGATAGATATATGTGTATTGCGTGCGTGTGTGTTTATGTGTGTTTTGTACCTATATTTGTATGTTACTTAATTTGCGAATTACAATATAAACCAGAATTTTATTATATTTTTCGAAACAGACGTTCTACTGGAAATGATGTTACTTACACTGGCCTTTTGCGCTGTAAGATTACCCTGAGCTCGTACACCAATTTTTCCAATTGATGTATATATATATATATATATATATATATATATATATATATATATATATATATATATATATATATATATATATATATATATACATGTTTAAAGATAAGTGTCGGTGTATGTGCGTGCGTGTGTTTATGTGTTTATATGTGTATATTTGTGTGTGTGTGTGTGTTAACTTTTATCTTGAATTTTTTAACCTTGTTTTTACATTTATTTATACACCAATTTTTTAAACGCTTAAAAGCTTGTAAACATTTTATATTTTAAAAAAAATCATCATCTAATTTCAACCTTTATTCTTGTTAAAATGAATATCATCTTTCTAGAAACCATAAATTAATTACTTAAATTAGCGATATCTGGTCAAGGGAATTTGTTTTTTTAATTCTTATGGTTTTTACAGGAAAATATGTGTGCCAACTTTTAAAAATACATTTTAAGAAATAATTTATTAAGGCGATAGATGTCTGATTTTTTAAATTTAAAAACATTTTACTTTAAATAAAAATGTGTCTTCGTTAAGAAAATTAAATTAAATATTTTTATAAATGATATTTGACTTACTTTTAGTGTTTTCAATTTTAAATCTTTTACTTTTTAAAATTATGTATCTTGTTACAAGAATTGTGATCGGTTATGGACTGAATAGCAAACTTGTCAATTTTTTTAAAAATGTATCTGTTGACATGGTTTTATTTTGAAAACATTTAATTAAATATTTCTTTCCAAATATTGACTTAATAATTGAAAAATTTGAATTGAATGCAAAACTAATAGATACTTGATTTTAAAAAAGTATATTTTTTAAACTCTTCTTAAATGTATCTGTTGACGTGGTTTTATTTTAAAAACATTTAATTAAATATTTCTATCCAAATATTGAAAGAATAATCGAAAAAATTGAGTTGAATGCAAATCTAACAGAAACTTGATTAAATAAAGTATATCTGTTTAACTCTTCTTCTTCTTCTTCTTCTTCTTCGTTCTTAGTTTTAGTGTTGGAAGGGATCCCCTCCAATACAATTGAGTATACGTATCCAGTGATTATGCGCCATGGAGGCCATTTTTCTTTTTGGATACGCTTCCACAGTCTTTGTCCAACCAAGAACAAACTACAAGGCAGCAGTTGTTTGATATATATATATATATATATATATATATATATATATATATATATATATATATATATATATATATATATATATCCATTTTATTTATATAAGCCCTGCTAGGGGGGATAACTAAAATCTACCCTTCTAGGCTCATCTAACTACTGTCCGGTCAGTGCAAATCCGGCTAAACCCAGACTGGTAATAACCTTAACCTTAGTCTAAATAAAAACAAGAAAAAACCGTTAATAATTTATCACATTTATTAAATGGTACCAATCATAAAATTGTAAAAAAAAAAAAGAATAGATTAAAAAAACTGCAGACACGACTAAACAAAACAGACTTTAACGTGAAAAAACAATATATACAAAATATTACGTTCGACTATTTGATGGTGTTGCACCGACTTATGATGTCTAGGATGGTCCAGGCTCTGACACACAGAAACCTCCCTTCATCCGTTCTCGACATCCAAAAGGTCCACACCAAACAAAACAGTATGTACAACCACTACGTACAAAACATTACGGACAAAACATTACGTACAAAACAATATATACAAAACAATATATACAAAACACCCAGCCAAGTTGCACAAGCAACCTCACTGGAAGGGGGGGGGGAGAGAAAAGAATAGGAAAACATAAGTAAAATGCATGTAAAATATATGCACAAAATAATAAAGTAAATTTATCAAGTAAATTATACACACAAATTCGCACCAGTTTAGAAAACCTCCTAGACATAACGATCTAAACCACGTGGTCCACAACACACGCCAAAGGGTTTAGAATATACCAAAATACATTTTAAACCAACAAAAAGAATACACCACGTTTGTAACAGACCTGCCGAAACCCAATATCTCGTTTTAGTCGAAAAATAAATAAAACGAGAAACACATCGGCAGCCGTATTTATACAAACCAAACATATAAAAGTAAAATAACAAGGCTGCGGCTATTCGTACTTAACTACAAATAGCCCTATGAAGACTATTCGTACTCTGACCAATCAGCTTGCGTCATGTTTTTTTATTCTTGAATTCCCTTTTTCATCTTTTACAAGCTGTATAGATCTAGAACTAATTATTTTTAGATCTCCCTCACCCTAATCCTAACCCTAACCCTAACCATAACCCTAGCCCTAACCCTAACCCTAACCCTAACCCTATGCCTAACCCTATGCCTAACCCTAACCCTAACCCTAACCCTGACCTTAACCTTAACCCTAATGCTAAACCCTAAACCTTAAGAATTTTTTTTAAAAAAACGCAAAAAAAAAACAGAAAAAGAAACTCTGGGCCACGGGAATCGAACCCATGTCACTAATAAGCCAATGCGCAACCACTTCGACCACCGGAACAGTTACGATAAGTTACAACATTTGAATCTCATACACAGACTGCAGGACAATGAATTTAAAAATAAATTTGATTGGTCGGCTAAAAATAGCGAAGTATGAATAGCCCTCTGAGGGCTATTTGTAGTGAAGTACCAATAGACACTCTCAATAACAAATACCTCAACGCACAAGGTGCACCCACAGAAAACTGACCCGACCTACATTATAGCCTCGGGTCAAGAGAAAGATTCCGAGCGGTCAGTCGGCCTTTATACCTGCTCAGGCTTAAGGGGAAGCCCCGTAGCCGCTGTCCAGTAGACCATTCACGCACAGATTCGCACACAATAAAATAATACAAAATAAATCATCCATTCACCCGCCCACATTTAGATCTAGGTCAAGGAGAGTTATCGACCGTGTTCCTGTCGGACGATTTCATTTCAGTAGGGGTGTTTAACTAGATCTATATTGTGTGCAGTTTAGAGTTTAGACTGTGTAGTTTTGATAAAAGATGGAGTCGCTTCTTTCTAACCCTACGGTTGAAGAGTTAGAAAAGCTAGTAGTCAAGTGATTGCTAAGTTCGGAAAGCTAGTCCCGAAGTTTAATGAGGTAGATCTGGTTGTATTTTTTAATTCTTTTGAGAATTTAGCTAAGTCGTATGCATGGCCTGAGAGTTCTATCTCAACCTTACTGAGAACAGTACTAACAGGGAAAGTTGCTAGTGTATATAATGCTCTCTCTCGGGATGTCCAAGGCAATTATTGGCTAGTCAAAGCTACTATCCTAAAAGCTTACGAGTTTAGGCAGAAATTCCGGAAGCTCAGGAAGCAGCCTAGTCAGTCATATGTGGAGTTTTTGTTTGAAAAGGAGAACGTTTTAACCAGGTGGCTCCATTCGGAAGATTTCAGAGTTTGAACAACTCAAATCTCTGATACTGCGAGAAAAATTCCTCAATTCCCATCCCGAAGAAGTTCGTCTACATATCCTAGACTCTAGAATATCTGACATTAAGAAAGCTGCAGAGTCGGCGGACATCTATACTCTGGTCCACAAGAAACCACCAGTGTCCAGCAATCGGCTCAACCCAGTAGTTCCCCTCGTTGGCAACAGTCCTCCTGTTGGCCAATTCCAGAAGTCTCCCCAGTCCCTAGGGAGGCCAAGATACCCAGCCAGTCAACCAGTGGTATGCAGATACTGCAAGAAACCTGGCCACTACATAAAGAATTGTTATCTTTGGTCCCAGAGACAGCGAGACAACAGAGAGTTTGTGTGCACACCAGCGCTTAATGCTTTCTCCCTCAAGCTGCAAGTTCACAGTTGAACACTATTGATCGGGATGACACTATTCCTGAGTGACCACAGGATAGGAATGAATCTTCTACCACCTACGTTCAGTCATCGTTTGACTACCCACTCCACCGTCCAGTTACTTCAGAGGCAACCGATTTTCGGGTACAGAAAAGGGTTGGCTTTCGTCTTTCATGGCTGATGCTGAAATAAATATCCTTGGTCATCCATCATCTAAGCGGAAGATTGTTGTCTTGCGAGACACAGGGGCTTCACAGTCGCTTCTATTGAAGGACTCGATGGTCATTTCGCCGGAAACAGACACCGGAAATGTAACCATTATTCAAGGCGTGGGGTCTGAGCCCACTTTGATCCCTCTACATAAATTCCATCTATCACACCAACTTATCCACGGAGAAGTTATCCTGTGTGTGATAGACTGTATTCCAGTCCCAGGAGTACATTTAATTCTCGGCAATGATCTAGCCGAGGTAAAAATGTTTCTCAGAAAGCCCAGAACCCTTTGTCTACCTGTCCAGATGAAGACAATGAACTGTATCCTGCGTGTGTAGTCACACGAAGCTGTTGGCTGCCACAGTTCCAGATCCACTCAAATCCACATCTTCATTGTGTGATCCTGTACCCAATCCTGAATATGTTCCAGCATTTGTCGTTTTCTAAGATCTACTGCTTCACCTGCTGAACCATGGTGGTAGAAAAAACAACTATGGGTACCTCCTCCATATCGTCAAGAAATCCTCAAGTTAGCACATGACAACCTGATGTCTGCACACTTAGGGGTAAAGAAGACATTAGCGAAGATCAGAGAACTGTTCTTCTGGCCAAAGATGCGGAATGACGTATCCCGCTACTGCAAAACATGTATAAACTGTCAACTTGCCGGAAAGCCTAACCAAGGTATCCCAAAAGCCCCGTTACACCCAATTCCAATGTTGGAAGAACCATTTGACAAAATCATCATGGATTGCGTCGGTCCTCTGCCAAAGATAAAGGCGGGTAACGAGTACTTACTCACCATCATGTGCTCGAGCACCCGTTTTCCTGAAGCGTTCCCTCTGAGGAACATAAAGGCAAGTACTCAAAGTAGTCAAAGCCATGACTAGATTCTTTATCACGTTCGGTCTACCCAGAATCATTCAAACCGACCAATGTAGTAACTTTACGAGCCCTCGCTTCCAGGAAGCGTTATCAAAGCTAGGTATCACTCATGTCACAAGCTCAGCTTATCACCCACAATCTCAAGGTGCAATTGAAAGATTTCACCAAACCCAGAAGACTATGCTAAGAACTTTCGTTAGAAGTAACGCCCAGTGGAATTTAAACTGTTCCATGGGTTATCTTCGCCGCTAGAGACTGTGTTCAAGAATCTCTAGGGTACTCATCCTTTCAGCGTGTGTTCGGTCTTTCTGTTCGGGGTCCTCTGAAACTGATCCAATAGCGTTGGACAGGAGCCCGAACCCATCCATTGGAGAACTTTGGTGATTTCCAGGCGAGAAAGTCCTTATTCTCGTGCCTGCTGTTAACACTGCATTATCTTTGAGATATTGTGGACCCATTACGGTTCATGCAAGATTGAATGATTTGAACTATGTCATCAATACTCCAGACCGGAGGAAGAAACAAAAGATTTACCATGTTAACTCGTTAAAAAAGTATTATGATCCTAATACATGTTCTGTTTCCACAGATAAAGTTATTCTACCAGTATGTATTACTGATATAACTATTGATGTAATTCATGATAAACTTAAACCATCATGATTGTTAAACTCATCATTTTTGTCTAGCCTAGATGAGAAATGTGTACATTTACCCACACATGAGAATCAGAAATTGTCTCAATTGATTAATGCCTTTCCTTCCATTTTTGGTAATATCCCAAAAGAAGCAAATGTCCCCCCTCATAATGAGGGGGGACATTTGCTGACGTAGATGCCAAACCTGTGAAACAGCATCCTTGCTACGTTAACCCAGAAAAAGCTTTAATCATGAAACATGAGATTGAATACACGTTGGAAAATGATATCATAGAACCCAGTTTTAGTAATTGGAGTTCCCCTTGTCTTTTGGTCCCAAAGGGAAATAGCACATTCAGATTTGTGACAGACTTTTGGAAAGTCAATGCCTTTACTAAGTCTGATTCCTACCCATTGCTCAGAATAGAGAATGTTATTGACAAGATTGGTCAATCCAAAGTCATTTCAAAAATTGACTTATTGTCTGGTTACTGGCAAATTCCTTTGTCAGACCGTGCCAAAGAAATTTCTGCATTTGTATCTCCAAATGGTTTCTATAGGTACAAACGCATGCCTTTCGGAATGAAAAACGCTGTTTCATCTATAGCAGAACCTTTAACTGCCTTATTAAAAAAGGAGTTAGTTAGTTATTTGGTCAGATGAATGTAATAATGCATTTTTGGACATTAAAACTTTTCTGTCCAATCCCCCGTCTTGGTTTAGTAAACCTTTTAAGCTTGCCATTGATGCCAGTGACACCGCCATTGGTTCTGTATTATTTCAGAAAGATGATCAGGGAATTAATCACCCCATTGCATTTTTTTAGAAAACTGAATACTATTCAAAAGAATTACTCCACAACAGAAAAGGAAGCTTTAGCTCTAGTGTTGTCATTACAACATTTTGAAGTTTATGTAACCTCTTCAGTAAACCCAGTCCTTGTTTTTTCTGATCATGACCCACTCAAATTAACTACCAAATTAGGGCAGAAATACCATAGAATTCTGAGATGGTGCCCGTATTTTCAAAATTTTAATTTGATAATTAACCCTATCAAAGGTACAGACAATGTAATTGCTGACTGTTTGTCAAGAATTTAGTTTTTACGGTTGTTAACATGATTTTTGTGAGTTATTTTGATTGGTATATCAATTTTTTTATTTTTTTTAAAGAGATCTAGATAGCATCTGCAAACGCGCCCTAGTAATAATGTACCCTGTAATCAGAATGTGAATGATTTGCATTCTGCAGATTCTTAAAATATATTTTTTTTTTAAATGCTTGTTGTTTTCAAGTATAAACATTTTGAAGGTATTTTTCATTATTTGTATTATGTTATAGTAATATATATCGTGGCTCAGCTGATGATATAGCTGACTTTGAATCAAGTAGATTACCCTTTTGGTTTTCTTACATATTTTATTCACATGTATATAGATATTGTTACCCTTAACTAAGGGACTTTGGTGTTATTATAAAACTTGAGAATTATTCCCCTTTAACAAAAATTGTAAAATTGGAATTATTTCCCTTTGATTTTCCTAGGGATTTTTCCTTATATAGAAATTTTGTTGCTACATAGTTTTACATTTTTTGTTTCGTCAGATTTGTACTGATGTAGGCCTATTGTTTTTGCTTAATAAATCTGCCACTTTAAAAGGAGGGGGGTGTGTCCGGTGTGACCTACTTAGATCTTCTTTTATTAATGGTTTAATTTTATATAATATTTTATTAATATATAAATGGCCTTGAGCTATCTGTTATTTAAACTCAGAAATATTCCACCAGACTCATGTGAGAGAGTTCACAACTGTCTTAAGTCTTAGTTCTAGTATGAGGTGTTTGTGATTTTTTTGTGAAATTGTAAGTTGGGTTTTACAGTTTTGAATTTTGAGCAAAAATGCAAAGTTGAGAAAATATTATCTGGCAAGTGTGAGAACGAGAAGTCGGTGACCTACTTACAAACCCTATACTACTACACAAAAAATATATCCGGGTCCTCGGCTATGTCCACTGTTGCTGCCTCTATGCAATCGTCGCAGTAGGTAATGCTGGTAACAGGAGGATCTGACTTATTTCCTTGTTGCACTTCAACAGTGTTGGTGTTAACAGGAAGATCTGGCTTGTTATTTCCTTGTTGCACTTCAACAGTGTTGCTGGTAACAGGAAGATCTGGCTTGTTATTTCCTTGTTGCACTTCAACAGTGTTGGTGGTAACAGGTGGATCCTCTATCTCTTTTCTTCCTTCTTGCTCTCCCACAGTGTGGCTTCCATGTATGGGCGCTTCCACCACACCACCAGCACACCTTTCTAGATACGCGTTGAGCTCACTAATTGTCTCACGCAGAGACGTTTCTTGATCTGCTGTACACGATAAAAACAAGTCTTTAAATATTAGAAGGACGGAGAGAAAAAAGTAAATTACCCCCTAAATCATGTAACTAATTTTTTAAAAGTCTTTAAATATTAGAAGGATAAAGTAAACTACCCTATACACTAAAAGTGACACGCTTCCATGACAAATTATCTCAGGACAAAAGATCTCAGACAAATTATTTTTTCTGATATAATTTGTCCATGAGATATTTTATCTCGAACATTTTCTCTAGATAAGCCCAACCACTAATGTAAAAAGAGCACGGGAAAAAAGTTAAGCCCCGCCACTTTTTGCCAGCTCCAATTTAATGTACGCCAGCCGCCTTGGAATATTTCTGATGTCTAAACATTTACATTTTTAAACGCACGCCATATAACCAACTGATCCGCCTCTAGGGTTAGCGTTAGGGTCATGGTTAGCGTTAGGGTCAGGGTTAGCGTTAGGGTCATGGTTAGGGTCAGGGTTAGCGTTAGGGTCAGAGTTAGCCTTAAAAACTAGAAGTACAAGTTTTTGTATCCTCTTTTTAATAACCTTCTTTGGCTGGCGGGGGTTAACTTTATGGTGGGGCCTTTCTGGACAAAATGCCATTATTGTCTACTACATGTATATTTTTTTACCCTCTCTTCTTCTTCGGGTACTTTGGCTTCTCCTTTTTTTATTATATAACATTGCCACTATTATTATGGCCACAAGCACAACAGCGCCAACGCCTACACCCCAGCCGATGGCGGACGTTGAAGTTGTCTCTAAAACAGGAAACATAATTCCAACTCAAAAACATGAAACAGTTAATATACTGAAATATTATTTACAAAACTACATTCAGCTGTTAGCCTAGTTTCTATATCATGTTAAAATGTGTACAGATGATCATTGTTACATTACTTATAACTTATAAGAGTAGACAACATCAAGTTCACTTCAACACTTTATTATTCAGACAAAATACAGCTCTGACGATATCGGCGGATAGGAAAAACAATTTTGTATCAAATTTGTCAGATTTTACCTGAGCTTTCTGGAACTTTTGCCGTCGTGTTAGCATCTGAAGAAAAATATTTGTTTAAAGAGTCATTTTGATGTCATTTCAAGTTTTGTCATCTTGATGTCATTTCAAGTCTGTGTTGTCGTTTTAATGTCATTTCAAGTCTGTGTTAAAATTTCATGGTTTTTATCAAACGGTTTGATGATCGCCAGGAGAGTCTTCTTCTTCGTTCTTAATTATTAGTGTTGAAGGGGGATCGAGATTTATCTGCCAGTGGGTTTGAACTCGAGACTTTGTTCGAATTTATCAACCATGAGCTTTTTGCCGACTCGACCACGCCTCCAACACAATTAAGCGTTACGTGTCAACTGGTTATGCGCCATTTAGGCCATTGACTCCGATTTCAGCCTGCTTTTCTTTTTGGATTTGCTTCCATAGCCTTTGTCCAACCAAGAACAAACCACAAGGCAGCAGTTGTTTAATTTTGGAGTTTGAAATATGTCATATTATTTAAGACTTCTATAGTTACGAACATAATATGTATCAAACTTTTATCTGTTTTCTATTTAATGCTACATTTATTGAAGACTTACGGAAAATTATATAGCAGAAGTTTTGTGAGCAGCAGTAGTTGTGAAAGCTATTTAATAACCATGTAGGCCTAGTAGCAATTTCTTAAATTTCTAGTTGTGTTTCACAAGCTTTAATTTAACTTGCTTCCTCTGTCATCACGGATCAAAACTGGGTGAGCGAACTTTCGACCACTCCTTTAAGACCAATTTCTATGAAACTCGGCAAGTGGGTCAAGATCCGGTTCACAAAACCGAAACCAAAGGTTGGATTCAAAGTTTCTTGGGTAGGGGAGGGGACACTGGTAAATGTATATATTTTCTACATCAATTATATTTCGATCCGGGGGGGGGGGGGGGCAAAGAGATGTCTTAAAGAAATTTTGCATGCAGACTACTTTTAAGATTAGACAAATTAGGAGTAATGTTCTTGCCAGACAGATAGACAGATAGAATAATGAAACAGTTATATAGAATTCAATTTTTTTTTAAATTAAGTATTAAAATACATAATATAGCAACCTAAGCTTTTCTTTTTAATTATTAAACAGAAGACCTACTTCATTATTATATTTATATAACTTCATTAATTTTTCTCCTGTTTAGTGCATTATTGCATATAAGCTTGTTATTAAAACGTTTTTCATGAATTTTGTATTCTCTGATAGGACGGGCAGTGTAAGTAAGAGGTGCGTTACATTACTCGACTTACATCATTCAGAGCAAACAGGAGAGTATTTCGATTACTTTAGTATTTTTTTATTTTTTTCAAACCAGACAGTTCAGACGACACGCTTTAACTTGTCTACAGCTAGATCTTAAACTGACTTGACATAAACAACACAGCTTTTCAAAACAAACTACACACTCAAGGGACATAACCAAGATAAATATAACACAAGGGACGTAATAACTAACAAGACATAACGTAACAGGGTGTTGGGTCCAATTCTCTATTTTATTTTTAATAATATATACACGATCCCAGAGAAAAAAATTTTTAAGAGACTCACATGTGCAAGCATAAAATAACCAGAATATAACTAAAAGTACGGCAAATGATAATAAAAATGATTAAATTATATGTCGTGTCAAAGTTGAAAATGCAAAGTTAATTTAGTAGAATATCAAAAGTGTATCTGTTTTAAAATTTCTATAAAATGTTAGTACTGTCTGACTTCAAATCTAACATGCATAACTGTCTAGGTTATGTATTCAACAAAAATGAATCTTACTTTGCGCAGGTTTGCAACCATCTGGTAAGGTACGTAGTGCGGCGTTTATGAATTTCTCCCACGTAATCTCATCAAATCCTGCAGTAGTGTTAAATTTTAACACTAACACCTCTAGAATCTCTCTTAATTAAAGAAAAAATTACAAGTTATTAAATTTGATCATTTATAACAAATTTTGAACATGTATAATTTAGTTTAATATTAAAATTAATATAAAAATATTTTGTAGCTAAAAGGAAGGGGAAAACTTTAGTTTTAAAAAAGGCTATTGGGATTATGAGGCATGTTTCTAATTATAAGCATTCTTTTTAAAGTAAAACATATATGCTGTGTTGTCGATTTAAAATAGATCTAACGGTTCTTGTTGTGTTTTTTTTTTCTAATCAAAACAATCGCAGGCGAATACGGTCACGAATTGTACCTGTTTTAATGTGTAATTTTTAGACACTATTGCCACATGTTAAACTTTAGTATTTCAGTCCCACATTTATTCTAAAATTCCTTTTATAAACTCCTAACTGTACAGATGTTAGTTTGTAAGGCGTACACGCTAAGTCTACGGATATTTTAATAGATATTCAAGATTTTTACTGACGGTTTATCTTTGCTGAGAATAATGTTTGATCGGGTGGATTATCGCGTCATGAAGAAAAGAATGGCTCAGTATTGTTACAAGTTATGAGTTCACGCGGAATGTCTCATGGACAACTTCCCGAAAGACATTTGACATTTGGACTTGAGTCACATTGGGAAAAATGCCCGGCTCCCCAGGAGCACAATGTACACCATCTCGCCTCTAAAGGAACTCCGGTCTAGTTTCGTCGAAGATTTCGAAACAAACTCGCTGATAATCTGAAATCAAAGTAAAAATCTATTCCTAAAACTGTGTGACAAATCAATCTAATCAAAGCATCGATGACTCTACATGATGCAATAAGTGAAGGGAATAAATGTATAAATGTAAATAAATCACTGAGTACTACCTTTATAACAATTTAAGATTATTGCCAGTTGGTAATAAAAGCAGACAGACTTTATACTAAGTTATGTTTTGCTTGCAACTAGCGCTCTAAAGTTAAAATAATTTATTCTGTCCTGTTAGAAATTAGGTAGCTCTGTATTTTTACCGTAGGAGAATGAAAAAATATTATGGCTCAAATTCTGAAAAATTCTTACTTGTTCTGACAAGCAATCAAAGTTGACCGTGCCTATGCCATAAAGATGGCTGCTGCAGAGGTAGTTCACTGTTGATATAATTCAATATTATTCGAACATTTAATTGAAGTTTATTTGGTTTAAAGAAAAATATTTTTGTTATATTGTAATGGATTTACAAGCGGTTCGCGTCTTCTTCATCAAATCTTTCAAATGTGTTGTGCTATAGTAATGTGTTATTAGCTAATTGTGCGTATGGCTTGATGAATAGGGCCTACAAAACTAACTTATTGCACGTATGGTTTGATGAATAGGGCCTACAAAGCTAGCTTATTGCGCGTATGGTTTGATGAATAGGGTCTACAAAACTAACTTGTTGCGCGTATGGTTTGATGAATAGGGCCTACAAAACTAACTTATTGCGCGTACGGTTTGATGAATAGGGCCTAGAAAGCTAACTTATTGCGCGTATGGTTTAATGAATAGGGTCTACAAAACTAACTTATTGCGCGTTTGGTTTGATGAATAGGGCCTACAAAACTAACTTATTGCGCGTTTGGTTTGATGAATAGGGCCTACAAAACTAACATATGCTCAGCTATTATACGATAACAGGAAACTCAATATGTCGTTTCCATGATTAATTGAAGCAGAGTTTCTTCCAGGCGTCTCTTCGTGGGGGCTCCCGAAGAATGTCTACCCCCCCCCCCCCCCCGAACGAAATGAAATGTATATAGAAAATATATAATTTTAACAGTGTCCCCCCCCCCCCTCGAAAATTTTAGTCCGCCCCCCCCCCCCCAAAAATTTCAAGTGCCCCCTCCCCCCCAACGGAGATAAAAGTCTGGAATATACACTGAATTGAAGGGAGGGGGGGGGGGGGGTTGTTGTGTGGATGTCTGATTACATATACAACAAATAATATGCAAAACTCATTAGAATACACGAAACCACACTACAGTAGAAACACAGTTACCTGTGTGAAGCGTGGGCTGAGTACCGTTAGGCCTGGCGGATGAACAAAATGTTGTTATCATCAACGCCTCTTCAGCTGGATACAATAAAATATACATCAAATCAAAATGTTAAAAAAATATCTGTCTAAAAAAGTAGTGTATGTATACACTCTCGCACACACACACACACAGACGCACGCATGCACCCCTCCCCGCCTCCTCCCCAACCCCCAACCCGCCCCATACACATGAATTGTTATTGCAATGGAATGTTGTGTTGAGACGTAAGGGGACATAATCGATAATTATTGTGCTTTACCACCTTTTCAACCTGCTTTCTATTCATTGTTACATAATTAGTGACAAACTTTTTTTTTTCCTTTTTTACTTTCTCGTATATGCGAAGTATAGAGAAAGTATTGTAATCGTGCAAAAAAAAATCGAGATTTTTACAAATCTCGACGTTTTACATCTCACTGATACGGAAAAACATAATTTGCAATCTTGTCCGTATGTCTGTGTGTGTGTGTGTGTGTGTGTGTGTGTGTGTGTCCGTGTGTAAACACGATAACTTGAGTACCGTTACAGCTAGGTTGATGAAATTTCATATATAAGTATTTTATCAAAATCGTAGATCCGTATCAACTTTCGAGCGATTTCCGATAACCGGAAGTGGTACTTTTCCTACTTTGAAATTTTCAAAAGCCTATAACTTGAGTACTATTTCAGATAGATAAACGAAATTTCACATGAAAGTAAAAGATCGAATTCTCTACCTTCTGTTAAATTTTGAGTCATTTCCGTTGAACGGAAGTAGTAATTTACGCTACGTCCGATTTCTCAAAAAAACTAATGTAAATTTTTAAAGTACTAATAATATTGCGCACTATTATGCACTTTTTTATTTAGCGTTCACTTGGTGCGCAATTCTTTTGTCTACGAGATTTTATTCTATTTTTAAAAATTTGAGTATTTAAAATGGATTAAAAATCATGTCTATAGCCCGAGTTCCCATCCCCTGTTATTTTATATAAAAATATTCGAGAAAGTTTAGGGGAGATCACTCCCGGTTTATTTTCTTTTCATTTCCTTTATGCAAAACCTAACCCACTAATTTTAGTTTTATTTTAGTATAGGAAATTCATTTTACTTATTTTAAAAAATGTTGGATGATGAATACAACACTAATGACTTCTTGCTACGTATGTGTCATCTTTTGGGTGTGCATTTACAGCGTCATCTACGGTGTTAAACTCTTGAATTAATGTGTAAATTAATTATCGAATTCTTCATAAAAATGAAAATAGTATCACACGCTTGTTAGCAGAAAGAAAAATGTTGTATAACACGACAGTTTGAAAATGTAAATTTTAGTTAAAAGTGGAGATGAGTGTATAGAGTGTAGGTGAGTGTATAGGGTGGAGGTGAGTGTATAGAGTGGAGGTCTGAAGGTGAGTGTATAGAGTGGAGGTGAGTGTATAGAGTGGAGGTGAGTGTATAGAGTGGAGGTGAGTGTATAGAGTGGAGTGAGTGTATAGAGTGGAGGTGAGTGTATAGAGTGGAGGTGAGCGTATAGAGTGGAGGTGAGCGTATAGAGTGGAGGTGAGTGTATAGAGTGGAGGTGAGTGTATAGAGTGGAGGTGAGTGTATAGAGTGGAGGTGAGTGTATAGAGTGGAGGTGAGTGTATAGAGTGGAGGTGAGTGGAGGTGAGTGTATATAGTGGAGGTGAGTGTATAGAGTGGAGGTGAGTGTATAGAGTGGAGGTGAGTGTATAGAGTGGAGGTGAGTGTATAGAGTGGAGGTCAGTGTATAGAGTGGAGGTCAGTGTATATAGTGGAGGTCAGTGTATAGAGTGGAGGTGAGTGTATAGAGTGGAGGTGAGTGTATAGAGTGGAGGTGAGTGTATAGAGTGGAGGTGAGTGTATAGAGTGGAGGTGAGTGTATAGAGTGGAGGTGAGTGTATAGAGTGGAGGTGAGTGTATAGAGTGGAGGTGAGTGTATACAGTGGAGGTTAGTGTATAGAGTGGAGGTGAGTGGAGGTGAGTGTATAGAGTGAAGGTGAGTGTATAGAGAGGAGGTGAGTGTATAGAGTGGAGGTTAGTGTATAGAGGGGAGGTGAGTGTATAGAGTGGAGGTGAGTGTATAGAATGGAGGTGAGTGGAGGTGAGTGTATAGAGTGGAGGTGAGTGTATAGAGTGGAGGTGAGTGTATAGAGTGGAGGTGAGTGTATAGAGTGGAGGTGAGTGTATAGAGTGGAGGTGAGTGGAGGTTAGTGTATAGAGTGGATGTGAGTGTATAGAGTGGAGGCTAGTGTATAGAGTGGAGGTGAGTGTATAGAATGGAGGTGAGTGGAGGTGAGTGTATAGAGTGGAGGCTAGTGTATAGAGTGGAGGTGAGTGGAGGTGAGTGTATAGAGTGGAGGCTAGTGTATAGAGTGGAGGTGAGTGTATAGAGTGGAGGTGAGTGGAGGTGAGTGTATAGAGTGGAGGTGAGTGTATAGAGTGGATGTGAGTGTATAGAGTGGAGGCTAGTGTATAGAGTGGAGGTGAGTGTATAGAGTGGAGGTGAGTGTATAGAGTGGAGGCTAGTGTATAGAGTGGAGGTGAGTGTATAGAGTGGAGGTGAGTGGAGGTGAGTGTATAGAGTGGAGGCTAGTGTATAGAGTGGAGGTGAGTGTATAGAGTGGAGGTGAGTGGAGGTGAGTGTATAGAGTGGAGGTGAGTGTATAGAGTGGATGTGAGTGTATAGAGTGGAGGCTAGTGTATAGAGTGGAGGTGAGTGTATAGAGTGGAGGTGAGTGTATAGAGTGGAGGTGAGTGTATAGAGTGGAGGTCAGTGTATAGAGTGGAGGTGAGTGTATAGAGTGGAGGTGAGTGTATAGAGTGGAGGTGAGTGTATAGAGTGGAGGTGAGTGTATAGAGTGGAGGTGAGTGTATAGAGTGGAGGTGAGTGTATAGAGTGGAGGTGAGTGTATAGAGTGGAGGTGAGTGTATAGAGTGGAGGTGAGTGTATAGAGTGGAGGTCAGTGTATAGAGTGGAGGTGAGTGTATAGAGTGGAGGTGAGTGTATAGAGTGGAGGTCAGTGTATAGAGTGGAGGTCAGTGTATAGAGTGGAGGTCAGTGTATAGAGTGGAGGTCAGTGTATAGAGTGGAGGTGAGTGTATAGAGTGGAGGTGAGTGTATAGAGTGGAGGTGAGTGTATAGAGTGGAGGTGAGTGTATAGAGTGGAGGTGAGTGTATAGAGTGGAGGTGAGTGGAGGTGAGTGTATAGAGTGGAGGTGATTGTATGGAGTGGAGGTGAGTGTATGGAGTGGAGGTGAGTGTATAGAGTGGAGGTGAGTGTATAGATGGGAGGTGAGTGTATAGAGTGGAGGTGAGTGTATAGAGTGGAGGTGAGTGGAGGTGAGTGTATAGAGTGGAGGTGATTGTATGGAGTGGAGGTGAGTGTACGGAGTGGAGGTGAGTGTATAGAGTGGAGGTCAGTGTATAAAGTGGAGGTCAGTGTATAGAGTGGAGGTCAGTGTATAGAGTGGAGGTGAGTGTATAGAGTGGAGGTGAGCGTATAGAGTGGAGTTGAGTGTATAGAGTGAAGGTGAGTGTATAGAGTGGAGGTGAGTGTATAGAGTGGAGGTCAGTGTATAAAGTGGAGGTCAGTGTATAGAGTGGAGGTGAGTGTATAGAGTGGAGTTGAGTGTATAGAGTGGAGGTGAGTGTATAGAGTGGAGGTGAGTGTATAGAGTGGAGGTGAGTGTATAGAGTGGAGGTGAGTGTATAGAGTGGAGGTGAGCGTATAGAGTGGAGGTGAGTGTTTAAAGTGGAGGTCAGTGTATAGAGTGGAGGTCAGTGTATAGAGTGGAGGTCAGTGTATAGAGTGGAGGTGAGTGGAGGTGAGTGTATAGAGTGGAGGTGAGTGTATAGAGTGGAGGTGAGTGTATAGAGTGGAGGTGAGTGTATAGAGTGGAGGTGAGTGTATAGAGTGGAGGTCAGTGTATAGAGTGGAGGTCAGTGTATAGAGTGGAGGTGAGTGTATAGAGTGGAGGTGAGTGTATAGAGTGGAGGTGAGCGTATAGAGTGGAGGTGAGTGTATAGAGTGGAGGTCAGTGTATAGAGTGGAGGTCAGTGTATAGAGTGGAGGTGAGTGTATAAAGTGGAGGTGAGTGTATAGAGTGGAGGTGAGTGTATAGAGTGGAGGTGAGTGTATAGAGTGGAGGTGAGTGTATAGAGTGGAGGTGAGTGTATAGAGTGGAGGTGAGTGTATAGAGTGGAGGTGAGTGGAGGTGAGTGTATAGAGTGGAGGTGAGCGTATAGAGTGGAGGTGAGTGTATAGAGCGGAGGTGAGTGGAGGTGAGTGTATAGAGTGGAGGTGAGTGTATAGAGTGGAGGTGAGTGAAGGTGAGTGTATAGAGTGGAGGTGAGTGTATAGAGTGGAGGTGAGTGTATAGAGTGGAGGTGAGTGTATAGAGCGGAGGTGAGTGTATAGAGTAAAGGTGAGTGTATAGAGTGGAGGTGAGTGTATAGAGTGAAGGTGAGTGTATAGAGAGGAGGTGAGTGTATAGAGTGGAGGTTAGTGTATAGAGGGGAGGTGAGTGTATAGAGTGGAGGTGAGTGTATAGAATGGAGGTGAGTGGAGGTGAGTGTATAGAGTGGATGTGAGTGTATAGAGTGGAGGCTAGTGTATAGAGTGGAGGTGAGTGTATAGAATGGAGGTGAGTGGAGGTGAGTGTATAGAGTGGAGGCTAGTGTATAGAGTGGAGGTGAGTGGAGGTGAGTGTATAGAGTGGAGGCTAGTGTATAGAGTGGAGGTGAGTGTATAGAGTGGAGGTGAGTGGAGGTGAGTGTATAGAGTGGAGGTGAGTGTATAGAGTGGATGTGAGTGTATAGAGTGGAGGCTAGTGTATAGAGTGGAGGTGAGTGTATAGAGTGGAGGTGAGTGTATAGAGTGGAGGCTAGTGTATAGAGTGGAGGTGAGTGTATAGAATGGAGGTGAGTGGAGGTGAGTGTATAGAGTGGAGGCTAGTGTATAGAGTGGAGCTGAGTGTATAGAGTGGAGGTGAGTGGAGGTGAGTGTATAGAGTGGAGGTGAGTGTATAGAGTGGATGTGAGTGTATAGAGTGGAGGCTAGTGTATAGAGTGGAGGTGAGTGTATAGAGTGGAGGTGAGTGTATAGAGTGGAGGTGAGTGTATAGAGTGGAGGTGAGTGTATAGAGTGGAGGTGAGTGTATAGAGTGGAGGTGAGTGTATAGAGTGGAGGTGAGTGTATAGAGTGGAGGTGAGTGTATAGAGTGGAGGTGAGTGTATAGAGTGGAGGTGAGTGTATAGAGTGGAGGTGAGTGTATAGAGTGGAGGTGAGTGTATAGAGTGGAGGTGAGTGTATAGAGTGGAGGTCAGTGTATAGAGTGGAGGTGAGTGTATAGAGTGGAGGTGAGTGTATAGAGTGGAGGTGAGTGTATAGAGTGGAGGTGAGTGTATAGAGTGGAGGTGAGTGTATAGAGTGGAGGTGAGCGTATAGAGTGGAGGTGAGCGTATAGAGTGGAGGTGAGTGTATAGAGTGGAGGTGAGTGTATAGAGTGGAGGTGAGTGTATAGAGTGGAGGTGAGTGTATAGAGTGGAGGTGAGTGTATAGAGTGGAGGTGAGTGGAGGTGAGTGTATATAGTGGAGGTGAGTGTATAGAGTGGAGGTGAGTGTATAGAGTGGAGGTGAGTGTATAGAGTGGAGGTGAGTGTATAGAGTGGAGGTCAGTGTATAGAGTGGAGGTCAGTGTATATAGTGGAGGTCAGTGTATAGAGTGGAGGTGAGTGTATAGAGTGGAGGTGAGTGTATAGAGTGGAGGTGAGTGTATAGAGTGGAGGTGAGTGTATAGAGTGGAGGTGAGTGTATAGAGTGGAGGTGAGTGTATAGAGTGGAGGTGAGTGTATAGAGTGGAGGTGAGTGTATACAGTGGAGGTTAGTGTATAGAGTGGAGGTGAGTGGAGGTGAGTGTATAGAGTGAAGGTGAGTGTATAGAGAGGAGGTGAGTGTATAGAGTGGAGGTTAGTGTATAGAGGGGAGGTGAGTGTATAGAGTGGAGGTGAGTGTATAGAATGGAGGTGAGTGGAGGTGAGTGTATAGAGTGGAGGTGAGTGTATAGAGTGGAGGTGAGTGTATAGAGTGGAGGTGAGTGTATAGAGTGGAGGTGAGTGTATAGAGTGGAGGTGAGTGGAGGTTAGTGTATAGAGTGGATGTGAGTGTATAGAGTGGAGGCTAGTGTATAGAGTGGAGGTGAGTGTATAGAATGGAGGTGAGTGGAGGTGAGTGTATAGAGTGGAGGCTAGTGTATAGAGTGGAGGTGAGTGGAGGTGAGTGTATAGAGTGGAGGCTAGTGTATAGAGTGGAGGTGAGTGTATAGAGTGGAGGTGAGTGGAGGTGAGTGTATAGAGTGGAGGTGAGTGTATAGAGTGGATGTGAGTGTATAGAGTGGAGGCTAGTGTATAGAGTGGAGGTGAGTGTATAGAGTGGAGGTGAGTGTATAGAGTGGAGGCTAGTGTATAGAGTGGAGGTGAGTGTATAGAGTGGAGGTGAGTGGAGGTGAGTGTATAGAGTGGAGGCTAGTGTATAGAGTGGAGGTGAGTGTATAGAGTGGAGGTGAGTGGAGGTGAGTGTATAGAGTGGAGGTGAGTGTATAGAGTGGATGTGAGTGTATAGAGTGGAGGCTAGTGTATAGAGTGGAGGTGAGTGTATAGAGTGGAGGTGAGTGTATAGAGTGGAGGTGAGTGTATAGAGTGGAGGTCAGTGTATAGAGTGGAGGTGAGTGTATAGAGTGGAGGTGAGTGTATAGAGTGGAGGTGAGTGTATAGAGTGGAGGTGAGTGTATAGAGTGGAGGTGAGTGTATAGAGTGGAGGTGAGTGTATAGAGTGGAGGTGAGTGTATAGAGTGGAGGTGAGTGTATAGAGTGGAGGTGAGTGTATAGAGTGGAGGTCAGTGTATAGAGTGGAGGTGAGTGTATAGAGTGGAGGTGAGTGTATAGAGTGGAGGTCAGTGTATAGAGTGGAGGTCAGTGTATAGAGTGGAGGTCAGTGTATAGAGTGGAGGTCAGTGTATAGAGTGGAGGTGAGTGTATAGAGTGGAGGTGAGTGTATAGAGTGGAGGTGAGTGTATAGAGTGGAGGTGAGTGTATAGAGTGGAGGTGAGTGTATAGAGTGGAGGTGAGTGGAGGTGAGTGTATAGAGTGGAGGTGATTGTATGGAGTGGAGGTGAGTGTATGGAGTGGAGGTGAGTGTATAGAGTGGAGGTGAGTGTATAGATGGGAGGTGAGTGTATAGAGTGGAGGTGAGTGTATAGAGTGGAGGTGAGTGGAGGTGAGTGTATAGAGTGGAGGGGATTGTATGGAGTGGAGGTGAGTGTACGGAGTGGAGGTGAGTGTATAGAGTGGAGGTCAGTGTATAAAGTGGAGGTCAGTGTATAGAGTGGAGGTCAGTGTATAGAGTGGAGGTGAGTGTATAGAGTGGAGGTGAGCGTATAGAGTGGAGTTGAGTGTATAGAGTGAAGGTGAGTGTATAGAGTGGAGGTGAGTGTATAGAGTGGAGGTCAGTGTATAAAGTGGAGGTCAGTGTATAGAGTGGAGGTGAGTGTATAGAGTGGAGTTGAGTGTATAGAGTGGAGGTGAGTGTATAGAGTGGAGGTGAGTGTATAGAGTGGAGGTGAGTGTATAGAGTGGAGGTGAGTGTATAGAGTGGAGGTGAGCGTATAGAGTGGAGGTGAGTGTTTAAAGTGGAGGTCAGTGTATAGAGTGGAGGTCAGTGTATAGAGTGGAGGTCAGTGTATAGAGTGGAGGTGAGTGGAGGTGAGTGTATAGAGTGGAGGTGAGTGTATAGAGTGGAGGTGAGTGTATAGAGTGGAGGTGAGTGTATAGAGTGGAGGTGAGTGTATAGAGTGGAGGTGAGTGTATAGAGTGGAGGTCAGTGTATAGAGTGGAGGTGAGTGTATAGAGTGGAGGTGAGTGTATAGAGTGGAGGTGAGTGTATAGAGTGGAGGTGAGCGTATAGAGTGGAGGTGAGTGTATAGAGTGGAGGTCAGTGTATAGAGTGGAGGTCAGTGTATAGAGTGGAGGTGAGTGTATAAAGTGGAGGTGAGTGTATAGAGTGGAGGTGAGTGTATAGAGTGGAGGTGAGTGTATAGAGTGGAGGTGAGTGTATAGAGTGGAGGTGAGTGTATAGAGTGGAGGTGAGTGTATAGAGTGGAGGTGAGTGGAGGTGAGTGTATAGAGTGGAGGTGAGCGTATAGAGTGGAGGTGAGTGTATAGAGCGGAGGTGAGTGGAGGTGAGTGTATAGAGTGGAGGTGAGTGTATAGAGTGGAGGTGAGTGAAGGTGAGTGTATAGAGTGGAGGTGAGTGTATAGAGTGGAGGTGAGTGTATAGAGTGGAGGTGAGTGTATAGAGCGGAGGTGAGTGTATAGAGTAAAGGTGAGTGTATAGAGTGGAGGTGAGTGTATAGAGTGAAGTTGAGTGTATAGAGAGGAGGTGAGTGTATAGAGTGGAGGTTAGTGTATAGAGGGGAGGTGAGTGTATAGAGTGGAGGTGAGTGTATAGAATGGAGGTGAGTGGAGGTGAGTGTATAGAGTGGATGTGAGTGTATAGAGTGGAGGCTAGTGTATAGAGTGGAGGTGAGTGTATAGAATGGAGGTGAGTGGAGGTGAGTGTATAGAGTGGAGGCTAGTGTATAGAGTGGAGGTGAGTGGAGGTGAGTGTATAGAGTGGAGGCTAGTGTATAGAGTGGAGGTGAGTGTATAGAGTGGAGGTGAGTGGAGGTGAGTGTATAGAGTGGAGGTGAGTGTATAGAGTGGATGTGAGTGTATAGAGTGGAGGCTAGTGTATAGAGTGGAGGTGAGTGTATAGAGTGGAGGTGAGTGTATAGAGTGGAGGCTAGTGTATAGAGTGGAGGTGAGTGTATAGAATGGAGGTGAGTGGAGGTGAGTGTATAGAGTGGAGGCTAGTGTATAGAGTGGAGCTGAGTGTATAGAGTGGAGGTGAGTGGAGGTGAGTGTATAGAGTGGAGGTGAGTGTATAGAGTGGATGTGAGTGTATAGAGTGGAGGCTAGTGTATAGAGTGGAGGTGAGTGTATAGAGTGGAGGTGAGTGTATAGATTGGAGGTGAGTGTATAGAGTGGAGGTCAGTGTATAGAGTGGAGGTGAGTGTATAGAGTGGAGGTGAGTGTATAGAGTGGAGGTGAGTGTATAGAGTGGAGGTGAGTGTATAGAGTGGAGGTGAGTGTATAGAGTGGAGGTGAGTGTATAGAGTGGAGGTGAGTGTATAGAGTGGAGGTGAGTGTATAGAGTGGAGGTGAGTGTATAGAGTGGAGGTCAGTGTATAGAGTGGAGGTGAGTGTATAGAGTGGAGGTGAGTGTATAGAGTGGAGGTGAGTGTATAGAGTGGAGGTGAGTGTATAGAGTGGAGGTCAGTGTATAGAGTGGAGGTCAGTGTATAGAGTGGAGGTGAGTGTATAGAGTGGAGGTGAGTGTATAGAGTGGAGGTGAGTGTATAGAGTGGAGGTGAGTGTATAGAGTGGAGGTGAGTGTATAGAGTGGAGGTGAGTGGAGGTGAGTGTATAGAGTGGAGGTGAGCGTATAGAGTGGAGGTGAGTGTATAGAGTGGAGGTCAGTGTATAGAGTGGAGGTGAGTGTATAAAGTGGAGGTGAGTGTATAGAGTGGAGGTGAGTGGAGGTGAGTGGAGGTGAGTGTATAGAGTGGAGGTGAGTGTATAGAGTGGAGGTGAGTGGAGGTGAGTGTATAGAGTGGAGGTGAGTGTATAGAGTGGAGGTGAGTGTATAGAGTGGAGGTGAGTGTATAGAGTGGAGGTCAGTGTATAGAGTGGAGGTGAGTGTATAAAGTGGAGGTGAGTGTATAGAGTGGAGGTGAGTGGAGGTGAGTGGAGGTGAGTGTATAGAGTGGAGGTGAGTGTATAGAGTGGAGGTGAGTGTATAGAGTGGAGGTGAGTGGAGGTGAGTGTATAGAGTGGAGGTGAGCGTATAGAGTGGAGGTGAGTGTATAGAGCGGAGGTGAGTGTATAGAGTAAAGGTGAGTGTATAGAGTGGAGGTGAGTGTATAGAGTGGAGGTGAGTGTATAGGGTGGAGGTGAGTGTATAGAGTGGAGGTGAGTGTATAGAGTGGAGGTGAGTGTATAGAGTGGAGGTGAGTGTATAGAGTGGAGGTGAGTGTATAGGGTGGAGGTGAGTGGAGGTGAGTGTATAGAGTGGAGGTGAGCGTATAGAGTGGAGGTGAGTGTATAGAGTGGAGGTGAGTGCATAGAGTAAAGGTGAGTGTATAGAGTGGAGGTGAGTGTATAGAGTGGAGGTGAGTGTATAGAGTGGAGGTGAGTGTATAGAGTGTGGGTGAGTGGAGGTGAGTGGAGGTGAGTGTATAGAGTGGAGGTGAGTGTATAGAGTGGAGGTGAGTGTATAGAGTGGAGGTGAGTGTATAGAGTGGAGGTGAGCGTATAGAGTGGAGGTGAGCGTATAGAGTGGAGGTGAGTGTATAGAGTGGAGGTGAGTGGAGGTGAGTGTATAGAGTGGAGGTGAGTGTATAGAGTGGAGGTGAGTGGAGGTGAGTGTATAGAGTGGAGGTGAGTGTATAGAGTGGAGGTGAGTGGAGGTGAGTGTATAGAGTGGAGGTGAGTGTATAGAGTGGAGGTGAGTGGAGGTGAGTGTATAGAGTGGAGGTGAGCGTATAGAGTGGAGGTGAGTGTATAGAGCGGAGGTGAGTGTATAGAGTAAAGGTGAGTGTATAGAGTGGAGGTGAGTGTATAGAGTGGAGGTGAGTGTATAGGGTGGAGGTGAGTGTATAGAGTGGAGGTGAGTGTATAGAGTGGAGGTGAGTGTATAGAGTGGAGGTGAGTGTATAGAGTGGAGGTGAGTGTATAGGGTGGAGGTGAGTGGAGGTGAGTGTATAGAGTGGAGGTGAGCGTATAGAGTGGAGGTGAGTGTATAGAGTGGAGGTGAGTGCATAGAGTAAAGGTGAGTGTATAGAGTGGAGGTGAGTGTATAGAGTGGAGGTGAGTGTATAGAGTGGAGGTGAGTGTATAGAGTGTGGGTGAGTGGAGGTGAGTGGAGGTGAGTGTATAGAGTGGAGGTGAGTGTATAGAGTGGAGGTGAGTGTATAGAGTGGAGGTGAGTGTATAGAGTGGAGGTGAGCGTATAGAGTGGAGGTGAGCGTATAGAGTGGAGGTGAGTGTATAGAGTGGAGGTGAGTGGAGGTGAGTGTATAGAGTGGAGGTGAGTGTATAGAGTGGAGGTTAGTGGAGGTGAGTGTATAGAGTGGAGGTGAGTGTATAGAGTGGAGGTGAGTGGAGGTGAGTGTATATAGTGGAGGTGAGTGTATAGAGTGGAGGTGAGTGTATAGAGTGGAGGTGAGTGTATAGAGTGGAGGTGAGTGTATAGAGTGGAGGTGAGTGTATAGAGTGGAGGTGAGTGTATAGAGTGGAGGTGAGTGGAGGTGACTGTATAGAGTGGAGGTGAGTGTATAGAGTGGAGGTGAGTGGAGGTGAGTGTATAGAGTGGAGGTGAGTGTATAGAGTGGAGGTGAGTGTATACAGTGGAGGTGAGTGTATACAGTGGAGGTGAGTGTATAGAGTGGAGGTGAGTGGAGGTGAGTGTATAGAGTGGAGGTGAGTGTATAGAGTGGAGGTGAGTGGAGGTGAGTGTATAGAGTGGAGGTGAGTGTATAGAGTGGAGGTCAGTGTATAGAGCGACTTCATTTTAGTTGGGGATGGGTGTCTGACGTTTCATTAAGAAGTATTCAAAAAGGGGAGGGTAATAATTTAATAAATCAGTAAACACAACATGGAGTCGTTTATGGACATCTAATACGTTAAATTAAATAACCTCTGACCACACACACTGATGGTGTAAAGTGAGGGCGTAAAGTTATGGTGTAAAATTATCGTGAAGAATGATGGTGTAAAATGATGGTGTAGAATGATGGTGTAGAATGATGGTGTAAAATGATGGTGTATAAGTTGAAAATATTACCTGACACGGTCAACGCTTGTAAAAGCAAAAGTGTAGCTGATATTGCCTTGGTCACATGACCAATATTATCAAAATTTAATCCAAAAGTCTGAAAGTTAAATTCGACAGGTAAGAAAACTATCGAACGAAACACGTTAAAGTGTAAGTGTGGATTTGCTTTGTTACCTCAATTAGAACTAAATCTATAAATAGAAAAGGCATCATGGACAGCCTACCTGAATCGACTTAATTGTGGACACTTTATTGTCAAAAGGGTTGGCTTTTGACGTCAACACTTTGGCAGCGAGGGTGTTAGGTTGTGACGTCAACACAATGTCATTCACAGGGTTAGGTTGTGACGTCAACACAATGGTAGCGAGGGGTTTAGTTTATGATGTCAACACAATGTGATCCACAGGGTTAGGTTGTGACGTCAAAACAATGTTAGCGAGGAGGTTAGGTTGTGACGACAACACAATGGTAGCGAGGGGGTTAGGTTGTGACGTCAACACAATGTTAGCGAGGGGGTTGGGTTGTGACGTCAACACAATGTGATCCACAGGGCTAGGTTGTGACGTCAACACAATGTCATTCACAGGGTTAGGTTGTGACGTCAACACAATGGTAGCGAAAGGTTTAGTTTATGATGTCAACACAATGTGATCCACAGGGTTAGGTTGTGACGTCAAAACAATGTTAGCGAGGGGGTTAGGTTGTGACGTCAACACAATGTGATCCACAGGGCTAGGTTGTGACGTCAACACAATGTCATTCACAGGGTTAGGTTGTGACGTCAACACAATGGTAGCGAGGGGTTTAGTTTATGATGTCAACACAATGTGATCCACAGGGTTAGGTTGTGACGTCAAAACAATGTTAGCGAGGAGGTTAGGTTGTGACGTCAACACAATGGTAGCGAGGGGGTTAGGTTATGACGTCAACACAATGTTAGCGAGGGGGTTAGGTTGTGACGTCAAAACAATGTGATCCACAGGGCTAGGTTGTGACGTCAACACAATGTCATTCACAGGGTTAGGTTGTGACGTCAACACAATGGTAGCGAAAGGTTTAGTTTATGATGTCAACACAATGTGATCCACAGGGTTAGGTTGTGACGTCAAAACAATGTTAGCGAGGGGGTTAGGTTGTGACGTCAACACAATGTGATCCATAGGGCTAGGTTGTGACGTCAACACAATGTCATTCACAGGGTTAGGTTTTGACGTCAACACAATGGCAGCGAGGGGGTTAGGTTGTGACGTCAACACAATGTGATCCACAGGGCTAGGTTGTGACGTCAACACAATGTCATTCACAGGGTTAGGTTGTGACGTCAACACAATGGTAGCGAGGGGTTTAGTTTATGATGTCAACACAATGTGATCCACAGGGTTAGGTTGTGACGTCAAAACAATGTTAGCGAGGAGGTTAGGTTGTGACGTCAACACAATGGTAGCGAGGGGTTTAGTTTATGATGTCAACACAATGTGATCCACAGGGTTAGGTTGTGACGTCAAAACAATGTAAGCGAGGGGGTTAGGTTGTGACGTCAACACAATGTGATCCACAGGGTTAGTTGTGACGTCAACACAATGGTAGCGAGGGGTTTAGTTTATGATGTCAACACAATGGCAGCGAGTGGGTTAGGTTGTGCCGTCAACACAATGTTATTCACAGGGTTCGGTTGTGACGTCAACACAATGTCATTCACCGGGTTAGTTGTGACGTCAACACAATGTCATTCACTGGGTTAGTTGTGACGTCAACACATCGGTAGCGAGGGGGTTAGGTTGTGACGTCAACACAATGGCAGCGTGGGAATTAGGTTGTGCCGTCAACTTATTGCCATTCAAAGGGTTAGGTTGTGACGTCAACACATTGTCATTCACAGGGTTAGGTTTTGACGTCAACACAATGGCAGCGAGGGGGTTAGGTTCTGACGTCAACACAATGTTATCCACAGAGTTAGGTTGTGACGTCAACACAACGGTAGCGTGGGAATTAGGTTGTGACGTCAATACAATGTTATCCACAGAGTTAGGTTGTGACGTCAACACAATGGCAGCGAGGGGGTTAGGTTCTGACGTCAATACAATGTTATCCACAGAGTTAGGTTGTGACGTCAACACAATGGCAGCGTGGGAATTAGGTTGTGACGTCAACACAATGTTATCCACAGAGTTAGGTTGTGACGTCAACACAATGGCAGCGAGGGGGTTAGGCTGTGACGTCAACACAATGTTATCCACAGAGTTAGGTTGTGACGTCAACACAATGGCAGAGAGGGGGCTAGGTTCTGACGTCAACACAATGTTATCCACAGTGTTAGGTTGTGACGTCAACACAATAACAGCGAGGGTGGGTTTGGTTATGACGTCAACACAATGTGATCCATAGTGTTAGGTTATGACGTCAACACAATAACTGCGAGGGTGGGTTTGATTATGACGTCAACACAATCTGATACATAGGGTTAGGTTATGACGTCAACACTTTGACGTCAACACAATGGCAGCGAGTGGGTTAGGTTGTGACGTCAACACATTGTCAGCGAGGAGATTGATGCTAAAATTTCTGACCGGGTACAATCTTGCAAGTAAAACAGCTTTATCACATGATGGAACTTGACGCAAACGAAACCATATTAAGTTCTAAACACAAAGAACATTGTGAACGAGTTCTTACCTTTAGAAATTTCGGCGAGAACATCTTGTTTGTCAATTGCGTTTAGTTCAGATGTTTACAGACGTTCACAACCAGTACTAGTTTTAGATAAATGCACCCAGGTAATCTGCACAATAAATCTATGTGCCTTAAGCCCATAAACTTAACCATGGGACAAAATAATCTATTGTTCAAAAGAGCATTTATAACAATTAGAAGAACTAACACCTTTTTATTTTTTCAATTGAAGACCATAAAAGTCTTTTTTGGCGCGTGATTTAGCTTAAACATTACTTAAGTTTTCTAACACAACTCCACCCCACCCCCTGTACAGGCCCAACCACACACACCTCCTTTAACCACAATTAATTTCAGTGCAGTGAGATTTACGGGCAAGACTCGGGTCTACAGAGACCATAAGCACCTTTGTGTCAAACTCAAAAAGGTGTCCGTTAAACGAGGATAGAAAGCAGGGAGGGGTAACAATATCTTCACCTGTTGAAATAATTAAAACAACTACAGGCAGCATGGCCTCATATTGTAATAAGTAGACAGCATGGCCTCATATTGTAACAAGACAGCATGGCCTCATATTGTAACAAGACAGCATGGCCTCATATTGTAACAAGACAGCGTGGCCTCATATTGTAACAAGACAGCATGGCCTCATATTGTAACAAGTAGACAGTATGGCCTCATATTGTAACAAGACAGCATGGCCTCATATTGTAACAAGTAGACATCATAGCCTCATATTGTAACAAGTAGACAGCATGGCCTCATATTGTAACAAGTAGACAGCATGGCCTCATATTGTAACAAGACAGCATAGCCTCATATTGTAACAAGACAGCATGGCCTCATATTGTAACAAGACAGTATGGCCTCATATTGTAACAAGTAGACAGCATGGCCTCATATTGTAACAAGTAGACAGCATGGCCTCATATTGTAACAAGACAGCATGGCCTCATATTGTAACAAGTAGACAGCATGGCCTCATATTGTAACAAGTAGACAGTATGGCCTCATATTGTAACAAGTAGACAGCATGGCCTCATATTGTAACAAGACAGCATGGCCTCATATTGTAACAAGTAGACAGCATGGCCTCATATTGTAACAAGTAGACAGTATGGCCTCATATTGTAACAAGTAGACAGCATGGCCTCATATTGTAACAAGTAGACAGCATGGCCTCATATTGTAACAAGTAGACAGTATGGCCTCATATTGTAACAAGTAGACAGCATGGCCTCATATTGTAACAAGTAGACAGCATGGCCTCATATTGTAACAAGTAGACAGTATGGCCTCATATTGTAACAAGACAGCATGGCCGCATATTGTAACAAGTAGACAGCATGTCCTCATATTGTAACAAGTAGACATCATAGCCTCATATTGTAAAAAGTAGACAGCATAGCCTCATATTGTAACAAGTAGACAGCATAGCCTCATATTGTAACAAGACAGCATGGCCTCATATTGTAACAAGTAGACAGCATGGCCTCATATTGTAACAAGTAGACAGTATGGCCTCATATTGTAACAAGTAGACAGCATGGCCTCATATTGTAACAAGGCAGCATGGCCTCATATTGTAACAAGTAGACAGCATGGCCTCATATTGTAACAAGTAGACAGTATGGCCTCATATTGTAACAAGTAGACAGCATGGCCTCATATTGTAACAAGTAGACAGCATGGCCTCATATTGTAACAAGTAGACAGCATAGCCTCATATTGTAACAAGTAGACAGCATGGCCTCATATTGTAACAAGTAGACAGCATGGCCTCATATTGTAACAAGTAAACAGCATGGCCTCATATTGTAACAAGTAGACAGCATGGCCTCATATTGTAACAAGTAGACAGCATGGCCTCATGTTGTAACAAGTAGACAGCATGGCCTCATATTGTAACATGTAGACAGCATGGCCTCATATTGTAACAAGACAGCATGGCCGCATATTGTAACAAGACAGCATGGCCTCATATTGTAACAAGTAGACAGCATGGCCTCATATTGTAACAAGTAGACAGCATGGCCTCATATTGCAACAAGACAGTATGGCCTCATATTGTAACAAGACAGCATGGCCTCATATTGTAACAAGACAGCATGGCCTCATATTGCAACAAGACAGCATGGCCTCATAATGTAACAAGACAGCATGTCCTCATATTGTAACAAGACAGCGTGGCCTCATATTGTAACAAGACAGCATGGCCTCATATTGTAACAAGACAGCATGGCCTCATATTGTAACAAGTAGACAGCATGTCCTCATATTGTAACAAGTAGACAGCATGGCCTCATATTGTAACAAGTAGACAGCATGGCCTCATATTGTAACAAGTAGACAGCATGGCCTCATATTGTAACAAGTAGACAGCATGGCCTCATGTTGTAACAAGTAGACAGCATGGCCTCATATTGTAACAAGACAGCATGGCCTCATATTGTAACAAGTAGACATCATGGCCTCATATTGTAACAAGTAGACAGCATGGCCTCATATTGTAACAAGACAGTATGGCCTCATATTGTAACAAGTAGACAGCATAGCCTCATATTGTATCAAGACAACATGTCCTCATATTGTAACAAGTAGAGAGTATGGCCTCATATTGTAACAAGTAGACAGCATGGCCTCATATTGTAACAAGACAGTATGGCCTCATATTGTAACAAGTAGACAGCATGGCCTCATATTGTAACAAGTAGACAGCATGGCCTCATATTGTAACAAGACAACGTGTCCTCATATTGTAACAAGTAGAGAGTATGGCCTCATATTGTAACAAGTAGACAGCATGGCCTCATATTGTAACAAGACAGTATGGCCTCATATTGTAACAAGTAGACAGCATGGCCTCATATTGTAACAAGTAGACAGCATGGCCTCATATTGTAACAAGACAGCATGGCCTCATATTGTAACAAGTAGACAGCATGGCCTCATATTGTAACAAGTAGACAGCATGGCCTCATATTGTAACAAGTAGACAGCATGGCCTCATATTGTAACAAGACAGCATGGCCTCATAATGTAACAAGACAGAATGGCCTCATATTGTAACAAGTAGACAGCATGGCCTCATATTGTAACAAGTAGACAGCATGGCCTCATATTGTAACAAGACAGCATGGCGTCATATTGTAACAAGACAGCATGGCCTCATATTGTAACAAGACAGCATGGCCTCATATTGTAACAAGTAGACAGCATGGCCTCATATTGTAACAAGACAGCATGTCCTCATATTGTAACAACTATAGACAGTATGACCACCTTTTAAATAATTGAAACAGATAAAAACAAATTGTAGCGTTCCATAAGTGTGGCATAAAAGACGAATTAACTATGGATTTAAATGTGATACATGATTGTTTTAATGTTATGTTTATATTAGAAAAAAAATGCATAATAGCTGTTAAAATGTAGGTTTAAAAATAACTTTTTTTAACTCCAAAGTGTCACGTGATACTTTCTTAACCTCCTCCCTCCCCCTCGCTTCACATTGTCACAAAAGTCGCCCCTCCCCTCTCCCTTTAAGCATTGAACCAACACAAACACGAGTGATATAATTGATAAAAAAAATAAAGCGGGACTGATCTCCCCTTGATTCTCTGATTATATTCCTTAATACCAATCAGGGGAATGGTCCTTTTAGTTCGATCGGGCCAGAATTGAATTGATTAGTTTAAAAAATCGACCATCAAAGGAACGCAAACAATATGTGTGTGTAATATGGCAGAAAATTAATACTTAATAAAATATAAGCATTGATTAATTTTTAAAAAGTTAATCTAACATCTAAGTCAAAGTTTATGTGACAATGCATTATCACCGAGCTTTGACCTACGTAAAAAGTGTTACGGAAATCGATCCAGTAGGTGGTGTTTTTTGAGAAATCGGAAACGGCGTAAACAGTACAACATTTTGTCACCAAAAAGCACTCGAAAATTTAAAAGATTAATGAAAATATGATCATATAGCCTTGTGCAAAATTGTATTCACCTAATTTTAGAAATTGGAAATATCGTGATGTTGAAGTTACCGTGTTCACGCGGTAATAGAGTAAAGTACTGATTCCGGTTAACGGAAAACGATCGTTAGAATCCTGTGCATACAACGTAGTACTTAATATGTGAAATTTCATCCACCTTACTTTAACAGTGATCTAGTTATTGGCTTTTGAGAAACCAAAAGAAGAGGAAGTACTACATCCCGTTACCAGAAATCGCTAAAATGGTGGCAGAAAACTTGAAATTGGGTATTAAATGAAATTTTGTCAATCTAACTAAAACTGAACTCAAGCCATCATGTTTACGTACAATACATCCTTTATATTCCTTATACGACAAAGTACCAAGGAGATAAACGGCGAAAACTGTCAAAATTATTCAGCAGGATTACAATATTTTATTTCTTCTATACTCAGTATCCGAATAAGTAAAAATCACTATCTATCCGTGCAATCTTTTCATTTTTATCTTTCTATCCACTTCCTGTTCACTAAATAAATTTAAATCCACTCATTTTCACCCCATTTATTCTTTCTCGTATATAAAGTATAAATCGAAATCGAGATTTTCACAAATGTCGATGTTACACGCCTTCCTGGGTCAATTTTTTTTTTGTTTTGCAATTTTGCTTGTTTGCCTGTGTGTCTGTGTGTCTGTGTGTTTGTAAACACGATAATGTGCGTACCGTTTCAGTTTTGTTCAAGAAATTTCAAATATAGATACTATCAAATTTGTAGTTCTGAATCGACTTTTGAAAAGGTCTAGTAACCGGAAGTGGTACTTACTCTACTCCCGGTTTCCGAAAAACTAATAACTTGGATACCTGGTCGTAATTTAACATATAAGTATTACATTATATGCGCATATTACTTTCAAATTCCCAACGATTTTTTGGTTATCGGAAGTAGTATATTACTGTGTTTTGTTGGAATGCACTAACTTGAGTACTGTTTCAGTTAAGAAGACAAAATTTCATTTAAACGTGTACGATTTTTTTTTATTGTTTTTTTTTTTTACTTTTTGAGTGAAATCCAATAACCGCAGATCGTACTTTATTTCTGGTTTTTAAAATACCGAGAATTTAAGTACCGTTTTAGACATACGTATAAGTACTTATGGTCTTTATTCTGTCAAATTCAGATTATTTCCGGTGACCGAAAGTAGTTGTAGTAATTTTCCTATCTATTTTCTGATTATGGCTTTCAATTGTTGCGCAATTCTTTTTTTTTCTTCTCGGTTCTATTCTATTTTTAGAATGTAAGATTTAAAAAAAAAAATTAAAAAAAAACATGCCTAAACCCGGTCTGTCTGGAAGTGTGTCCTTATTACTGTGATATAAAGACATGAGGGAAAGTTTAGGGGAGATCACTCCTGCTTTATACTTTAGTAAATGTCGCTGTATTATTATTAGGGGACATAATTCAAACTGTTTATATACATTGATCGTTGTTGTAAAAGTAGTTTCCCCTACCTTGTGTTGTTGGTAGAGCAGTTAAAAAATGTAAAAGCAATTTGCAAGGCATGTGAATAAACTGTTCAATAAAACATTGAACTTTTATACCTATTTAGGTCAGGTGTTTGTACGGCTGTCCTGCTGTACGGCTGTCCGGCTGTACGGCTGTACGGCTGTCCTGCTGTACGGCTGTCCGGCTGTACGGCTGTCCGGCTGTACGGCTGTCCGGCTGTACGGCTGTACGGCTGTACGGCTGTCCGGCTGTACGGCTGTCCGGCTCTAGCAGAACTAGCCGTACTTAAGACCCCACAGATAGCGTGATATAAGATATCCATGTCTAACACCTCTTGTGACGTAAGCTTCTCACCATCGCTGCGTGATATAAGATATCTAGGTCTAACACCTCTTGAGACATTAGCTTCTCACCATGGCTGCGTGATATAAGATATCTAGGTCTAACACCTCTTGTGATGTTAGCTTCTCACCATGGCTGCGTGATATAAGATATCTAGGTCTAACACCTCTTGAGACATTAGCTTCTCACCATGGCTGCGTGATATAAGATATCCAGGTCTAACACCTCTTGAGACATTAGCTTCTCACCATGGCTGCGTGATATAAGATATCCAGGTCTAACACCTCTTGAGACATTAGCTTCTCGCCATGGCTGCGTGATATAAGATATCTAGGTCTAACACCTCTTGTGACGTTAGCTTCTCACCATGGCTAACTTGGCATGAAAAAGTGATTGGTGGTTGCTGGATTATTTGTGCTAACGTTTCGAGACTTAGTGCCTCAATATGTAGGGTCGAACGGCAGAGCATAAGAATGCTGATCCAAAAGTCTCGAGTTCGGATCCCGGGCCTGAGTCTCTAGGACATCCCTGAGTACACCCATCTCTCATGACCCTGAGTACACCCATCTCTCATGACCCTGAGTACACCCATCTCTCATGAGCATAAGACTTTAAAAGCATACTATATCATGTATGCCTAGGTCATTAAAACAGATGAACTCTACTGCATCTGCCTCTTATGTCTTAGGCACGAAAAAGTATATATATATATATATATATATATATATATATATATATATATATATATATATATATATATATATATATATATATATATATATATATATATATATATTCCATGAATGTTAACCACCGGACTTTTACTAGTGTGCACTATTAAGGAAAACGTCCATTGAGGTATGTGCCGCATTCTGTCGAATGTCCACTCTAGTAAAAGTCCCAACACCAAACTTCAACTACAAGGCAGCAGTTGTTTGATTTTGGAGCTTTCTCCCTAAGATCTGTTGTATTCCCCAGCCATCGAGCCTTGTATGCCAGGAGGTCCGAACTTAGAACCTCTGGTTTTAGCATGGCCACGACGTCTGCTGCACGTCTTGGATAGACTACCAGACATTTTCCTTTGTTTCAGTACCCATCAAGTAAAGATTGCGATATTGATTGTCAATAGTAGATTGTCTTGACGAAGATCTTACACTCAGGTGGGTTAGCAGTCTGGTATTGTTGGGCTACCCCCTGGGTGTGTGTCTGTGTGTACTTGTGTGTATATGTGTGTATGTGTGTGTCGGCGTGTATCTGAGTGTGCGCTTCCTTTCAAGCAGAGTTTCTTCCAGGCATCTCTTCGGGGGGGGGGGGGGGGGGGGGGGCCCCCCCCCCCCTCCCGAACGAAATGGAATGTATATAGTAAACATATACTTTTACTAGTATCCGCCCCCCCCCCCCCCCCGGAAAACGTTGACCGCCCCCCGCCCCCCCCCCCCCCCCCGAAAATATCAAGTGCCCCCTCCCCGGAGAAAAAAGTCTGGAAGAAACACTGCTTGCAAGTCTTTCACTCTGAGCTACACTTAACAACTGCCAACACAAACATTGGAGTGAGACAAGGGAAAACTTCTATGCGTTTTATTATAACTGTCCAACCAGAATAGACTGGACGAATGACCACGTGACGCCCGACAACAACTCACCACATGATAAGCTACCAGCTGACATGGTGCTCAACATTAACCCATTCATGCCTGAAGAACAGGTAGGCTACCAGTTTACAAAATGCGACTAATAATGATCATGAGACCGACAACTCTCAAGTTTACATTGTGCCCGACATAACCCAGTCCATTCCATTCACCCCAACACTACACAATCGTGCTAAAATTAAAATAAAACATGAACGCCGTTTTTTAACTTTTTTTTTTTAATCTGATAACAACTGTAAGAAAATTATGTAATCAAGTTTATCATTGAAAATGTGTCTTTACTAAAACATGAATATTAAAATTAAATGTATTAATAGTGAATTTTTTTTAAACAAAAATTTAAGCGTTAAGAACTATTGCACGCACTAACGGACTTGTTAGCGGTCTCATCACAGGACTTGTTAGAGGTCTCATCACAGGACTTGTTAGCGGTCTCATCACAGGACTTGTTAGCGGTCTCATCACAGGACTTGTTAGCGGTCTCATCACAGGACTTGTTAGCGGTCTCATCACAGGACTTGTTAGCGGTCTCATCACAGGACTTGTTAGCGGTCTCATCACAAGACTTGTTAGCGGTCTCATCACGGGACTTCTTAGCGGTCTCATGGCAGGACTTGTTAGCGGTCTCATCACGGAACTAGTTAGCGGTCTCATCACAGGGCTTGTTAGCGGTCTCATCACAGGACTAGTTAGCGGTCTCATCACAGGACTTGTTAGCGGTCTCATTACAGGACTTGTTAGCGGTCTCATCACAGGACTTGTTAGCGGTCTCATCACAGGAAGATATGCCTGAAAGAAACTCTGCTTTCAATGGAGATCCTAACGGAATAAGCCAAATTTACTTTTCAACTAGAGCTGGAAAATTGTATTGTATCTATTTACTAACTGTGTGATGAGCACCAAATAAATTTTACTAATTTGACATCTTCCGGTTTGAAACGATGCCAAGTGTAATGGGTGGCGCATAAAGATAGAAGACACACAAAAGAATTGTAAAATTTACTGCCAAAATTTTATTCCGTAAAAATAATGAACAAGGCATTGGGGGGGGGGGGGGGAGAGGGAGAGAGAGAGAGAGAGAGAGAGAGAGAGAGAGAGAGAGAGAGAGAGAGGAGTGACACCAACCCGGTAATGCAAAATTATTGAAGCGGATTATGTGGGGGGATGACATTCAATTGACACCATCAGTTAGCACCCCTGATGACAATCGACCTCGGGACGCCACTGCCCGGGCGCCTTAGTTTTAAAAAAAAGGCTAACGTGAGCTTGTTGGGTTCAGCGACGTCTCTTTGGCATGTGTCCTGCATCTGAACTCGGTACTTTAGAGATAGGTGTAACAGTCGTGCGCGGTTTTAATATTATTCGTGTTAAGTTCATTTATTTGAAGGTCGACACTTATGACAACAACCTAGCCTTCACTCCACGTTCACTGTCTACTTGTTTAGACCTGCCATGTTGGAGAAATTAAAGTATTTGTAAGGTTTTTTTTTGTTTGTAATAATGCAATTGCAAGGACTAAATATATTAATCGGTATAAAATTAATTGATGTTTAACAAAGAACAATATTTTTTTTATAAAAATTAAATAATGACATTTAAAATTGTCTAGATTTATAACGTTTCTTCAGTGTAACTATAGAAATACGAGCGTATTTGAGTCTTTTTATCATGTGCATTCATTAATCTGTGGCAAAGTTTCAAATATTTATCTGGCAAACATTACAAAAGCAGACTAAACAAAACCTGTAGCCTAAGCCTAAAAGTAAGTTATGTGGAATCTAGATACCTAGTTTACTTGTTGCCTAAATAAATATTATTTTCTTATAGATCTATCTATTTAATCAAGAAAATAAACAATAGACTAGATCCATCTCGATCTAGATATAATCTAGAATATAGATTTTTTTTTCAAAATCCGCATTGAACGAGATTCTAGATCTAATCTAGATCTAGCTAGACTAGAAGTATAGATCTAGGTCACTAGATTCATCTAGATCTAGATTTTAGATTAGATCTAGAATAGCAGAATATAATATAATATAGATCTAGATTCTAGATCTAGAATCTAAATTAAGAATAGATCTAGATCTATGATTCTATCTAAATCTACATCCTAACTAATTCTAACTAAGGGTAAAACTCCATGCCATCGTATAGTATTAGGCCTATTTACTATTTAATCTCTTACTTATAATTTTAATGGCCGATTCTAGTCGGAATAAGATACGCATGCGATACGCATGCGCAATGGAGAGAAACTACGACTTAGCGGCGATGTTTTCGATGGTACTGCGCATGCGTGTGTTTACAACCGTAGAACCCTAATCCTATCCTTAACCCTATCCCTAATCCTATCCCTAACCCTAACCCTAGCCCTAATCCTATCCCTAACCCTAACCCTAGCCCTAATCCTAACCCTAACCCTATCCCTAATCCTACCCCTAACCCTCATTCTAGCCCTAACCCTAGCTATAGGTCACTGCGCATGCGCAGAACTATCTTTTGCCGAAAAATCTTATTCCGAGTAGACACTTCGAATTTTAATACCCGCTTCACTTTCACCTCCAGTTGAGCGTATTTTATTATAAACACAACCGAAACACACAAAAACTTAGGAAAACATTGGGCTTATTTCTGTATGAAGTTTTGATTTAGACTTCTAGTTTTGATTATTTACTCTTGTCAAAACGTGAGAAAAATCTAAATTTGGAATATTGAATGCTAGATTATAAGTTAAGTATAAATAAATTATTTAAAACTTATATGAACTCACGATGACCCAAAACTGAGGCCAACACCATTTCAAGCTATTACCCAAGCTATGACTTATTATACTTATGACGTATGCTAATAATTAAGCCTAAAGTCAATGTGAGCTCACCGCTGACGATCGCATGCCATTTGATTGGAACTGTTCTAATGCTTTTTTGTTTTGTTTTTTTTTTACCTTTTCTAATTAAAACTCATATTCATATAAAATTCAATAAAAAAGATCTAGATCTAGCTCTAATCCTAGTGTTTTCCTAACGTTTTTGTGTGTTTCGGTTGTGTTTATATTAAAATAAGCTCAACCTGACGTGAACGTGAAGCGGTGTATAAAATACTCTAAAATGGAGTTTTACCAGATCTAGATCTAGAATCTAGATTTCTAGATCTATATCTAGATCTAGTAATAGTAGTAAGTTACTGAATTACTTGACTACAATGAAGCTTACACCATAATTAGTAGATCTATTAAGGCCTATTGAGTAGATTTAGATATATGATGATATATTAATTAATATCTTTAAGAATATTTCGCCTTATATTTCTTCCATTCTCCCACACCTTATACTTGTTGAAGATGGGCTTAATAGACTTAAACAAAAGCACTGGAACTTCCAACCCATTCAAAATTTGTGCCAACATATTCATTGCCTTTGTTGGAGCAGGTGTGTTAGGTCTTCCCTATGCATTCAAAGAGGTAAGTTTTAAATTTAAAATGATAATAGAGTATAGAGCTCTACATCCACAGTCCTCTTTCCTGTCAAAGTCAAATCACCAAAATCCAGGTTACTGGTAGCCAGGAGAATCTCCCTAATATTATTTTACATCCTTCATGAATAAAACTTTGGAAATTGAAATTAACTATCAACCCACACATTTGGGAAGGGGAGCTCTTATTAACGAGTGTAAATTGGGTTTCCCACCTTGAATCCTGCACGTACAATGGCCAACACAATGTATATTAATACATTATTAAAGTTGTGTGGTGTGGCGGCAAATGTTGTCTAGTGAGTGTTGAACAAATGAAATTCAGTTAGTTGTAGCTTTTTACTGTTTATTATTGGTTAACAAAATGTTAATTTAATGATTTCTTCTTTCCCTGTAGGCTGGAATCTTGGAAGGTGTTTTCATCATAATTATTGTTGCAGTACTAAGGTACTTTTTTCTTCAGTTTAAAATGCTAAATTATTACCATAGAGGAAGTATAACTATAGTACCTTACTTGCACTAAACTACACTATTAAATCAGTTGAATGATTTTTATATTTTTTTCTTAATTTATTCATAGTGTGAAAGCAATGCTGCTTATAGTGGAGTGCAAGTATCGAATAGTGGATAGATCAAAGTCAGGGGAGGAAAACATGGGCAGGAAAGAAGACAGCCTGTATGCACATTTTGCTGGAACAAAAGAAGAAAAGGCTGATTTGTTGAAAACAGAAGGGGATATGATGACAAGAATTAAAGATCTAAAGCCTTTTTTGGTAACTTGTAATTGCATGTATATGGAATCATATGTTTAGATTTAAAGTATGAATATTTTTTTTGCTGAAATTTATTTTTTAGCTTACATTTTTAATTTTCTTTATTATGGCTGTTAAAACATGGTGAATGTGAACTTTTTTTTTTATGAGCTGTGCATTTAATGCCCCAATCTTATGACTAACAAAACTCAAAACATCTTTCCAGGTTCATGACTTAACATATGGAGATATAGGTCAGTGTAAATTGAGTTTATTGAATTATTGATCCATTTAGACTTTTAGTAGCTTGGGATATTAAAACTTAACTCAGCCACTTTTAAGATATTTTCACAAATTTAACTAGGTTATGAAGCCATTGGTCCTACTGGTAGAATACTGGTTGATTTTGCCTTGGTTTTATCTCAAATAGGTAAAGTATAAAAAATTTCTTTAGTTAAAGTTTTAAAATATTGTTGTTACAAAAATATATATCAACCATTTCTTTAGTATTGTTTCTTTAGGCTAATCAACATATAGAGTTTATTTTGTTCCCACAATAGGTTTCTCCTGTGCTTATTTGATTTTTATTTGTGAAAATCTATCAAGCCTTATACCAAAAATTGAAAGGTAAGTATTCAGTTTTTTATTATTACTTATTAATACTGCTTGTTTACATTCAGAGTTTAAAATTATTGCACTTTGATAATTTTATTTAATTATACATTCAAAACTTGTAAAAAAAAATGCACATTTTCAAGAGATTATGATTATTAGAATAATTAAGCCTATTTATTATTAATAATGTGTTCAGGGCTCATATTACTTGCACAAAAAATGACGTTTGTAACATGTGTGCTCTTGAATTTTAACCTTGTAAATAAAATTAAAATTTTATTTCAGGACATACTGGCTATTGATTGTTTTGCCTCCTTTAAGTTTTTTGACAATGTTTAGAAATCTTAGCAGTCTAGCCATCACAAGGTAAGTTTTATACAGCAGGATTTTAAGGGTTTCTATGTAGCTACCTCTTTGTGGGGTTTAAATTATCTGTTCATTTATTTTTATGTATATATTTTTTTGTTATTTTATATTTCTAGAATTCTTATGAACTGCATTGTCACTTTTATTTTCAGCTTGATAGCTCAGTGTTCAAATCTCTTTGCGTTTGGCATAGTTTTCTGGTTTGATTTCAAGCATGCTAGCAAAGTGAGGTAAATTGTTTGAATTCATAGACATGTTTTAAAAATAATTAATTTTCATTTTGTTTTGTTCACTGACACACCAAAAATATTCTGGTCTATCTCCCATTATAAGTTTATTCTGTTTCTGATTTGTAGAATCCACCCCAAAGAGATATCTCTCGCAAATCTTCCCTTTTTTGCTGTTATAGCTATCTACTGCTATGAAGTAAGTTTACCGTAGAATTTTTTCTGGTGTTTTTCCCTAAGGAAAACCATATTCAACCTTTATTTCTCCTTCAAAATGACATATTTAAATTTTTTTATTGCTTATCCATTTAAAGAAAAAAACAATGAAATTTTTAAAATGTAACAACAACAACAGCTTAATACATTTTCATTTCACCTTGTAAGCCTGATGTTCCTATTCTATAGACACCAAATTAAGAACACATAAGATAAATATACTTTTACCACCAGAGAATTATAGTGTTTTTACAATTGTTTTTGTATCCAGGGGGCTGGCTTGATTCTCTCCCTTGAAAATTCTCTTGCTAAAGAAGTAAAGTCAAAATTTAATAGGTAAGTCTTATCACACACAGAATAACATTACTTAAAATGTTTTTATGAGATTAAGTTACTTTCACTTTTAATGTGCATTTTAAAAAAATATTCACCTAACCAGCTACAATCATTCACCTATCATTCACTAGGCCACTTTCAATCATTCACCTGTAATTCTTTCAAATTTCTGTATTTCTTCTCCAGGTACTTTTTATCTACCATAGGACTATTGACAGTGCTGTACATATCATTTGGAGTTTTTGGTTATATGGTAAGGATTTACCCTCTGGCTTGAGTATGTTAGTATTAATAAAAAGAGACACCTACATTATCTCCCTTTTATTTTCATACATTTGTACCACCACTTTTACACTTGTGACTTGTGTAATATACATGTCTAGAAATAGAAAAAAAAACTGGCAGCAAGTAGGTATACCTATTCTGTGGGAAAAAAGTTTTCATGTAACATTAACTTGTGAGTTTTTTTCCTAGACGTGTAGTCCTATATTATTCATTTGGCAAGTGTAAACAGTGTAGGAACTTACCTCCCCTAACTTATATACGTTTGTTATTCTTTTCCAGTCTTTTGGTGCTGAAACAAAACAAATCATTACATTGAATCTTCCAAATGGTAAGTTTCAAATCTAGTTTTATCACTATAACTGTTTCGTTATTCTGTCTGTCTGGAACGCTCTAAAGAAAACATAAGGGTAAAAAAGCTTTCACTGACGAGAAACGAATCTTCCCACGATCATGATGCACATGGAACAAATAGGAAATTTTCAAAACGAAAAGAAATGTTACAGAAATAATGACGTCATTGATAAGCGAAAATCTAGTTTTATGTAATCATATGTGTGTGTATGTGTATATATATATATATATATATATATATATATATATATATATATATATATATATATATAGGCCTATATATATATATATATATATATATATTATAATTTTAAAGTAAAGTTGAAATGACATTTTAATTCTGGGCACATAATTTTCCATTGCCCATTTCTCATGCTCAATCATATAAAATTCAACATTTCAATTAAATTCCTGTATGTTGTCAAACATTAAACGAAAAGATTTGTGTACGTGGTAAAAATAATTTCTAAACAGGAGAAGTCTCTCAGCAGGAGGGAATAGAGAGTAAAATAGTATCGTAGGCTGATAGAACTTTGGAGAAGTTGTAATAAGTTAAAAGCAAAAATATTACTTCTATAATATTTCATGTAAGTTACTTAACAATTTTATTTATTTGCAGGTGAGGGTTTTAATTTCAGTGTTATTGTGAAATGCTGCCTCTGTCTGGCATTATTTTGTACATATCCTGGTGAGTTCATGTATACATGTTTCTTCCTTTATTCTGTGACCTACTTCAGTGTTGGTTGGTCATGCTGTTGTTACAACTCATGTTAGATAAGCTGAGGCATTTCAAACTTTAAAATTGTTGGTAGACCCATGTAACGTTATTTTGTAATTTTATCTCAATTTTTTCATGTGACAAGTCTGCTTCTCACTTGTACATCTGCTAGCATTTTAAATATGGAACTACTATTTACTTAATGATAAAGTCACTAGCATAATTCATGAAGAAAAATATTGTTACAGTTTTGATGTTCCCAGTGATAACTACATTTTACTTAATACTAAAGTCTTTAGCATGATTAATGAAGGAGAGTTGTTTTTTTACAGTTATGATGTTCCCTGTGATGAAAGTTCTGGAACATTATTTTATCCTTGACCCAGATAGATCTGTTTGGAAAGGGGTGAGTGAAATAGCAACATCCATTTAAAATTTATTTTATGTTCAGTGTTATATTTGACTGTAGTCTCCCTTGAAGATTAGACCAATGGTCTCTAATGGTTTGAAAATGTGGTCTGTTACAGAATGTGATGCGTGGTCTGGTGGTGCTGTTGACAGGGGTCATTGTTGTGATGATCCCCAACTTTGTTGATCTCATGGCCCTGGTGGGGGCCAGCTGCTGTACGCTCTTAGCTTTCATCCTGCCTGGCTTGTTCCATTTGAAGTTGTTTAAAGGGTCAGTCTTTACTCCATCAAGGGAAATAACTCAATCTAAGGGAAACTACTGAACAATAATTTTGATCGAGTGAAAAATATTTTTTTTTACTCTTCTTTAAATTAAACTTGAATTGTTTAGTTTGTCTCTTGTACAAAAAGGTGTTAATTAAATTTTTATTTTCTGTTGACAGAAAACTGAACAAGAAGCAAATTTTGCTCAATTGGTTGCTGGTGTTGTTTGGCATTATAGGGTAATTTGTGACTTGTTATTGCCAGTTTAGATTAGCATAGGGTAATTTGTGACTTGTTATTGCCTGTTTAGATTAGCATAGGGTAATTTGTTGTTGACTTGATTGCTTGTTTAGATTAGCAAAGGGTAATTTTTAATAGCTTGCACTCTTTTTTTTTACTCAACTGTTGAATAATAGTTAATTATAAACAAGGGTAAATGTTAGAAATACAGCATTGATAGTTAATCATTTTGCCTTCATCATTTATCATTTTTACTTGTTTTATAGCTAGTTCATGTCAGATGATTGTTACATTAGTAATGTTGCTCAAAGTTTAGCGTGTGCTTACACATCATAATGCTATTGGCAATCTAATTTTTTTTATTTGTAGGTGAATTACAAAACATTATGTTTATGCTTACCCGAACATTGTTAAATTTAGTATGCATTTTATTTGTAGGGCCACGTTTGGAATGTGGGATGCCTTTATAAGACTGAGTGGATCCCAGAACAATCTTCCTATCCCTATCCCAGAGACTACGACTCTCCCAACTAAGCCAGTCAATGTCTCAGCTACAAGCTCACCTGTATTGCCAGCCCTCACAAACTTAACCACAACAACAGTCAAAAATCTAGACATGAGCACATTGAAAAATCTGGACATGAGCACATTGAAAAATCTGGACATGACCACTGTACAAAATCAGGCTACCTCTGCCAAAAGTGTCTTGACGTTGATCCCTACAACAAAGTCTTCAGTAAACCAGACCGCTCTCAGTGCAACCTCTAGTGTGTTGAACTCTACACTCATAGCTAACCCATTTACAGAAAAATTTAATAACTCAAATACATAGAAGAAATATATTACCTTTCTCTCTATTAGTTCTTCATTGAAAACAAGTAGGCCTATTTGTTTAAAAACTAAATTAAATAGCTTATTTATTAATTTTTTTTAATTCCTTTTTAATCAAGTTTTAAAATTTATTTTTGGCTAATATTTAAAGGTAAAAAGATTTAATTTTACTTCTTTTTTCATCAACTTGACTTAAGCTATGCTTCCTACTTAAGTGTTTACCTTTACTGAGGATATTGTGTTAATTATGTATGTATAGAAAAGTATTTGCCTTTAAATCTCAATATGTGTTCATGTACTTGTAGGTTTCTGTAGTTTGATTGGCAGTTTGTCACATGTATATTTACCAGTGTGAGCTCAGATCTCTGTTTTTTCATGTTCCCATGAAGAAATAACTCAATTTTTAAAAATGTCTTGAAACTTCTTGCATTTAATATGTAGATAACTAGAACAAAATATGATAAGTTGGTGGTGGAAGATATTGTTCTACCATTGTTCATAATCTGACACAGAGTAAATAGAATTCTTTGTTCCCCACATAGTGGCTGATCCATGAAGTCTGTGGGCAGTGGCTACTGGATTTTTGTATTTCTGAAGTCTACAGTCAGTGGCCACACAATTTTTGTATTCCCTCAGTCTACAGTCAGTGGCCACACAATTTTTGTATTCCTGAAGTCTACAGTCAGTGGCCACACAATTTTTGTATTCCCTCAGTCTACAGTCAGTGGCCACACAATTTTTGTATTCCCTCAGTCTACAGTCAGTGGCCACACAATTTTTGTATTCCTGAAGTCTACAGTCAGTGGCCACACAATTTTTGTATTCCCTCAGTCTACAGTCAGTGGCTACACAATTTTTGTATTCCCTCAGTCTACAGTCAGTGGCCACACAATTTTTGTATTCCCTCAGTCTACAGTCAGTGGCCACACAATTTTTGTATTCCCTCAGTCTACAGTCAGTGGCCACACAATTTTTGTATTCCCTCAGTCTACAGTCAGTGGCCACACAATTTTTGTATTTCTGAAGTCTACAGTCAGTGGCCACACAATTTTTGTATTCCCTCAGTCTACAGTCAGTGGCCACACAATTTTTGTATTCCCTCAGTCTACAGTCAGTGGCCACACAATTTTTGTATTCCCTCAGTCTACAGTCAGTGGCCACACAATTTTTGTATTCCCTCAGTCTACAGTCAGTGGCCACACAATTTTTGTATTCCCTCAGTCTACAGTCAGTGGCTACACAATTTTTGTATTCCCTCAGTCTACACTCAGTGGCCACACAATTTTTGTATTCCCTCAGTCTACAGTCAGTGGCCACACAATTTTTGTATTCCCTCAGTCTACACTCAGTGGCCACACAATTTTTGTATTCCCTCAGTCTACAGTCAGTGGCTACACAATTTTTGTATTCCCTCAGTCTACACTCAGTGGCCACACAATTTTTGTATTCCCTCAGTCTACAGTCAGTGGCCACACAATTTTTGTATTCCCTCAGTCTACAGTCAGTGGCCACACAATTTTTGTATTCCCTCAGTCTACAGTCAGTGGCCACACAATTTTTGTATTCCCTCAGTCTACAGTCAGTGGCTACACAATTTTTGTATTCCCTCAGTCTACAGTCAGTGGCCACACAATTTTTGTATTCCCTCAGTCTACAGTCAGTGGCCACACAATTTTTGTATTCCCTCAGTCTACAGTCAGTGGCTACACAATTTTTGTATTCCCTCAGTCTACAGTCAGTGGCTACAGGATGTTTGTATTCCCTCAGTCTACACTCAGTGGCCACACAATTTTTGTATTCCCTCAGTCTACAGTCAGTGGCTACACAATTTTTGTATTCCCTCAGTCTACACTCAGTGGCCACACAATTTTTGTATTCCCTCAGTCTACAGTCAGTGGCCACACAATTTTTGTATTCCCTCAGTCTACAGTCAGTGGCCACACAATTTTTGTATTCCCTCAGTCTACAGTCAGTGGCTACACAATTTTTGTATTCCCTCAGTCTACAGTCAGTGGCTACAGGATGTTTGTATTCCCTCAGTCTACACTCAGTGGCCACACAATTTTTGTATTCCCTCAGTCTACAGTCAGTGGCTACACAATTTTTGTATTCCCTCAGTCTACAGTCAGTGGCCACACAATTTTTGTATTCCCTCAGTCTACAGTCAGTGGCCACACAATTTTTGTATTCCCTCAGTCTACAGTCAGTGGCTACACAATTTTTGTATTCCCTCAGTCTACAGTCAGTGGCTACAGGATGTTTGTATTCCCTCAGTCTACACTCAGTGGCCACACAATTTTTGTATTCCCTCAGTCTACAGTCAGTGGCTACACAATTTTTGTATTCCCTCAGTCTACAGTCAGTGGCCACACAATTTTTGTATTCCCTCAGTCTACAGTCAGTGGCCACACAATTTTTGTATTCCCTCAGTCTACAGTCAGTGGCCACACAATTTTTGTATTCCCTCAGTCTACACTCAGTGGCCACACAATTTTTGTATTCCCTCAGTCTACAGTCAGTGGCCACACAATTTTTGTATTCCCTCAGTCTACACTCAGTGGCCACACAATTTTTGTATTCCCTCAGTCTACAGTCAGTGGCCACACAATTTTTGTATTCCCTCAGTCTACACTCAGTGGCCACACAATTTTTGTATTCCCTCAGTCTACAGTCAGTGGCCACACAATTTTTGTATTCCCTCAGTCTACACTCAGTGGCCACACAATTTTTGTATTCCCTCAGTCTACAGTCAGTGGCTACACAATTTTTGTATTCCCTCAGTCTACAGTCAGTGGCTACAGGATGTTTGTATTCCCTCAGTCTACAGTCAGTGGCCACACAATTTTTGTATTCCCTCAGTCTACAGTCAGTGGCCACACAATTTTTGTATTCCCTCAGTCTACACTCAGTGGCCACACAATTTTTGTATTCCCTCAGTCTACAGTCAGTGGCCACACAATTTTTGTATTCCCTCAGTCTACAGTCAGTGGCCACACAATTTTTGTATTCCCTCAGTCTACAGTCAGTGGCCACACAATTTTTGTATTCCCTCAGTCTACACTCAGTGGCCACACAATTTTTGTATTCCCTCAGTCTACAGTCAGTGGCCACACAATTTTTGTATTCCCTCAGTCTACAGTCAGTGGCTACAGGATGTTTGTATTCCCTCAGTCTACAGTCAGTGGCCACACAATTTTTGTATTCCCTCAGTCTACAGTCAGTGGCTACAGGATGTTTGTATTCCCTCAGTCTACAGTCAGTGGCCACACAATTTTTGTATTCCCTCAGTCTACACTCAGTGGCCACACAATTTTTGTATTCCCTCAGTCTACAGTCAGTGGCCACACAATTTTTGTATTCCTGAAGTCTACAGTCAGTGGCTACACAATTTTTGTATTCCCTCAGTCTACAGTCAGTGGCTACAGGATGTTTGTATTCCCTCAGTCTACAGTCAGTGGCCACACAATTTTTGTATTCCCTCAGTCTACAGTCAGTGGCCACACAATTTTTGTATTCCCTCAGTCTACACTCAGTGGCCACACAATTTTTGTATTCCCTCAGTCTACAGTCAGTGGCCACACAATTTTTGTATTCCCTCAGTCTACAGTCAGTGGCTACAGGATGTTTGTATTCCCTCAGTCTACAGTCAGTGGCCACACAATTTTTGTATTCCCTCAGTCTACAGTCAGTGGCTACAGGATGTTTGTATTCCCTCAGTCTACACTCAGTGGCCACACAATTTTTGTATTCCCTCAGTCTACAGTCAGTGGCCACACAATTTTTGTATTCCCTCAGTCTACAGTCAGTGGCCACACAATTTTTGTATTCCCTCAGTCTACAGTCAGTGGCTACACAATTTTTGTATTCCCTCAGTCTACAGTCAGTGGCCACACAATTTTTAGGTTCTATAGTGTATGGTCAGCCAGAAAATCTCAAGTTCTGATCCTGATTTGGATTCTCTTGCACACAAAGTTCATTGTAACATGAAATCTACTTTACCTCGTGTGTCTGAAGTCCTTGGTCAGTTACCACAGAATTTTTGGGACCCTAAAGTCTGTGGTCAGTTACCACAGAATTTTTGGGACCCTAAAGTCTGTGGTCAGTTACCACAGAATTTTTGGGACCCTAAAGTCTGTGGTCAGTTACCACAGAATTTTTGGGACCCTAAAGTCTGTGGTCTAATACCACAGAATTTTTTTTACCATATAGGCCTAGCTTTAATCATGATCTTCGTAGAGTCTGATATCATTATCAGTTACCGGACGGTCATGCAAGCTTAACCCACAAAGTCCCATAGTGTCCTCAATCCTTTTGTTTAAAGCAGCACAAGCATCAGTCTCAGTTAAGATAAATGTAAGAAGAAATATTTTTCTCACAGATTGATGCTTTAATTATTCTTTGTGCTCTTTAAACTTTCTGCATTGTGATGACAAAACAGACATGTTTCATGCAATTACTTTAGTATTATCCAGAAAAAGAAATGTTTTGTTGGGGAAATGTATCCATACCAAGAGTTTATCTACATTAGATAAAATTGTTTTATTTGACCAAATTTTTCTTGGTCGCTGTTGATTGTAATTATGTGCTAAAATATTAATTATCAATAATTTTTTCATTAAAATGTTATAATAGAAAAGATGTGCATATAGCTCAGGTATCTATAGTCATACCCTAACCATACTTATACAATCAATGTGGGGTTAGATCTGTATGTTAATAGGTAATAGAAGAGGAGGTGTATATGTTAACCAAGAGATAGCCATAAAATAGCCTTTAATTAGCCATTAAATTAATGTGGGATTAGACCAGGTTATTGAGGGCTAACTTGTAATAAGGGAAATAATTCTGGCTCATAATGTTGTTTACAAAGAGAAAACCATAAAATAAATGTACAACTTGTGTGAAAATATCTCTTGGTATAAGGATCATTTATGTACATAGTCAACACATTGTAGAGAAATTACCTGACTCTTGCCTGTTTATTTATTGTGATTTTTAACCAAGAAATTACTAAAGTTTATTCTTTATCAAGCCAAATTTGTTGTTCTGTTATTGTTTCATCAATGAAGTTTCTCACACACTCAGACCTTTACACCCCCCCCCCCCCCCACGTCACCGGATGATCATCTACATCCCCCACGACAAGAATAGTATCTTTAAACACACACACAGTACCACACATAATCCCACCACAAACGTGAACCCCACACACTATCACTCCAATACCCCCGCCCTCCACACACACAACCACTCGCTTACCCCAAAACCAAATCCTTCAACCTTTCCACTAGCCCCCAATCACACAATCCCCCAATCACACAATCCCCCAACCATCCCCCTAACGAATCATCCCTTGTCTGTAAACTCCTGGATCTTGTCTTGAGCTTCATCCAATCAGAAAAACGAACTCATTGATGTCTCCTATATGAAACCTAATCGCGTGTGTCCAGCTAATCAACCAACCATTATCCACTAGAGATTTAATGCGGAACTTCTCTTTGTGTTCACCATTTCAAAAGGAAGTGTTTAGACATGAAACAGTCGCCATTTTAGACTGTTGAGACTTTAATGGAAACTTGTAAATAAAGGTTTCTTTAATAATGAAAGGGCGACAAATTAACGTTAAAACTCTGAAGTTGTTAACTTTAATTTTTTTTTCTCTCCCTTGGTTTAACGGGGGAGGAGGGGTAGAACTTTTTTTTTCTACTGTATTAACAGCTTGGTAAAGTTCAATATTTATTTTAACCGATAATACAACAAAGAAAAAATCATTTCAAGTTTAATTTTTTTTTTGGCAAAAGATATTAAAAACAAACATCATATTGATAACAAGTACAAAGCAGTTAAAATAATTATTTATATATGAAATGGCAAGAACTTGAAGCGTTAAAATTAAAAAATAACAATGGTCGCAATTTTAGCATTGGAACAACATTAAACGAAACAGGTAATGGCCAGTTATAAACAGAAACTGTAGAATGAATAGTTTCTTTCAGACATCTCTATGGGAGGAGGGCATTAACCCCTAGTAGCAACTCCCCCCCCCCCCCCCCCCCCCCCTCGGCTAAAAATAAAAATTTTAAATAAATAATGTATATAATCTAAATAGAAAATACATACATTAACCAGTGTCAGTCTCTCCCTCCCCCCCCCCCTCCCAGAACACATACACAGAAATGTGGGTGCACAAACCCCGGAGATTATAAAAAATGACCGAAAGAAACACTGAGAAGGAAAACGTCGTTCATTTTAAAATAAATATTAAATTAGGACATCTTTTAAATATACTTCTAATTATTTTAAAATTTAAATTAAAACTAGGAATTCAAAAGTAAACTAGAGTCTAGATCCCATTTATTTATTTTTTTAAATCGAATAATTTAATTTATTTATAACCGATGGACGGTACGATGACCCGAAAAAGACGACAGAGGATTTGAGCTTAGACAACGATATATTGATACAACAATAAGTATGGTGCTCAGTTAAGTCAGATGTGTCAGTTTAGGGAGAAATAGGTAAGTGAGGTTGATATATAAGTAAGGTATAAGTAAGGTAGTCAGAGTTTCTTCCAGGCATCTCTTCGCCCCCCCCCCCCCCCCCGAACGAAATGGAATCTATATAATTTATATAGAAAATATATACTTTTAACAGTGTCCCCCCCCCCCCCCGAAATTTTCAGGTGCCCCCGGGAGAAAAAAGTCTGGAAGAAACACTGAAGGTAGTTAAACAACGAAGGTAGTTAAGTAAATTAGTTCAGTGACGGTAGTATATAAGCAGAGATTCAAGCATCTTTTCGAAGGGAGGGGGTCCCTTTTATCTCTTCCGTTCCCCACCCCCACCCCGAAGCACGTCTACCGCCCTTCCTCTCCCCTTACCTAAATAGACTTTATGTACCTCAAGCCTCCTCAAAAACTTAAGTCCGCCCATTTCCCCATGAAAGTTTTAAGTGCCCACCCCCATGGAAAAAATGTCTGAAAGAAACACTTTATGGGAGGATGTTAAAGAAGTAATTTAGGAAATCAGATACTTAAATTATGAATTAATCAAAGATCACTTACTGAACTAACTAAAAAAAACATAAAAACATTTATTGAAGGCTTTGGGCAGATCATAAATACAAGTTTGATAATTATGTACATACACTTGATATCACATGACGTAATAAATAATAATGTAACACTTTTAATGAACAGATCACGTCCAGTAATAACAGGAAAACAACAAAGTGAAATTATATTAAACAGAGTTCTCTGCCTTGATTAGAATATCATTAGAGGGGAAAACGATTGCAACAATTTAAATCAATCAGAATTTTTTTTCCCATTTCAATTAAAAATCATTATGGGAAACTCGTTTAACAAAATAAATATTAACCTTGTAATAACAACCATATTTTTTTTATTTTAACACTTAAAAGAGCTCACTCGTCGATTTTAAATATAAAAACATTAATGTTATTTAGTGTAATTTAATTTAGTTATCGGTGTTACGTCCCTTACATGTCCCCTGCTTGTGTGTGTGTGTGTTGTGTGCTGGAACGACAGGTACCCTCCCTTTGGTGTATAGTTGTATCCCTTGGTTGAGTGTGTTTACATGGAGCGAGAGGTGTTCACGTGAGGTGTGTCAGGTGACGGGTGTCAGAGAGCGTGTGCCAGTGTGTGAAACAGTTAGTTGTAGTGTGGCTGTGGACGTGGAACGTGGAACGTGGTGTTGAGTATTGTATTTATGTTGTAGACCCCTTTTGATCCTTTTATTATTTTAGTACTGTATATATTATTAAATATCTTATTATTATTGTTATTATATAGAGTGTTAGTGTTATTGTTGTATACGTCGTATTTGTCTGTTGTTATTTATATACCCCTAGATTCTAGAACCCAACATTTGGGGGCCCGTCCGTTTAGCATGGCGACTACCAGGAGTGCCAGAAGACAGCTAATAATTGACTTGAAGGAGGAGGGAAAGCTAATCGGGCTGACCGATGACAGTTTGGCGGAGTGGGTAAAGGAAGAGTTGAGGAGGGTGGAAGATGCGAAGGTCGAGGTTGTAGCAAAGGTATGTAACCCTGTATCCCGCTTGAGGGACGTGGCGGCGATGACGGCGGACGAGGACCTGAGTGCGTATGTGAGGCATTTTGAGAGTCAAGCAAAAAGACAAGGCATTGACCCGAAGGACTGGTCGCTCCTTCTGACGGACAAGATGAGTGGACAACTGAAGACTTTCCTCGTTGAGACGGGACTGAACTTGCATCATGACTTCGAGTCAGTAAAGGTAAAGTTATTCACGCACGCAGGTTTCAACGAGGAAAAGTATAGGGTCAGATTCCACCAGCTAGTACCAACACACGACGACATGAGAAGCTTCGCAGTCAACACAGAAGCCGCTTTGAGAGCGTGGGTCCAGCAGTCGGGAATAAAGGAAACGTTTGAGGACTTGATGAACCTCCTGATAGTTGATCGGATAAAATCGGTTGTTACTTGTGATCTGTTGGAGAGGCTGAATGGTGCTGCCAAGGTAAGTGTGGAAGATAATCTTAAAGTTATTGACAACTATAAGAGCACTCGAAACGCTAGAGTGACGAGGCCAGTAAACCAAACCCCTCCGTACGTCGCTGCTAGTTCGACAGCAGAGAGGATACCCTGGCAAAGCACGACACCGCGATCTCCAGGACACCACACTTGCCCTGGTGTACAGCCTATGCATGGTGTTAGGAAGGTCAGCCTGAACAGTAAATGTTATGCATGTGGACGTCATGGACACTATGCCAGGGATTGTCATAGCAATAGTAATAGCGGCTTTACTTGGAGAAATAGGTCAGATAAAAGAGCTGTTGTGGAGTATGGAAACAACCAAAGACCTTATCGGTGCTACAAGTGCAATGAACAAGGTCATATTGCCAAAGAGTGCAGTATGGATATAGATACAGGCGCCTGTTATAGCTGTAGAAAGCCAGGCCACATACAACGAAACTGTCCCAACGGGACCAGTAGAGCGAGCAACTGGCGTACTGAAAATGTACATCGACGGTCAGATGATCTCAAGTGTTATTGCTGCGGTGGTGTTGGTCACATATCACGGGTGTGTCCCACAGCTCAGCGTGATATGTTAGGAAATTTTTCCCTGCTTAAAGACTCGCATATGAGAGTGAGGTAAAGCACACAATTGGGAGGCGTATCCTTACAAAGGTAGTGACCTTGGTACGTTTTTTTGTTAAAGATAATTTATTTAATGAATGTAAATTTTTCTTTGGTTTTTTTTACAGAAGCTGTGTATGATGATTACAAACTGGAGATGATTAATGTAGTTAAAACGGCTATCGAGAAAGGAACTCAGTTTGATCGCCTTTAAGAAAAGATGACCATCTATGGCGACGTACGCATCTGCCGATGGGCCCTTACACTACAGGAAACAGCCTGTACTGTGAAACATATCAAGGGAACTGAGAACTTTGTAGCAGACATTCTATCACGAGTGTTTTACGCCAACTAGTGTATATGATATTGAGAAATGTATTATTGTTGGAGTATAGTATGATTATGTTAAGGAATTTACTATTGAGGCATTATAATATAATTATATTGAGAAATGTTTGAGAAAGGTATTACTGATGCAGTTTAGAATGATTATGCAAATCAAATTTTTTATTGTGGCTTCTCACATGTATCTTCATAGGTTGAGATAGTCAGACCACGAGCTTGGTGCCCGGCCGGAGAAAACCATAAGCCACACTCTGGACCGAACTGTCCAGGCTGGATGCGAGCCACACTCTGGACCGAACTGTCCAGGCTGGATACAAGCCACACGCTGGACCCAACTGTCCAGGCTGGATACAAGCCAAACGCTGTCCCCACCGGTCAAAGCGAGGCGTCCTAAGGACTAAAGAATAAATAGTCGAGCTCGGGCACCAACAGTGGCTAATGGAACAAGAGATGTTTGATCTCTTTAAGGAAAAGAGATCTGAAGGTGGAGGGGAGGGATGTTACGTCCCTTACATGTCCCCTGCTTGTGTGTGTGTGTGTTGTGTGCTGGAACGACAGGTACCCTCCCTTTGGTGTATAGTTGTATCCCTTGGTTGAGTGTGTTTACATGGAGCGAGAGGTGTTCACGTGAGGTGTGTCAGGTGACGGGTGTCAGAGAGCGTGTGCCAGTGTGTGAAACAGTTAGTTGTAGTGTGGCTGTGGACGTGGAACGTGGTGTTGAGTATTGTATTTATGTTGTAGACCCCTTTTGATCCTTTTATTATTTTAGTACTGTATATATTATTAAATATCTTATTATTATTGTTATTATATAGAGTGTTAGTGTTATTGTTGTATACGTCGTATTTGTCTGTTGTTATTTATATACCCCTAGATTCTAGAACCCAACAATCGGAACAAAACAAAATTTACCACCGCGCAAAAAAAAATATTATTTTTAAATAATGTAATAAATATACTTCACGTTAAAATATTTAAACTTTTTTTTAGAGAAAGATCAACATGGTTGAAATCGTGATGTAAACAACGGTTTTACCACATGTAGACACCGTATTTTGTGAACATCAAGAAGTTTAAGAAATCCGATGTAAACATGTTTCTGTCGGACTTGATAGGTGTGAGAGGCAGAGGCGTAGCGACCCTTCCCGGCGCCCGGGGACAAACTTAACTTTCAATTTGGCGCCCCTCGGGAGCAAATTTTTAATTTGCACCCGCCCCCCCCCCCCCCCATGAAACTTTCGATTTGCACCCCCCTCAAACTATTTATGATGCCAAATGCAGCTAAAATTACATTTTAATTTGTTTTTCCAACCCATTTTAGCGCCTCCTATGGTCGTCGCCCGGGGACATATGTACCGCCACCCCCCCCCCCCCTTCGCTGTGCCTCTGGTGAGAGGTGTAGGTGTAGATTCGTGTGACGCTGCATGGTCGTTTGAAGGGGGGGGGGGGTGGAGGTGTAGATTTTTCGGAAAAGGCGTAGTCCATGTCACTCAGTTTTGTGAATTATGGACCAAGATATCAAACATATCGTGATGGTACAAATGTTTGTTTGTTTTGAGTCGGCAATGAAAGAAATGAAACCTAATTTCAGTAAAGATAACAGTTTAAGAAATTCTTTTAGAATTCTGTACACCGAAGTTTTCTGACCGAAACGTACAGTTTTAATCTATTATATATATATATATATATATATATATATATATATATATATATATATATATATATATATATATATATATATATATATATATATATATATATATATATATATATATATATATATGAATCAGCAAGAGAGTACCTGTAAAAATGACGAAAACGTCAGCATCTCAATCATAAATCAAATGCTTCCATATCTAAAGGTCTCATTATATTTTAAAGAGGTCAATGACCTTTAATAAACCAAGTGCCATTTTATAAAATTCTTTTATGGGTGATTTTTTTTATTTTTTAATAGTTGAAATTGTACATATGATAAGTTGACTTCTCCAATGCTTGAATCATCCACTCAAACATCTGCTTAGGCTCTGGAATCCAAGCTTGTAGTGTCCTAATGAGCGATTTAAAGTCTATTTTAAAGTCATGCTACTGTTTTATTTTAGCCGTTTCTTTCACTAACCCGTTGAATGTTTTTTTTTAACGTCACCACGGCGCTTCACTTGCGCATGCGCCCACACGTGTAAGCCACGAGACAGCCGAGGAACCCAATGACGCTGACGCCGAACAGCGAATAACACGTGACCAGCTGGTAGAACGCGTAGGTGTAGAGCTGCTTGGAGCACCAGTTCCTGGGCTCGTGTAGGGGCTGGGTGTAGTTGGGCTGCCAGATCCCGAACAGCCAGTAGTTACCCAGCGCGAACCAGATGAGGAGGAAGAGGGAGAGGATGTACCCGGTGAACCGGTAGCTCCGGGTCATGACGTCATCGTCGTCGACGTCAGCATCGTCCTTGCTGTCGTCCAGCAGCATGTAGTCACGTGCTCGCTTCTGCTGCCACAGGACGATGCAGATGAAGATGAAGCCGAAGGCGCCGCCCACCAGAAGGTAGATGGGAATCTTCGGCTCTTTGGGACACTCCTCGAGGTACGACGTGCCTGTGGAAGAAATGGGAAAGATCAATAGCGCGTTAGTCAGCATCACATCTACAATATAAGCCACAATACGCCGTCATCTTTTCGCGTTCGTGCCCATAGATACACGAGGCACATGATGGGGAGTTCATGTTTCAATGACCTCGACATAGTCAGTGTTTCTTTCAGACTTTTTTCTCCGGGGGGGGGGGGGGCGCTTGCAATTTACGGGGGGGGGGGGGGGGGGTGGTAGACTTTTTTCGGCGGGGCGGACACTGTTAAAAGTATGTATTTTCTATATAAAATTCATTTCGTTCGAGAGGGGGGGCGGTAGACTTTCTTCGTGTGGCTCCGCCCCCCCCCCCCCCCCCGAAGAGATGCCTGGAAGAAACTCTGGACATAGTATGTGGGGGCGGGGGATATGCCAAGCCGCCTTTGTTTTACTAGCGTGACTCAAGTACCCATTATAGCTGGGTGGGCTCAGTGGAAACTTACAGACAGACTCGAGCCCAAACTCGAGTCTTTCGGGTTAGCACTTACATCGTCCCCAGGAATAAGCCTCAATGTGAAGTCAATACGATGGAATAGACTATACGTGCCGACAGGTAAGAGGTTTCCAAATATTTTTTTTTTAATTTCACCATTTCAAAAAAAATAAAAATGTGTTGCCTCTCCAACGTCTACCAACATTAACTGCTATAGTGCGAGATGCTAGCTTTTCAGACTACAGTAGCGGGCAATTTGCAAAGGGGTGCTTCATTGAATGTATCTACTCTAAGGATGAACTGTTATCCTCTCGATAACACTGCTTAACTAGTACGCTATATGCAGGTTTTTTTATTTTTTATTTTGTTTTTGTAATATAGACATACGAGCCGGCCCGCGGCATAACATACGCCGCTATTTAGTTGTTTCTAATTTTCAATAATTCATAATTTGTGAATTCGACAGTACCAACGCTGACACTGAAAATATTTCTTTAAAACACTATAAGTAGCTCGTTAAGGACCATAACCCCCCCCCCCCCCTTCCTTCCCTCCCCCCCTCCTCCCCCCCCCCCCCCCCCCCCCTACGTTTAAAATCGTTGGCTCTGCTTGTAAACATTTAGAGTGAACACAGCTCACTAAAACCATGTAGGGGTGGGGAGGTAGGGAGAGCGTTTGCAGCTTGTTTTCTAACGGCTCGAAGAAGAGAATTATATATATAGATAATTCACAGCGCTAATTAGCTTTACCTCCCAGCTCGCTATAGTTTAAAAACTTTCATCGTCGCCCTAAAGATTCACAATAGTAATAGTTTTATCTGACAAGTAGGTATGTCTTCATTTATTGACATTGTGTTTATTTATACACAAAACAAAAAGGTCTCATTTTAATTTTTAAAACGTGAAAATGTAAATAATTTTTAAAACGTGAAAATGTAAATAATTTTTAAAACGTGAAAATGTAAATAATTGATTGGTAACGTGGTGGCATGTGGATAGTTGAGCGGAATTTAGGAAGTCGCAAAAGTTGAGATTTTAATAAAAAGACTTTGGGGGGAGGGGGGGAGGGAGGGGGGGGTTGTATGGACTTACAGATGTATCTGGAATAAATAGCAATACATTGAGTACCATGGATGTTATGCAGAGATTAATGAACGAAAAAATTATTTTTTAATTTAAAAAAAAAAAATCTCGTAAAATATACATCAATCACGTGCTGCCTTGCAGATTATTCTTCGACGGACGAAGGTCGGCGCCCGGGGACATATGTACCCCCCCTGCCCCCCCCCCCCCCCCCCATCGGTACGCCTCTGTGGGCTACTCAGTGGCGTCGCTAGGTCGGTGTCTCCCAGTGCGGTATCCCCCCCCATATATATATATATATATATATATATATATATATATATATATATATATATATATATATATATATATATATATATATATATATATATATATATATATATATATATATATATATATATATATATATATATATTAAGGTCGACATAGGCCTATATAGTTGCAGTTGGTGTCGCCCCCTCTCATTTTGTCTAATGGCGTCAATTTGTGCGCAAATTATATTAATTCTACTTTTAATTCATTAGGAAAAAGCATTGTTTTCAGCGTAAATTATTAGATTTTGGTGTCACCCCTTTCCCGCTCTTAAATCAACTTATCAGTTGTTCTAAATATATAAACTCTGTAAAATTTTGCAATTGATGTTGCCCCATAGTGTAGAATTATGATAAAAGTGACGGAAATTAAAACAAATTAATATTTCTTTATCTCATGTACTTTCATTCATTTAAGATGGTTTCCTTTTACATAATTAATGGCGTCAATTTTCATTTTTAAAACCAAGAAAAATCATTGTTTTCAGCTTTCAAAACAACAATACCACTAGTAATTTCGTGAACGTCAACATCTCTATAAATTATTTATTTTACTTAATTTACGCTTTTATTTTTTTAATTAGAGTCAAAGATAATTTAAAAGTTAAAGATATTTGCAAAACAAGAAAGAGTTTTATTTGCAATTTTATTAGTTTATTTTTTGTTATAACAAATTATGAAATGGCGATTTATTTTAATCTCATTTAATTTATCTGCATTTTAATTACTTTAATGAACATAGCATTAGGTATACTCTCCCTTGTTTAATTTTAATTCCTAAATGGGAAATAGCTTAGTCAAATTAATTTTTAATTTCTAAGCTTTGAATTGGAAGTAACTGTTTTTTTAACCCCTTTAATTAGAAAAGTGTCCTAGTTTATCATTATATAGCACAAAAAAGTCTATTTTTAAATTAAGTTGTTAAACGTAATATTATGTTAAACATGTATGTTTGTGTATATTGATTGGAAAGGGTAAAACCCTAACGTCTAACGTATTTCCCATCAGCGGGAGCGCCACCTATTTTGGATACCGCTGCTATAAATAACTTTTGAAGCGTGGAATCACGTGATGAATTCGTGACCACGTGACTTAACGCTGTACTCAAATAAACACTAGAGAAACACACGTCCTTACAGATGGAGAGAAAAACTTGGTTTAAACACACGTCAGTGTTGTGTCAGTGACTTATTCAAATATTTGTCCATATTCTGCCTGACTAATTCAAATATTTGTCCATATTCTGCCTGACTAATTCAAATATTTGTCCATATTCTGCCTGACTAATTCAAATATTTGTCCATATTCTGCCTGACTAATTCAAATATTTGTCCATATTCTGCCTGACTGATTCAAATATTTGTCCATATTATGCCTGACTAATTCAAATATTTGTCCATATTCTGCCTGACTAATTCAAATATTTGTCCATATTCTGCCTGACTAATTCAAATATTTGTCCATATTATGCCTGACTAATTCAAATATTTGTCCATATTCTGCCTGACTAATTCAAATATTTGTCCATATTCTGCCTGACTAATTCAAATATTTGTCCATATTCTGCCTAACTAATTCAAATATTTGTCCATATTCTGCCTAACTAATTCAAATATGTGTCCATATTCTGCCTGACTAATTCAAATGTTTGTCCATATTCTGCCTGACTAATTCAAATATTTGTCCATATTCTGCCTAACTAATTCAAATATTTGTCCATACTCTGCCTGAATAATTCAAATATTTGTCCATATTCTGCGAGACTAATTCGAATATTTGCCCATATTCTGCGTGGCTTGTAAAACATTTTGTCCATATTCTAAAGTAAGTACAGTAAAGTTCCCCTTCCAAACCTGGCCGTCTATGGGGCAAGTTGAGTTCACCTGATTCTGTGACCTCGGCATACAAAGGGATAGTGTGGTCAGCACTATGCCCAGTCGTCTTAACTTTCCCTAACGTGAGTTAGATATCCCATCAGCTGGCTGGACTCAGAGACGATCTACTTGTCCATATTCTGCCACATTTTTAACTTACCTGTCCATATTTTTCCAGCCATATTAAACTATTCTCCCATATTCTGCGAGGCTTAATTAAACTATTTCTACATTTTTGTCCATATTTTTCCAAGTTTATAAAACATTTTGTCTATATTCTCCCACATGTTAAAATGTATTTGTCTATACTCTGTCACAGGTTAAAATTTATTTGTCCATATTCTGCCACACTTAAAAAACATTTGAGTCGATTTTGTGCTAGATCTAGGCTTTTTAAAACGTGTGTGCCCATATTTCACAATATTTATAATAAAAAAAATGTGTGTCCATAATTTGCTAGGAAAAAAAGAAATGGTTGTGCCACAATTATTCCATTGTTTATTGTAAGAACGTGTCGGTAATTATAGACGGCTGTAATCGAAAGGTTTAGCGTATCACGTGATACACAAGCCGCGTGGTGATTAGCGCCACTGGAGTAAGGTTACATCTTTAATTTGGTCGATGCAAACGTTAGAGAAAGTAAGGTCTTCACCTCATCGATTCTAAACAATAGTTGGGTTTTTGATCCAGCTTTTGATCACAGGCACAGGTAACATAGAGGGATGATGATGATGGTGATGATGATGATGATGGTGATGATGATGATGATGATGATGATGATGGTGATGATGGTGATGATGATGATGATGATGGTGATGATAATGATGATGATGGTGATGATGATGATGATGATGATGGTGATGATGATGATGATGGTGATGATGATGGTGATGATGATGATGATGATGATGGTGATGATTATGATGATGATGATGATGATGATGATGATGATGATGGTGATGATGAGAGTGAAAGAGAGAGAGGAGACGAGTAAAGAAAAGAGAGGGGGGAAGACGAGATCAGTGTTTCTTCCAGACTTTTTCTCTAGGGGTGTGGGGTGGCACTTGAAATTTCCGGAGGGGGGGGGACTAAATTTTCCGGGGGGCGGACACTGTTAAAAGTATATATTTTCTATATAAATTCCTTTTTGTTCGTCGGGGAGGGGGGTGGTAGACTGGAAGATGCCTGGAAGAAACTCTGGACGAGATAGAAAGATGAAGAGAAGGGCGAAAGGGATAGAGGTGTGGAGTGAGGGGGAATTGAAGGGAATTGAGGGAAATCGAGGGGAATTGAGGGGAATTGAGGGGAATTGAGTGGAATTTAGGGGAATTGAGGGGAATTGAGGGGGAATTGAGGCAGAGGAATAAAGCGAGGAAGGAGATGAGTGGTATTGGACAATATTATTGTTATTACGTGCGCAAGTTTTTAAAATTCGTTTGTAATATAAACTTACAAAACGATTTTTTAACTAATTAGTTTTCAAAGTTGAAACTTGAGACTGACGTGTCATGTGATTCTCCCCGAGGTGAGTCATGCTACATGGAGGTCTGAGGTAGACTCTTGAGGTTAATGGATGTAACAGAAACGTATTTTAATTTGCTGGAAACATAAAACTTAATATCTATTTCAGCTAGCATCCAGATGGGATTCCTTTCAGTTTGTAATTTTCAGAAAGTTAAAAAAGAATTAAGAGCTGATGAAAAGTCTGCATGTCGCTGGCCATCAAATAGGCTCCAATGTCAGTTTATGTCTATGTCCTTGGCCATCAAACATGAGTCAGTTTATAAGCAGTTGGCCATTTGATGTGTGAAGCATGAAATAGCTATTGAAACGTTATAACATCTAAAACAGACATTGTTTTCTCTAGACTGTAAAAAATTTTTACTTAAAAGCTAAATTGAAACGAGTAAGCCCGACTGGCCTTTTCTGATTGTACTAGGCATGCTGCCCAGCTTCGCTTAGGCTTTCGAAAACATTGAGAATTTGAATGCTTAATTAATTCGCCCGAGGGTCGGTCTACGACCTCAAGAGTTATGAAGAGGTTCCTCCGTGGACATTTTTTTTTAATTTATAGCTCATATAAGGTACCGGTCAGTCGAGGTCAGTTTTGACCCCCTCATCGTAGACTTTTCGGCCAACCGGCCCCCGTGTTCTGTCGCCCCAAGGCAAGATCCTGCCAAATTTGAAGCGCCTGCGGCGCCGGGAAGTGCCCTATCGGACACCCGACAATCTAGATCTAGATCTAGATTCCTAAAAGAATTTTTTTTTTTAAGTTTAGCCCGAGCATAATTAAAAAAAATACATTAACCAAGTTGACTTGGTGTGTCTCGAACCCGCACCACCTGCGTGGTTTAATGTACACTAACATCTCCGCTATTTAGGCACCTTATAATATTCGGAGAATGAAACACGTATTTTAAAATCTTAACTTACGCGAATATGCCTATTCTTTCAAATTAATTTTTTTATCTCAAATTAGCCAGTTCCAAACAAAGATTTTGTATAAAATAAATAAGTCTTGAAATAGTTTAGTCCTAATATAGAAATTTATTTTTGGAATTGATTTTAGAGAAGTTAGAGTCTAAATCTAGATCTTAGCGTCTACGTCTAGATCTAGTCTAGTTATTGCGTAGATTTAGATTTAGATTTAGAATCTAGTCTAGATCTAGAATCCAAATACATAAAATAAATTTTATGAGTTTAGGCCGGAAAAATTGTATTGTATACATTTCATAGTGTACGCAGATCTAAATCAAATTTGAATGAAATAGTTCATTTCTTTTTATTCAAAACACAGCAGATGACGTCATTAGTTAATGTATAAGCAATAGCGACGTCACAGTTTTATGCGTTCTTTTTCACATGTATTAATGCTTTTCCGGTTGCATAAATAATACTGTTTCTCTACATTCGAATACGCCTTTAATTTTTATTTTTCTTCTTTAAGTAAAATTGTGGTTATACATTTAAAACATCTAACATATTATTTTCAACAAAAGTCCGTAAAAAGTTCTCCATATACCGCTGCCGATTCTGACGTGATGTCCGGCGAAAATTTTTTGCGGACAGAGAAAGAGAGAGAGAGAGAGAGATGTGCGAACGTGGGGATTTATATATTAGGATTTGATGATAAGTGTTTGTGTGTGTGTGTGTGATGTGATGTTTTGTGATGATGGGTGACGGTGTGTGATGTTGTGATGTTGCTGACAGTGTGATAAAATGGTCACAACGTGTGGGATAGTGAGACTGTGTAGCCTAGATCGCCATGATACAGCAGATGACATCATGATAGTGACATCATGAAAGTGACATCATGATGGTGACATCATGATGGTGACATCATGATAGTGACATTATGATGAATAAATGATGATAGTGACATTATTATGGTGACATCATGATGGTGACATGATGGTGACATCATTAAGGTGATATCATGATGGTGACATCATCATAGTGACATCATTATAGTGACTTGATGATAGAGGGAAGATCGTGGTGGGTAGAGGTGTCACTTATGGTGACATCATGATGGTGACATTATGATGATGACATTATGATGATGACATCATGATGATAGAGGGAAGATCGTGATGGGTAGAGGTGTCACTTATGGTGACATCATGGTGATGAGGTGTCACGATGCCAGTACTGACATGTATGAGACGGCTGTCAACTTACCCATAGCCAACATGGAGATGGGCAGGCCAAATAGCAGCAACAGGAAGACTGTCAACACAACTGTAAATAAACACATCGGCAGGTGTGTTATGATAAACACAATTTAAACACATCGTCAGGTGTGTTATGATAAACACAATTTAAACACATCGTCAGGTGTGTTAAGATAAACACAATTTAAACACATCGTCAGGCATGTTAAGATAAACACAATTTAAACACATTGTCAGGTATGTTAAGATAAACACAATTTAAACACATAGGTATGTTAGGATAAACACAATTTAAATACATCGTCAGGCATCTTAACATAAACACAATTTAAACACATCTCCAGCCCAGATAATCTCCAGCCCAGATAATCCCCAGCCCAGATAATCTCCAGCCCAGATAATCCCCAGCCCAGATAATCTCCAGCCCAGATAATCTGAAACAAGACTCACGTGACTGCCAGATGATCTCCCATATTCTCTGGATGAAGTCGTACAGGTTGGTCGACTCGCCGTGAGCCTCCTTAAGCTGGAAGAGAATGGAGCCATAGTTGACGTGCTGGTAGTTCTCGTTGGTGAGGAACACGGTGGAGTGGTGGACCAGAGTCTTCTCCTCGTTCAGGGTCTGGGGAAGTAGAGTGGATCTGTTAGCTGATGGTGTGGGGAAGTAGAGTGGATCTGTTAGCTGATGGTTAGGGGAAGTAGAGTGGATCTGTTAGTTGATGGTGTGGGGAAGTAGAGTGGATCTGTTAGATGATGGTGTGGGGAAGTAGAGTGGATCTGTTAGCTGATGGTTAGGGGAAATAGAGTGGATCTGTTTGCTGGTGGTCTGGGGGAACAGATTGGATCTGTTAGCTGATTGTATTTCCAAAGAGCCTGGTACGTCGGACTCCCAAGTCCCCTACATTATAGCGTGGGGGAGGTGAGGTGCAGGACTGCCGGGAACCAAAAGGGGTCTGCTCTCGACCCTAACCAAATATTTTGACTTTAAACTGCGGCCTTCGCGTGGCTTCGGAAGAGTGCCATTAGTCGGACCAAGCTCATGACCCCCCTAGTGGGTGCGGAATGGCTAGTGGTAGCTAACAGCAGCTAGAGGGTTGTGATCTGGCCGAACGCCCCCCCCCCCCCCCCCCACGATGAAGCTGGGTACCAGACGGTAGGACGACGTCCCGCGGCTGGTGGGTGGGGAAGGAAAGCCCGGTGAGAGCCGACGGAGAAGCGACCGACGTGTAGCGATCTAACCGACACTAAACGACTCGCTATGTGTCGGAGTTTGCTACACTGAGGCCTGCCTGGCTAATGGAAGTCAACCTTCTGAGCCGGTTTCCGTAGAGAGAGAGATAGCTGATTGTATATCTGGGTCTGGAGAAATAGATTGGATCTGTTGGCTGATGGTGCACCAACATCCTCCCATGGTTCAGGTCTGCACGGAACTATAAGTGTGCAGGGAACTATGGGTGTGCAGGGAACTGTGGATGTGCAGGGAACTATGGGTGTGCAGGGAACTATGGGTGTGCAGGGAACTATGGGTGTGCATGGAACTATGGGTGTGCAGGGAACTATGGGTATGCAGGGAACTATGGGTGTGCATGGGACTATGGGTGTGCAGGGAACTATGGGTGTGCAGGGAACTATGGGTGTGCAGGGAACTATGGGTGTGCGGGGAACTATGCGTATGTATGGAACAATGGGTGTGCGGGGAACAATGGGTGTGCGGGGAACTATGGGTGTGCAGGGAACTATGGGTGTGCATGGGACTATGGGTGTGCAGGGAACTATGGGTGTGCGGGTAACTATGCGTATGTATGGAACAATGGGTGTGCGGGGAACAATGGGTGTGCGGGGAACTATGGGTGTGCAGGGAACTATGGGTGTGCATGGGAACTATGGGTGTGCAGATACAATACAGATGAAGTGGTAACAGTTGTTGTTTTCTTCATCTGAAGTAATTAACCTCGGGACAGTACGCCGCAGTGGGTGGAAGGAATTGAGTGAACGTGTGTCGAGAGTGGGTTGGGGGGGGGGGGGGGGTTATAGAACGTCTTATTAGGGTGGGGGAGCTAAAAACTTGTGAAGATTTGTAGAGAGGGTGGAAGACCAATGTCCTAACACACCTGTGTTAGACCAATGTCCTAACACACCTGTGTTAGACCAATGTCCTACACACACATGTGTTAGACCAATGTCCTACACACACCTGTGTTAGACCAATGTCCTACATACAAACACCTGTGTTAGACCAATGTCCTACACACACCTGTGTTAGACCAATGTCCTACACACACCTGTTTTAGACCAATGTCCTACACACACCTGTGTTAGACCAATGTCCTACATACAAACACCTGTGTTAGACCAATGTCCTACATACACCTGTGTTAGACCAATGTCCTACATACACCTGTGTTAGACCAATGTCCTACACACACCTGTGTTACACCAATGTCCTACACACACCTGTGTTAGACCAATGTCCTACATACAAACACCTGTGTTAGACCAATGTCCTACATACAAACACCTGTGTTAGACCAATGTCCTACACACACCTGTGTTACACCAATGTCCTACACACACCTGTGTTAGACCAATGTCCTACATACAAACACCTGTGTTAGACCAATGTCCTACACACACCTGTGTTAGACCAATGTCCTAACACACCTGTGTTAGACCAATGTCCTACACACACATGTGTTAGACCAATGTCCTACACACACCTGTGTTAGACCAATGTCCTACATACAAACACCTGTGTTAGACCAATGTCCTACACACACCTGTGTTAGACCAATGTCCTACACACACCTGTTTTAGACCAATGTCCTACACACACCTGTGTTACACCAATGTCCTACACACACCTGTGTTAGACCAATGTCCTACATACAAACACCTGTGTTAGACCAATGTCCTACATACACCTGTGTTAGACCAATGTCCTACATACACCTGTGTTAGACCAATGTCCTACACACACCTGTGTTACACCAATGTCCTACACACACCTGTGTTAGACCAATGTCCTACATACAAACACCTGTGTTAGACCAATGTCCTACATACAAACACCTGTGTTAGACCAATGTCCTACACACACCTGTGTTACACCAATGTCCTACACACACCTGTGTTAGACCAATGTCCTACATACAAACACCTGTGTTAGACCAATGTCCTACACACACCTGTGTTAGACCAATGTCCTACACACACCTGTGTTAGACCAATGTCCTACACACACATGTGTTAGACCAATGTCCTACATACACCTGTGTTAGACCAATGTCCTACACACACCTGTGTTAGACCAATGTCCTACACACACATGTGTTAGACCAATGTCCTACATACACCTGTGTTAGACCAATGTCCTACATACACCTGTGTTAGACCAATGTCCTACATACACCTGTGTTAGACCAATGTCCTACACACCTGTGCTAGACCAATGTCCTACACACACCTGTGTTAGACCAATGTCCTACATACACCTGTGTACAAGACAGGTTGGTACAAGACAGGCTGGTACAAGACAGGTTGGTACAAGACAGGTTTAGTACAAGACAGGCTGGTACAAAACAGGTTGGTACAAGACAGGTTGGTACAAGACAGGCTGGCTAAATATTGTGTTAAATGATAAATGTTTAGCCTAAAACAAAGAATGTAGAATGTAGAAGAACGTAGAAAAAAGTTATCCTGTCAAAAGAAAGCAAAATAAAAAACCTTTTAACATTCCCATGGGACTTTGAAAGTAACTTGATATTTATTACAACCAATTTTTGTATTGTATCCAAAAATTAAAACATGACATTGTCACGTAGCCATTGCACTCACGGATTATTCTTGCATTTATTAACCGGCAACTTCTTGCATTATTTATAAACTTAAACAAATTTCTTGTACTCATATGACATAATCGATTCTTACGTTCCTAACAAATTTAAAGTATCGAATTTAATATCACATATCATGTGAAGTATTCCGTCCACAATAACATTTTAATAACTGAATCTTTTTTATACGAGGAAGTGTTACGTTATCTTTAAGATTTATCCCCCCTTAACAAGAAGTCTCTAGAGGTTTGTTAGAGTTAGTATAATGGAGAGGATCGCACCGAGTACTAGGAATTAACAAGGGAAGCAATTATACCGTTTACACTAAGGAAGGGTCTATAAGGGAGAGAACCAAGCAATTCTATCTTCTTTTTTTTTAAATGAAGCAGATGCTGATAAAATGTATTATTTTTAATTTTAAATTGAGAAAAGGTTTTATGTAATTATTTTAAAATGTTTTATGACTTTAATAAATCATTGTCAAACCAACCGTGATGTACAATGCGTCATGGCTAAAATACCCTCCGTTCAGTAGCTGTGTGGACGAATCAGTAGACATTCAATATGGCCGTCTGGTCACTAATCAAGGCTATAAATACACACTGTTACGTCACATGGTGCTCACGTGACAATCTAGTCACGTGTATTTATGTTAGATCATCTCGGTCACGTGGCGAATACGATTGGGTTATGATTATTGATGTGCAGCAAGACTAAATAAATTATGACCTATCAGGTAGCAGGTGTTTTGTCTATTAGTACTGCTCAGGTATGTGTTAAAATTGTTCAGTCTCTATACACACATCTGATCTTAGCCAGTTTGCATTTGTGGGAACTGTTGTATTACATCAGCTTTCGTGTGTGGGAACTACTGTATTACATCAGCATTCATGTGTAGGAACTATTGTATTACATCAGCTTTCATGTGTGTGAACTACTGTATTACATCAGCTTTCATGTGTGGGAACTACTGTATTACATCAGATTTCATGTGTGGGAACTACTGTATTACATCAGCTTTCATGTGTGGGAACTACTGTATTACACCAGCTTTCATGTGTGGGAACTGTTGTATTACATCAGCTACATGTGTGTGAACTACTGTATTACATCTGATCTCAGCTAGCTTTCATGTGTAGGAACTACTGTATTACGTATGATCTTAGCCAGTTTGCATGTGTGGGAACTATTGTATTACATTTGATCTGTTGTTGGTTTTTTTTTTTGTTTTTTTTTTTGTTGTTTTGTTTTTTTGTAGCCAGTCAAAGAAACAGATGAACTCTACTTAATCTAAGTCCGTATATAGGTAACTTCCTTTTCAATTGTGAGTGTAGCTTTTTTCTTTTTTTTCAGACATCAAGGATGGTTTGTACGTAAAGTTTGCTAAAATGTGTGACGTCATCAATGGACACCGCCTCCTCGTTTAAAAATCGAAACTGGAAACTGGAAATAAAACCCAATGTAAATCACCGACGACTTTTTACACCCGACGTTAACTCGAGTCGATCTATTTAAACCTTCAAGAAAAAAAAATGTAGATACATGACGTCACGTCCTGACATGTCAAGTCACGTGATGGCGTTCGGACGAGCACGACAGTTTCCGGAAAGTGCCGAGTCTCTGAAAGCGCGAGGTCCATCTCCGTGAAGTGTGGAGTGTCGTGTCCGTACTGCTGCATTCACTCCCGGCCATTTGCGCCGTCGTCACTTTAGCTCACTCCTGTCTTTAGCTGAATAAATCTTGCGAAATACCTGATTTCGTTTTTTTCTAATGCCAGACTGCAAAACGGAACAACAGAAAGAAAATAAACCGGGAGTGATCTCCCCTAAACTTTCTCGAATATTTTTATATAAAATAACAGGGGATGGGAACTCGGGCTATAGACATGATTTTTAATCCATTTTAAATACTTAAAGTTTTAAAAATAGAATAAAATCTCGTAGACAAATTAATTGCACACCAAGTGAACGCGAAATAAAAAAGCGCATAATAGTGCGCAATATTATTAGTACTTTTAAAATTTACATTAGTTTTTTGAGAAATCGGAAGTGGCGTAAATTACTACTTCCAGTCAACGGAAATTACTCAAAATTTAACAGAAGGTAGAGAATTAGATCTTTTACTTACATGTGAAATTTCATTTATCTATCTGAAATAGTACTCAAGTTATAGGCTTTTAAAAAATTCAAAGTAGGAAAAGTACCACTTCCGGTTATCGGAAATCGCTCAAAAGTTGATACGGATCTACGATTTTGATGAAATACTTATATATGAAATTTCATCAACCTAGCTGTAACGGTACTCAAGTTATCGTGTTTACACACGGACAGACAGACAGACACACACACACACAGACATACGGACAGAATTGCAACGCCCAGTTTTTCAAACTGGATTACGCATAAAACCTCTTAATTTTGATAAATCTGGATTGATAATTTTTGCCCGATTAAAATAAGTCCTCTATACTTCGGATGTGATGAAGGACTGAGGTGTAATACGGTAAAAATTGTTAAAATTTCAATTGATTTTTGTGCACGATTACAATACTTTCTCTATACTTCGTATATACGAGAAAGTAAAAAATCGTTCATGTATTTCACAATCAACACAACAAATGAGAAATAGAATCCGGTCGTAGAGATCAAGAGTTTGATAAATTGGATACGGAAAATGTCAAGAACCATTTTCACAAAACATTATTGCATCGACCGGGAATCGAACCCGGGTCACCCGCGTGGCAGGCGAGTATTCTACCACTAGACCACCGATGCCTGCCTACGAATGTAAAAAATTAAGTTAATATTCTTAAATTTAGCGTAACTTTAAAGGTAAAAGTGTATTGTCATAATAAATGCATCACTCAGTAGACCAAGTTGAAGGTTTAACGCTCAGTAATTGTTACGGGTAACAGTAATCAAACGAGAGAATACTAGACGAACTCAGCGTTCAGTAACTGAAAGAAATTATACGAGTTTCAAACCCTGCAATCGAAAGAAAAACAAGTCACCAACACGTTAGTGACCTTTAATTCTGTTGAAATTTCATCTGTCAGCCCCAGGCTTCAGCTAAACTTGACTTGAAGTTTTTATTTTAGGTGGGTTTTTTTTTCTACCGTCACCTCAGTTAGATGTGGGTGAGAAAAATAGGTGGCCAGATAAACGTTATCGTCAAACACACAGTTAAGTCACATTAAGTTAAAGTAAAAAAAATAAAGTCAAGTCATTATACAACATTAAGTCAGACAACACGATTCCATTTTTTTAACCCTAGGCTGAAGATGAACAAGTCAGGATAAAACCAATAAGCCGTAAATGGTCGTGACTTCTCATTGACGCTAGGGTAAGATAAACACAATGACATGGTACGTCATACAAGCACACGGGTCATGAAGGCACACGGGTCATGTAAACACGCGGGTCATGTAAATACACAGGTCATTTAAAGACATGGGTCATGTAAGTACACAGTCGTGTAAAGACACGGGTCAAGTAAATACACGGGTCATGTAAAAACAAGGGTCATGTAAACACACGGGTTATTTGAATATACGGGTCATGAAAATACACGGGTCAGTCATCATAGCTCATGTCATCAGCAAATCACCTGTTCGTCAAATGCATTGTTCAATAATCGCTCACACAAGTGATGTGTTTAGTGATTCTAACATTGTTCAATAATCGCTCACACAAGTGATGTGTTTAGTGATTCTAACATTGTTCAATAATCGCTCACACAAGTGTTGTGTTTAGTGATTCTAACATTGTTCAATAATCGCTCACACAAGTGATGTGTTTAGTGATTCTAACATTGTTCAATAATCGCTCACACAAGTGATGTGTTTAGTGATTCTAACATTGTTCAATAATCGCTCACACAAGTGAGTAGTAGTATATTAGGTCACTTTTGGAGCGATTTTTTGGCGGAGCAGGATGGGGAAAGGTACAATGACATATAGCAAAATACTCGGGAGCAGGATGGGGAGGCGGGACAATGACATATAGTAAAATACTACGCCAACTGCCGCAGCCTGGCGCATCGCAGGGTGAGCAGGATGCGCAGGCGGGACAACGACATATAGTAAAATACTACGACAACTGGCGTTGGCGGAGCAGGAGGGTGGCGCAGCCTAGGACAATGAGATATAGTAAAATACTCACCCGCCTGGGTGAGCCTGGCGCAGAGGCTGGGCGAGGGTGGGTGCAGCCTGGGACAATGAGATATAGTAAAATACTCCCCCACCCTAGGGTGGCGGAGCAGGAAGGGTGACGTAATCTCCGTTGACCTTGTGACGTAATCAGTGACATTATGACGTAATCACCGACCTTGTGACGTAATCATTGACCTAGTTACGTAATTTTAATGCGTTTTTTTAATTAGTTTAATTTTTATTAACGAGTTACGTAATTGGATTTTAATTTTTTTTTTTTGTTTATTTTAAATTTTAATTTTATAATTTTTATTAACTAGTTACGTAATTTTAATGAGTTTTTTAATTAGTTTGAATATAATTTTTAAATTTTAATTAATTTTTATAATTAGTTTGAATTTAACTACTTTGTTTACTTTTTTAATTGTTTAATTTGTTTGTTTATTTTTTAATAAATTTAATTACTTTGTTTATATTGTGTAATTTTTATTGACGAGTTACGTAATTTGATTATTTGTTTACTTTTTGTTTAATTTGTTGGTTTGTTTATTTTTAATTTTATTTTATTTTATAATTAGTTAAATTATTATTAACTAGTTACGTAATTTGATTTTAATTACTTTTGTTTATTTATTTATTTGATATATTTCTTTTCTTTGATGTATGGTATTTAAAATAAAAGACACTGTTTATTTGATTGTATGTATGTTTAATAGTAAACGGATAGGGGTGTTGGTGGATGAGAGGGGGAGTAATGATGGGGTTTGAGGGTAGGGGTGCGTTAGCGTGTACTTTGTGAATAACATCCATTAACCAGACATGTAACACCTGTTACGTATTGATCGCACCCACTGGGCCATCACAGCATGATGCCCCACCTAATTAATTTTTTTGTTATGCTTCACCGAGTTTCCCCCGAGCGGTTTGATAGGTCATGATGATTAACGACGTACATTAAGTGCCTCTCCGCGTTAAGTGTGGGAACATCTGTTACCACTTTAATTGATTTTTTTCCCCGATCGATATGTCAGCTCTGCGAAGCCAGCAGGTAACAGCTGGTGCTGTAATTAGAGGCGCTTCCCGGGGTTTTCTGCATTACCTGGTTGGTTTTCTAGTACGCGTATGCTACACGTATATACACATTCACACAATCACAGAAACTAACTTTCTTACTTTTATATTAAAAGACAAGTATGTGTTATTGTTTTGTTACTTGTACCTGTAAATTATGTAACTCGGTATCCTATATAAGATTTTTGACTGGAAGCAAAATCAACCATTTAAAACGATGGATCCGAGATGGAAACATCCGTTTACCGCTCTGATCGCTGGGCCAACTGGGAGTGGTAAAACAGTATTCGTCAAAACCTTTTTATCCCAGGTGTCAGAGATGATGGATCCGGCACCCGAGGAAATTTATTACTGTTACGGGGAGTGGCAACCTTTGTTTGATACCATAAAGAACGTTCAGTTTGTGGAAGGTCTTCCTGACTTAGAAAATGGATCAATGGGGGATGGAAAACGTCGACGTCTAGTCGTCATCGATGATTTGATGGCGGAAACAGATGAGCGAATTACAAAATTGTTTACGAAAGGGAGTCACCATCGTAATATTAGTGTCATGTATATTGTCCAAAACCTATTCGGGAAAAATAAAGAACAAAGAACCATCAGTCTCAATTCGCATTACATAGTGTTGTTCAAGAACCCTAGAGACGGTTCACAAATTACAAATTTGGCAAAACAAATGTATCCCGGTCGCGTTTCGTATGTCCAGGAAAGTTTTAAGGACGCAACATCGGCCCCTCATGGTTATTTGTTGATCGACCTTCGACAGGAAACACCGGATAATCTGAGATTACGCAGTAGTATCTTTTCTTACGAGCAGCAAGTCGTTTACGTCCCGAAATAAAAGCAACCATGTCTGAGTCGGTAAAACAACAAGGTGAGATGTTAAGGTTTTTGGCTCGGGCCAAACCACCCGCCGTGAAAGCCGTTGTCGAAAATGCTACCCCACAACTCGTAAAAACGTTATGCGAGTGCTGTCACAATGTCTTAAAAGGCAACGTTCCCCTCACGCCCGGTCAGAAGAGACGTTTGCGTCGTCACAAAGTGAACTTGAGACAACTTACCAAAAAGTCATTGACCGTCAAAAGACGAAAGCAAATTTTGCAGACCGGTGGTTTCCTAGGTGCTTTACTCGGACCAGTTCTCGGTGTGCTTAAAGGTGTCTTGGGATTTTAAAGATGGCCAGGAAAATGCTTTTAATGGATCCTCGAATATTAGAGTCTATGCAACAAAAAGCATATGTACCACCCGATACACTCAACGATAGTCTACGCCTTTTGGATATGCAAATGGAACATATCTTAAATAGGGAAGATTTGTCACCACACGACAAAGTGAGACAATATCAAAAGACACTACAGCTCTACACGACGCGACTTAGCGATTATAGAAACAAGTCCCTAGGATTAGTCGATGTGAAACCATCCACCGTGAATACCCCAACGACCGAGGTTGAAAAACCACAAGAAAACATAACCGAACCTAAAAAAGAAACGATAGACATAACAGAATCTGAAACTAAAACGAAATCCGGCTCGCCTGACTCTGATATTCACCCCTCGAAGAAAACGAAGACACACGTAGAAAAAACACCACCATCGAAACGTACCAGAAGTAAGAAAACTAAAACAAGCACTACCAAATGGGACGCGTGGGAAAAAACCAAACACTAAAAAGACATTACTATGATCCTAGTAGACCAGGTGCCTACGGCGGCGTGTTTAAGCACCCTGAAATTGGAACTAAGAAAATTAAAGAATGGTTAAGTCATCAGGATACCTACACGTTACATAAACCTCTTCGGCGACGCTTTCAGAGGCGCGCCACCATCACCGGTGGGATAAATCACCAGTTTCAAGCGGATCTTATAGATATGCGCATGTTACGAAAGTACAATGGTGGTGCTTCTTACCTAGTGACCTGCATCGATGTGTTTAGCAAATTCGCCTGGGCGATTCCGATAAAGAAAAAAACGGGTAAGGCTCTAGCGGAGGCCGTACGTAAAATATTTACTACTAGAAAACCTATAAATTTTCAAACAGACAAAGGTAGTGAATTTGTCAACAAGACATTTTTAAAATTTCTTAAAGATGAAGGCGTTCATTTCTTTACCACTGAGAATGAAGATATTAAGGCGGCTATAGTTGAGAGATTCAATCGAACATTAAAAGAAAAAATGTGGCGGTACTTTACAAAAACAAATCGTCTTCGTTACATTGATGTCGTAGACGACTTGATCACCAGCTATAACCACTCGTACCATAGGAGTATTCGTATGGCCCCTGTGAATGTTAATTTGTCTAATCAAGAAAGGGTCTGGAATACTTTATACGAACATGGGGACATTACTTATCGAAAAGTATTTAACGAAGGTGATCGTGTACGGATCGGCCAAAGTCGAAACACGTTTAAAAAGGGTTATACCCCGTCGTGGACGGAAGAACTGTTTACGGTGAGCCGCGTGAACGCGACAACGCCTGTAACATACGTCTTGAAAGATGATTCAGGTGAAGAAGTGAAAGGTTCGTTTTACAAAGAGGAGCTTCAGAAAGTGGGGGACAAAAAAGTGTACCGCGTCGAACAAATTATACAAGAAAGAAAGGGTGTCGGTGGTAAAGAGTATTTAGTCAAGTGGTTCGGTTATAACCCTTCATTCAATAGTTGGATTTCAGCTAGAGACATTTCGAAATATAAAGACTAAGGATGGAGGAAACGGTAAAAAGCCTAAGTCTGGATGACCCCGTGTTGGAAGAAACGCTCAGACCGTTCGGTGGGATCGAGGTGAGACCCTGATCCACCACGTCTTCTATCGGTTCAACCATTTCGAGTTGGTTCGATAAACTAAAGACACGACCGGAAATCGTTTTCATCTCTCAAATGTTGGTTATATTTGTTGTCATTGCTTTTTCACTATTTAATCTGACGCGTGGAACGGTCGACGACAAAGAGGGAAAACTCTGGGTCGTGTTGTTATCCAGCTGTCTCGGATATATTTTACCTAACCCAACCATTGCAAGGACCAAAATTTTACAATGAGTTTTTATGTGACCCTGCCTAGCAATACATCACCAAATGTATTTCCAGACAATGAGGCTGGGCATTTTTTCGTTAAATTACCACAGACTATCGATGTGAGTTTACACTACGAAGTTGGTCTGGTCGAGATTCAAATGCCGAACGCGTTTTGTATGCTTAGAGAACATGAAATTTGGCTCCAGTATCATTCCATCACAGAAGGTGAAGACGTTAACCTTTTTCTATATGGATTACGTCAGTCCAAATATCAATACATAGACTTGCTTGTTAACGCTATAAAAAAACTAGTAAAAAGAGAGGTAGATGAACGAAAAGTGGAAGTTATAATTTCAAACTGTAACAAGGGATTTAAGAAAGTTGTCGTAAAAGTAATTGCGGCGGGAATAGAAAGTACCGTCCGTGAGAGGTTGACAAGCTATTTGCTTGTTCCTGGTAGAGTTACAGAGAAACATCTCCCTGAAGACGAAGTAAAAACGGTATTCGTCTATTGTGACCTCGTAAAAACGAGACCGGTTGGTGATGTCATGGTCCCTTTGCTTCGGACCGTACCGATCGTTGAGAAGAAACCAAGTTCCGTTTTTCGTATTTACGACAAACCCCACTACATCCCCCTGAACCGCTTTTCATTCGACACTGTGGAAATACTTTTATGCGATGACTTGGGACAAACGCTCTCATTCACAAGTGGAACGTCAGTGTTGACACTCCATTTTAGAACACGTAAACATTTCGATCTCGAATTACTCACACCATGGTGAAACACACACTTTTACATCGAAACCCTAAATTGTACGAGGATTTTTACTGTAACCAGTACGGTGATGGTTTACCTGTTTTTATCGGTGGACGAAATCGGAGAGGACACGGTATTGGTAGTTTCTTTAGTGGTCTAGGTCGAATGGTCCTCCCTTGGATAAAGACGGGAGGTAAGGCTTTACTCAGAGAAGGTGTTAGTACTGGGTTGCAAGTTGCAAACGACGCATTAGCGGGAAGAGACGTTGGAGAATCGTTCAAAGAACATGCCAAGGAAGCCGGACATCGTTTATTGCAAGGCGCCGTTGATCACCTGGGACAAAACCAATCAGGAAGCGGGTTGAGAAGAAAGCGTGGGCTCTCGAGACCACCGGGTGAACCCTTCGAACAACAGATAAAACTAACACGCAGACCAAGCCACAAACATTCGAAGACGTGTGTTAAGAAGAAGCATCCCAAGTATTCAGATATATTTGCTTAACCATGGCTCTTATTCACCCGAGTTCATGTGAGTGCTTACATTCTGGATTGGATTTATTTAGTACACCCCCGACACAAACTGCCGTCGAGGAGGGTCAATTTGTTGAAATACATCCCCTGGCGTCCTTGGCACAAGGTGCACCTATAGAATTTGCCATTTCTGGCAACAGTGAAGACTATCTCGATTTGTTTAATACTTATTTACACGTGCGCGCTAAAGTGACTTTAGCGAATGGTGATTCAATACCGCCTGACGTTGATGTCGCACCCGTCAATTATTTTTTGCACAGTTTATTTTCACAAGTGGATATTTCGCTAAACGATACGCTAATTACTGCTAGTGAGAACACCTATCCGTATCGCGCCTATCTGGAAGCTACGTTAAATCACGGGGAAGAGGCCAAGAATGGGTCTCTATCGGCCGCTCTTTATGCGAGGGACTTAGCCTGTTATTTCGAGGAATTCAAAGATGACAATAATGAAGGGTATAGGATTCGCCGCACCACCGCTGCTGAAAGTCATGAGATCGATATGATGGGACGTATACACTCTGACATTTTCGCTCAAGATCGGTATATGCTGAATGGTGTTGACATTAAAATTAAACTTACACCCGCAAAAGACAGTTTCACTCTCTTGACAGCAGAACCAAACAAGGGATATAAAGCGGTTATAACGTACGCAACATTGGTGGTTAGAAAAGCCAGACTTAACCCCGCCATTTCTATCGCACACGAAAAGGCTTTAACGACAACAAATGCAAAATACCCTTTTAAACGCGTTTGTGACCTACTTAGGTCGAGTCAGGTTCCATTTTTATTTTGACATTGTATAATTCCTTATAGGGAGTGATGGTGCAACACCTGGGGTTTTTCCACTGTCTTACCAAGGGGGTCTAAGACGTAGAAATTTTCCATTAAGATCTGATTGAATGATTCTGATCAGATGACTATCCCAACCAATGGCTACATGAGTTGAGGATGACCTCCCCTGTGGCAGAAGTCTTTAATTGCACCGCACACTCGCCACACGTGGCAGTTTACCTTGATCAGGCCGTCTACCTTGATCAAACAGTCTATTAAGACCAAGCCGTCCATATTGTCCGGCAATAGATTCTGACCATTTGAACGTGAGAGAACTTAAGTCCTGTGTGTGCCTTGCTTTCTTAAGTTGATTTAGTCTTCTAGTATAATATTACTTGTCGCCAAGTAATTCTTGAAGCTATAGCAGTGTTGTGTGGCCTGTGGCTATTTTTTAGGCAGTGCTGAAATCTGTGATAGTGTTTTTTCTTACATTTTGTAAGTTGGGTTTTGATATTTTATACATTAAATATTTTACCTAGTTTAACCTTGTGTTCTGCCACAACTGTGTTCGCTTGTTAAAGGTTGTATGCAGATTGGATGAGTGTTAATTACAATAGTATCACTAGTTTTCCCTAGACATCGAATTCGAGCCCTAGTGTGTCGTTGTGTTGGTGTTCATCCATTTAGGCCGTAAGGCATTTGCATATAACCCCGAAAAAAGAATCCGGGGACGTTCACCATCTATCTGGCTGATAGATAGGTAAACGTTACAAAGTGGGGGCTCGTCCGGGATTTAATCTGTCGTTCCAGTTGTTGGTTATATCAGTAAGCACTAAGTTTAGTTTGATTTAGTTGTTTTTTTTATCCAGTGTAGCGCCGTGTTCTTACAGCGCGCGCAAGGCTAGAGGTATCTAGGTCAATAGCCAGACGTGTCACGTCCTAGATAAGAGGTCAAGTACACGGCCCAACGCTCAGTGTTAAGTTAGAAAATCTAGGCTTGTTGTGTTTTGAAAGTTAGTGTTATGGAATCTTTTTTGGCTAATCCCACTTTTGAGGAGGTAGAAAAGTTGAGTAGAAAAGTTTTGATTGGTGTTGTTAAGGAATTGAAATTGGATTATTCTGTTACGCAGAAATCAGAGGTGTTGAGAGATAAAATTGTTGTTCATTTTATTAATGAAGGAGTATTTGATGAAAGTTTGTTGGCTGGTGTGTTACTCCGCGAGGAGAAACCTCTAGAGAAGGTAGAATTAGAAGCTAGAATTGCTTTAGAGAAGGAAAAAGTTGCTTTAGAGAAGGATTTAAAAGAACAGGAATTAGAGGCTAAAATTGCTTTAGATAAGAGGAGGTTGGAATTAGAGTTTGGGCAAGTTAGTGATGTCACTTCTCTGGTAGATCCAAAAAAGTTGTCGGTAGGGCAAGTGATTGCCAAATTTGGGAAATTAGTTCCTAAATTTGATGAAACAGATTTGGTCGTTTTCTTTAACTCATTTGAGAGTTTAGCGAAGACCTGTGAATGGCCCGAGACTTCCATTACTGCTTTATTGAGCTCGGTCCTTACTGGGAAAGCTGCAAAAACATACCAGGCACTCTCTCACGACGTTCAAAATAACTATAGTTTGGTCAAGACTGCCATTTTGAAGGCCTACGCACTGACGCCCGAGGCCTATCGGACAAAATTCCGAACACTCCGCAAGTTACCCACTCAATCATATGTGGAATTTCTCTTTGAAAAGGAGAAAATATTCTCAAGGTGGCTACACTCTGAGGAAGTTTCTGAGTTTGAGAAACTCAGGTCACTTATCCTAAGGGAAGAATTCCTAACGTCCCTGCCTGAAGAGATACGACTACACATACTGGATAACAAGATAACTGACATCCAGAAGGCTGCTGAGTCGGCTGACACATATATGTTGGTGCATAAGAAACCACCAGTGTCAGGAAACCGCCTCAACCCCGTGCTTCCCCTTTTTGGCAGCAATCCTCCTGTTGGCCAACACTTGAAGGCATCACAGTCCAGAGAGAACCCAAGATCAACTCTCAATCGTCGAGCAGTATGCCAGTTCTGCAAAAGACCTGGTCATCTTGTCAAGGACTGTTACAAACGTCGTCAATATAACAGAGAGGTGGTGCGTACTTCTGCGCACTATGCTCTATCCCCTCAAGCAGCCAGTTCAAATATGAACACTAGAATTCTAAAGGACTCTAAACCTAAGTGTCCGCAAGAAGGTAGTCAAGTCTCCACACATTATGTGCAGTCACATTTTGACTGTTCACGCCACCATCCAGTTTCTTCCGAGTCTACCGATCTCGAGGGATCGAGAAAAGTTGACTTTTCATCTTTTATTGCCGAAGCCATCATTAGCAAACCAGGTGATCCGTTGTCTCAGCGGAATATCACCGTCCTAAGAGACACAGGGGCGTCACAATCACTTCTTTTGAAAAGTTCAATGGACATTACACCTGAGACGAACACCGGAAGGATTTCCATTATCCAGGGAGTGGGGACAAAATCTACTGTCGTCCCTCTACACAAGTTTGCCCTGAAACATCATCTCGTCGAAGGTGAGGTCATTTTAGGTGTGATAGATAGTATTCCAGTCCCAGGAGTACACCTACTTCTAGGGAATGACCTTGCGGGAAGCAAAGTATACCCCTGTACGGTTTCAGACCCTTTGTCAACAGTTCCAGATAATGATAATGAACTGTATCCTGCATGTGCGGTGACAAGAAGCCAGACCAAACAATTGGCTGATACAACGTCTGAACCACACCTACCATCATCGTCAAGAAATTCGACTCCCAAACTGGAGTCTATGCTTCCAGAAAACACAAGCCTGGGCTTACCCCTGAGAATATCTCAGGAAGACATCATTAAAGCTCAACAAGTCGACGCGGAACTCAAGGCAACGGTCGAAAAATCTCTCTCATCTGACGATGGAGAATATTTCTCCGAGAACGGCCTCTTCTTTCGTCGCTCTATACCAGTGAATGCCTCACCAGCCGAACCATGGTTGGGTAAAAACCAGCTGTGGGTCCCTCCACCTTATCGGCATGAAATACTTAAACTGGCACATGACCATCCAATGTCAGCGCACCCAGGAGTCACTAAAACGACGGCGAAGATCAAAGAACTGTTCTTTTGGCCCAAAATGAGAAATGATGTGTCGCGTTACTGCAAAAGTTGCACGAACTGTCAGTTGGCCGGAAAGCCAAACCAGACAATTCCTAAGGCCCCTTTGAGCCCGATTCCTGTATTAGAAGAACCTTTTTCTAAAATCGTCATGGACTGTGTAGGTCCCTTGCCTAAAACCAAGGCGGGCAACGAGTACCTACTTACCTTTATGTGTTCAAGTACCCGTTTTCCCGAGGCGATTCCCTTACGGAACATTAAGGCAAAGACTGTAGTCAGAGCCATGACCCGGTTCTTCACTACCTTTGGATTACCTAGAATCGTGCAAACAGATCAAGGCAGCAACTTCACCAGTCACCATTTTCAGGAAGCACTAGCCAAGCTAGGCGTTACCCACATCACCAGCTCAGCCTACCACCCTCAGTCTCAAGGCGTACTTGAGAGGTTCCACCAAACCCTCAAAACCATGCTAAGGACGTTCGCTAACAGTAACACCCAATGGGATGAGTCTGTTCCTTGGATTATTTTCGCCGCGAGGGACTGTGTCCAGGACTCTTTAGGCTACTCGCCTTTTCAACTTGTGTTTGGACATTCTGTCCGTGGTCCCCTGAAGCTGATACACGAACGGTGGACAGGTACCAGCGATCATCCTGTGGAAAGCTTTGACGATTTTCACGTTCGACTGAAAGCCGTGTGCGAAATGGCTCACAAGAACTTAAGAAGGGCCCAAGTGAGAATGAAAGGACTGTATGATAAGAGTTCTTGTAAACGAACATTCAATCCAGGCGACAAAGTTCTTGTGTTAGTGCCTAATCTGAACAATGCGTTATCCTTGAGATATTGTGGACCCTTTACTGTGCATTCAAAATTAAGTGATTTGAACTATGTTGTCAATACGCCCGACAGAAGAAAGAAACAGACAGTGTATCATGTTAACTCACTGAAAAAGTATTATGATAATTGTAACAATTTTCATTCCACAGCTAAAATTACTTTACCTGTATGTTCAAATGTTTCTGATGATGTGATACATGATAAATTGAAACCCCCAAAATTGGTAAATTCTTCCTTTTTAGATAATTTGAATGCCCACCTTATGCATTTGTCCACAGAGGAAAGCCATAGATTGTCTCAATTATTCGAGACATTTCCCTCTATTTTTAGGGATGTCCCCAAAGAAGCGAAGGTTCCACCTCATGATGTAGACGTAGGTGACGCAAAACCCATCAAACAACACCCCTATAGAGTTAACCCGGAAAGGGCTGCTTTGATAAAAGATGAAATTGATTATATGCTCAAGAATGATATCATTGAGCCCAGTTTCAGCAACTGGAGTTCCCCATGTCTCCTAGTACCGAAAGACGGTGGATCTTTCAGGTTTGTGACCGACTTTAGGAAGGTGAATGCGCTCACCAAAGCTGATTCCTATCCATTACCTCGAATAGAAGACGTTATTGATAAAGTTGGTCAAGCTAAGATAATTTCCAAAATTGATTTACTTTCAGGATACTGGCAAATCCCCTTATCTGACCGTGCAAAAGAAATATCTGCTTTTGTAACCCCTAATGGTTTTTATAGATACAAACGTATGCCCTTTGGTATGCGAAATGCTGGTCAAACTTTCCAGAGGGTCATTAACTCTGTCATTGCTGACATAGACCAATGTGAGGCCTACATAGATGATATAGTTGTATTTTCTAATACTTTTGAAGAACATATTGTTCAGTTGACTAACCTTTTTAGAAAATTGTCTGAAGTTAATTTTACTGTAAACTTACATAAAAGTGATTTCTGTAAAGGTTCAATTACCTATTTGGGTTATCAAGTGGGAACGAACCAAGTTCGGCCCATTGAAGCTAAAGTAGATGCTATTGTAAGGTTACCTCCTCCCAAAAATTGTAAAGAAATCAAAAAGTTCCTTGGGATGGCTGGTTACTATAGGCGGTTCTGTCAAAACTTTTCAGCTATTGCTGAACCTCTTACTGCATTATTGAAAAAGGGTGTTGAGTTTGAATGGTCAAATAAATGTCAAGAAGCTTTTTTAACCATTAAGTCATTTTTATCTAATGCTCCTGTTATGGCTGCCCCAGATTTCAGCAAGCCCTTTAAACTTGCCATTGATGCTAGCAACTTAGCCATTGGCTCAGTCCTATTTCAAGAAGACAACATGGGGATTGGCCATCCCATTGCCTTTTTTTCCAGGAAATTAAATGAGAACCAAAAGAATTACTCTACTATTGAAAAAGAAGCTTTAGCTTTGGTTTTGTCATTACAACATTTTGAAGTCTATGTCTCTTCTTCAACCAATCCAGTCAGAGTGTTTTCTGACCATGATCCCCTGAAATTTACCTCTAAGTTAGGACAGACAAACCAAAGAATATTGAGATGGTGTTTATATTTCCAAAATTTTAATCTGGAAATTTCACACATTAAGGGTAGTGATAATGTTGTGGCTGATTGTTTGTCAAGGATGTAAAATCTTATTGCACACATTGATCATGTGACATGTTTGGTGGTTGATTAAGACCATACACAAGTGTTGTGTTTTCACATGAAAATGAGTGGTATGAGTTTTGAATTTTTCAAAATTCCAATCCTGTTGAATATTTTGTTTATTTTCAGGTGAACCTTAATTAAAGGTGGTTTTTGATTATATGTAATCTTTTATAATAATATGTCTCATATGACTCAATTGATATTGTAGCTAGTCATTGAAATAAAGGTCTTACCCTGGCGGGTTTACCACTTTTAATATCCACATGGAAATATTGTAATGCCCTTTTTTGAGGGATTTTGATGTATAATTACTTTTTGAAGGGTTACTCCCCTTTCACCATTTGTAAAAGTTGGAGTTACTTCCCTTTTATGTTTAGGGATATTTTCATCTGGAATTATGATTTTGATTGCCTACATTTGTAAAACATTTTTTTTATTTCATTGCCAGATTGGTTCCTTATGTATGTTTTGTGGAACCTATCTGTCACTTCCAAAAAGGGAGGGGATGTGACCTACTTAGGTCGAGTCAGGTTCCATTTTTATTTTGACATTGTATAATTCCTTATAGGGAGTGATGGTGCAACACCTGGGGTTTTTCCACTGTCTTACCAAGGGGGTCTAAGACGTAGAAATTTTCCATTAAGATCTGATTGAATGATTCTGATCAGATGACTATCCCAACCAATGGCTACATGAGTTGAGGATGACCTCCCCTGTGGCAGAAGTCTTTAATTGCACCGCACACTCGCCACACGTGGCAGTTTACCTTGATCAGGCCGTCTACCTTGATCAAACAGTCTATTAAGACCAAGCCGTCCATATTGTCCGGCAATAGATTCTGACCATTTGAACGTGAGAGAACTTAAGTCCTGTGTGTGCCTTGCTTTCTTAAGTTGATTTAGTCTTCTAGTATAATATTACTTGTCGCCAAGTAATTCTTGAAGCTATAGCAGTGTTGTGTGGCCTGTGGCTATTTTTTAGGCAGTGCTGAAATCTGTGATAGTGTTTTTTCTTACATTTTGTAAGTTGGGTTTTGATATTTTATACATTAAATATTTTACCTAGTTTAACCTTGTGTTCTGCCACAACTGTGTTCGCTTATTAAAGGTTGTATGCAGATTGGATGAGTGTTAATTACAATAGTATCACTAGTTTTCCCTAGACATCGAATTCGAGCCCTAGTGTGTCGTTGTGTTGGTGTTCATCCATTTAGGCCGTAAGGCATTTGCATATAACCCCGAAAAAAGAATCCGGGGACGTTCACCATCTATCTGGCTGATAGATAGGTAAACGTTACACGTTGTAATAAAAACCTTTGCTATACCGAAAGGTATGTTAAGTCACAACCAAGACAATTTGTATATGAGTCAAACACCGACCCGTTTAGTGATCGGTCTAGTCGCCTCTACCGCCTTTAATGGAAGTTACACGAAAAACCCCTTCAATTTTCAACATTTTCACTTGACGTATTTAAATGTAAGCGTTGATGGTCGCTCGTTATCGGGAAAACCACTGGTCATGGACTTTGATAAGAAACAAGCCATTAGAGCGTTTTTCAATAGTAACCTCGCTCTTGGTATGGTTGGAAAAGATGCTGGTAATGGGATAGATTATAAAAACTTTAAGAACGGGTATACCCTGTTTGCTTTTGATTTAAGCCCTAGTCTTTTGGATGGTGAACAATTTGAATTGGCTAAATCCGGACCTGTTTCTATTGAACTTAAATTTTCACAAGTTACAGCTGACCCGATTCAAGTTATTGTGTATGCTGAACTTGATTCGGTGTTAGAAATTTCGAAAACGAGGCAAGTGCTGACAGATTACACCGCCTAACTTGGCCTATAAAAGAAAATGAACACAAGAGAACTACAAAGTATACTGGCCGCGGACTTATTTGTGCAACGCACAACTCTCTTTGCCGTTTTAGCGTGCGATCAGTTACCCGCGCGTCTCGATAGAACGAAGCAAGCGGCATTCATTATCAATCTAGATTCGTCCTCGGAGGCAGGGAGTCATTGGGTTGGTCTATTTTTCAACGGACTATCCCAATTTACTTATTTCGATAGTTTTGGCTTACCACCTCGGGAGCCGGCCATTTTGTCTTTTATAAAAAATAACTCAAACAGACCACTCGTTTACAATTCAAGAGTGTTACAAGATATTCGAACCAACAGTTGTGGGCTATATGCAGCCTATTTTGTTTTGAAGAAAGCTCGCGGTGCAAATTTAAAAGTTATATTACAACCCTTTTCGGCGTCAGCGAGTCGTCAATATATTAACGATCGTATTATAACACGTTTAACACTTCAAATTATTGGAACTAGTTATAAAAGATTATTTCAAGATGTCTAATGAAGATTGGATACTTGTGGCCAGAGGTAACAATAAAGTGACTGAAATACGAACGATGAATCACACCGGATTTAAATTGGCGATTGTCAGCCAATTCATGAACAAAAACACTTTAAATCTTAGAGAGCTTATAGATGGGACCGATCTTAATTTTCCTACAAATTCTGGTGTTAGTATGAGTCGCGTCTGCTTTGAGCGCCTATTAAGTTTACAGGATGAAATTTTAAAAGCCTTTGATGAATTGGAAAAACGTTAATAAACAAATAAAATATAAGAAGACTTTTGTTCTAATTTTAGTGTGTGTATGTGTGTGTGTGTTGTGTGTGTGTATAGCGTGATAGAACAAGAAAACCAACAAGGTAATGCAAAAAAACCCCGGGAAGCGCCTCTAATTACAGCACCAGCTGTTACCTGCTGGCTTCGCAGAGCTGACATATCGATCGGGGAAAAAAAAAATCAATTAAAGTGGTAACAGATGTTCCCACACTTAACGCGGAGAGGCACTTAATGTACGTCGTTAATCATCATGACCTATCAAACCGCTCGGGGGAAACTCGGTGAAGCATAACAAAAAAAAAATTAATTAGGTGGGACATCATGCTGTGATGGCCCAGTGGGTGCGATCAATACGTAACAGGTGTTACATGTCTGGTTAATGGATGTTATTCACAAAGTACACGCTAACGCACCCCTACCCTCAAACCCCATCATTACTCCCCCTCTCATCCACCAACACCCCTATCCGTTTACTATTAAACATACATACAATCAAATAAACAGTGTCTTTTATTTTAAATACCATACATCAAAGAAAAGAAATATATCAAATAAATAAATAAACAAAAGTAATTAAAATCAAATTACGTAACTAGTTAATAATAATTTAACTAATTATAAAATTAAATTAAAAATAAACAAACCAACAAATTAAACAAAAAAGTAAACAAATAATCAAATTACGTAACTCGTCAATAAAAATTACACAATATAAACAAAGTAATTAAATTTATTAAAAAATAAACAAACAAATTAAACAATTAAAAAAGTAAACAAAGTAGTTAAATTCAAACTAATTATAAAAATTAATTAAAATCTAAAAATTATATTCAAACTAATTAAAAAACTCATTAAAATTACGTAACTAGTTAATAAAAATTACAAAATTAAAATTTAAAATAAACAAAAAAATTAAAATCCAATTACGTAACTCGTTAATAAAAATTAAACTAATTAAAAAAACGCATTAAAATTACGTAACTAGGTCAATGATTACGTCACAAGGTCGGTGATTACGTCATAATGTCACTGATTACGTCACAAGGTCAACGGAGATTACGTCACCCCTCCTGCTCCGCCACCCTAGGGTGGGGGAGTATTTTACTATATCTCATTGTCCCAGGCTGCACCCACCCTCACCCAGCCTCTGCGCCAGGCTCACCCAGGCGGGTGAGTATTTTACTATATCTCATTGTCCTAGGCTGCGCCACCCTCCTGCTCCGCCAACGCCAGTTGTCGTAGTATTTTACTATATGTCGTTGTCCCGCCTGCGCATCCTGCTCACCCTGCGATGCGCCAGGCTGCGGCAGTTGGCGTAGTATTTTACTATATGTCATTGTCCCGCCTCCCCATCCTGCTCCCGAGTATTTTGCTATATGTCATTGTACCTTTCCCCATCCTGCTCCGCCAAAAAATCGCTCCAAAAGTGACCTAATATACTACTCAAGTGATGTGTTTAGTGATTCTAACATTGTTCAATAATCGCTCACACAAGTGATGTGTTTAGTGATTCTAACATTGTTCAATAATCGCTCACACAAGTGATGTGTTTAGTGATTCTAACATTGTTCAATAATCGCTCACACAAGTGATGTGTTTAGTGATTCTAACATTGTTCAATAATCGCTCACACAAGTGATGTGTTTAGTGATTCTAACATTGTTCAATAATCGCTCACACAAGTGATGTGTTTAGTGATTCTAACATTGTTCAATAATCGCTCACACAAGTGATGTGTTTAGTGATTCTAACATTGTTCAATAATCGCTCACACAAGTGATGTGTTTAGTGATTCTAACATTGTTCAATAATGGCTCACACAAGTGTTGTGTTCAGTGATTCTAACATTGTTCAATAATGGCTCACTCAAGTGTTGTGTCCAGTGATTCTAACATTGTTCAACAATGACCTGAACAATGCCTGACCCCGCCTCACCCCGACCCTGTCGTACATGCTTGACCATACAGGTTCAGATTGTTCCTGTTGAGTTAAGGCAAAAGAAATGTAAGAATTCCCGTTGAGCTGAAGCCACACAAATGCAAGCACTTGATTACAAACATGTGATACAAATGCTGCATGTGACCACACAATTTTTACAACTGGTTCATTCAGTGAAGCTGAGGTCAGTAATTTAACCACACAGAGAACATAGCCTAACTACCCAGAGTGGATAGCCTAACCACCCAGAGTGGATAGCCTAACCAGTGGCGTAGCGAGGTCGGGTGTCACCCGGTGCGGCACTTAATGGTGTCAACCCCCAGAGGCGTAGCGACCCTTCCCGGGGGACAACCTTTCAAATTTTCGATTTGCACCCCCCCCCTCAAACTTTCAATTTGCACCCCCCCCCCCCCCCCCCCTCAAACTTTCGATTTGCAACCCCCCTCAAGTTTTCCTCTATATATTTTGCTATTTTTTGCCTTGGTGTCACCCCCTCCCCTAAATGGTGTCACCCGGTGCGGTCCGCACCCCCCGCCCCCCCCCCCTCGCTACGCCTCTGAGCCTAACCACCCTGAGTGGATAGCCTAACCACCCAGAGATTCCACAGGAAGACAACACCTCACATCTTTAACAACATCCGGTGAAGTGGAGCCTGGGTCAAGACCAAGTAGCAGGAGTTTTCATTGTTTGACATTTCTGCCTTGTCACCCCCCCCCCCCCCCCTCCTACCAGCAACAGTCAACACTAATGACGCCACCTTCCCGCCCATTTTAACAAGACTGTCCAAAAAAATGTCCGGCATATTATTTTTACAAAGATTCCCTAGAACCGAATTCCAGAGAAATTTTTTGTAACACCATGAACCCATTATTCAGTGCACGGCCCAATGTGACTAAAGCAAAAAAAAAAAAATCTCAACAATATTTTTGTAGAGTTGTTTCCCTTGAACTGATTTATCCCGTTGTATTTCCGGCTGTATACCCGGTGTTTGATTATTTGTCCATTTTTTTTGTCCAGTTGCTGGTCAAGTTGAACGTCAGCTGGTGTTGCATCAAATCTAGTTTTGTGCCGACCGGCTCTAGGTTCAGTCAGGATTCCAATTTTTGTCTCAGACAATTTCTGGTGTTTAGATCTCAAATTAAATACTAGGTTGACGCCCATGTATTTCTTTTTTTTAACGATTTAAAACATAAAGTTCACCTGACATGCGCAGACGTCGAGTCTATAAACGTAATGCAGCTTACAAGAAGAGACTTGAATTAACCCTATAGACACTTAAATGTAAAGAGACTTGCCTTTGACTACACCGTGCAGCTTCTCAGAAGTGGCGTGACACAAAGGGTTAAGCCGGGGAAAGGTCCCGTTTAATGGAAGGGATCAATGCTAGTCTCCAAAGTTCAAACACGGCGCAGATCAAAGACAGGGAGGTAATCACTTGCCGGCATTGTCGGGGGGGGGGGGGTGGTACGAGTGGGTTGACTTTTTAGTCCGGGCGTGTGGCTATTTTCATCGACATATGGTGGAATCGTCGAGTCTAATTATGAAAAGGTCGAGAGGGCCAGGAAACCTGCATAATGGCAGTTTGGCTGCAGGTAGTCGAAACCTGTTAGCAGGATATCTGTATGATGACATAGATCCTGTATGTTGATATTGACCGTGTATGTTGACATGGACCCTGTATGTTGACCAGACAGTGAACAATATGTCAGAAACCCTGTATGTCTACATTGACCAGTTCGCTGACCTGTATGTTTTCCCAAGGCTGTGCTGCTGGTCTGTGTTTATTAATGACTTTACATTTAAAAATGAACCCTTAAAATTAAACATTATTATTTTTTACATCGATCATTATATTCATTCTTTGTTATTTTTTTTTTTATTTATATAAAAAAATGACTGAGTGTGTTAAAATAAACCACATCATGTCGTGTAAGCGTATAACAAAACGCCTTGTTATCGTGTATATATCATACGTCACATCACGCATGTTACAGCATTTTACTTCAACTAATCTCGTGAGACGGTCTCAAAGACTTTCTGATACTTAACTGTCTGGCACTCAGAAAACATTTCTCGCGCTAAAACTCTCGGTTTCTGGAGGATGATGGCGGCTCTTGGTGAGAGAAATTAATGAGTCGTCTAACACCGCTGATGACATTAATGAGTGGTCTAACACCGCCGATGAAATTAATGAATCGACTCCCACGGACGGTGGCTAGGACTCCTGTCCAGGGATGACTGTAAGCTCCAAGTGGCACGACCCAGTTTTGTTGATGGCCAGTATTTGGTGTGCCTGGTCTGTTAATTCTGTAATCGTGTTGGTGTCTCTAATAACTGAGTGGAGATGGTTGGTTCTGGTGAGTTGTGTGTGATGGGTGAGAGGATGTGGTGTGTGGGTGGGGTGATGTGGTGTGTGGGTGGGGTGATTTGGTTTGTGTGTGGGGGATGATTTGGTGTGTGTGTGTGGGTGGAAGGGTGTGTTGTGTATGGGTGGGAGGATGTTGTGTATGTGTGTGGAAGGAAGTGGTGTGTATGTGTGGAAGGATGTGTTTTGGCTACTCCTTGGTTTTCCGTGAACTAATATCAATAACAATTCAATGCAAACCGTTCATGCAAAACTACATCCATATTCTTACGCTGCATAAACCTACTTATATGCAATTGCTGCATGAATAAAGAAAATATATACAGCAGGCGGTAATTCGGCTCATTGTTTGCTTTGATGTTTTCACGGTCTGTTGTGTGTGTAAGCGTCTGAAATTTTATCTTTGTTATCTTTGTGAAGGTTATGATGTGTTGACTACTTTTTGTTGTTTCTTTCTTTCTTAGCGTCCATGTTCTTAACAGGGTCCATGTTCTTAACTTAACGTATATGTTCTTAAAAGAGTCCATGTTCTTTACCTAGTGTCCATGATCTTAATCTAATATCCATGATCTTAATCTAATGTCCATGTTCTTGACTTAGTGTCCATGTTCTTGACTTAGTGTCCATGTTCTTGACTTAGTGCCCATGTTCTTAACCTAGTGTCCATGTTCTTAACTTAGTGTCCATGTTCTTAACGTAGCATCAATGTTCTTAACCTAGCATCAATGTTCTTAACCTAGCATCAATGTTCTTAACCTAGCATCAATGTTCTTAACCTAGCATCAATGTTCTTAACCTAGCATCAATGTTCTGGAACGATGCTGGAAATGATGAGTGGCGGTCTATTAGCAGGGCAGGGGAGATGGAGTGGTAAAAATGTCGCACCCCGAATTGTCGTCAACGACATTTTCCGAGCTGTAGCTTTGTTGATGGACGGCTGTAAAACGAAATGGATGGGGTGGGGGTGGGGTGAAAGGTGGGGTGGGGGTGGGGTGAAAGGTGGGGTGGGGGTGGGGTGAAAGGTGGGGGGGGGGGGCGTAGCTGTGATGTTTTGGGATAATGGTAAAGAGGCATGGGGAGGGGATAAATAGAGAACGAGAAAGAGATAATAATGGAGCGGATAATAGGATAGAGGATAACAGGATAACGAACCAGGGGCGGGTAGAGGAATGGGTGTGGGTTGGGATTTTAACAAATTGAGGTTTAGCAACCTGTGTGAGATAAAAAAAACGAAATATGGATGAAAGTGTGTGTGTGTGCGCGTGTCTGTGTGTACGTGCGTGTATGCGTGTGTGTGTGCGTGCTTGTGTGAATGTGTACGTGTGTGCGTGTGTATATGTGTGTGTATGTGTGTGTGTGCGTGTGTGTGTGTGCGTGTGGTGAGTAGACCCAGGGGGGAGCAGCAGGATAGCAGAAATAAAGTCTCGATCAGTTGTGACCCGACTGACGACACAGCGCGTGTATACGAGATGGGGAAAGAAAGAAATAGAGGAATGTAAGAAAGGTTGTGGGAAAACAGAAACAGTGCATCGAAATCCAGGAAACAACAGTGACTACATGGGGAGGGGGGGGGGGGGCACCCAGATGTGACAAGGCTAGAACAGACGATAGCTTTTAGAAAAGAGATGAGGAAACGGTGGGGGTGGGGGAGGCACAAACACAAGGATGGGAGGGCTAAAAGATGGGACAGGGTAGAGTTAAGATGGTGAAACAAGGGGGGGGGGAGCTAAAAGATGGGACAGGGTAAAGAGTTAAATTGCGAAACACAAAGATGGGAGGGTTAAAAGATGGGACAGGAGTTAAGATGAAGAAACAAATCCGACAAATGGAGAAGAAATGTAATTTAGCTCATATAGGAACCGCCCTGATGAAGATTGACTGGCCGTAAAATTTCAGACAACTGCACAAGGCGGTTGTAAATTCGGCTAACTTAACCAGGTTTTAGCCGCAGGTGTTAATAAATGCATTCTAATTATTTTGTTGCAAGATAATTGGGAACCTCTGGGCTTGTTCATACAAAGAAAAAATAAAACGTTTTCAATTTAAATTACATACATATATATATATATATATATATATATATATATATATATATATATATATATATATATATATATATATATATATATATATATATAGATGTATATATATATATATATATATATATATGTATACATCTATATATATATATATATATATATATATATATATATATATATATATATATAAATTGAAATGTTAAAACGCAGCATAAAAGTAAGAAAAGTATTTTTCGAACCTGACGGTCCATGGGGCAAGTGAAGTAGAGTTCACCTGTTTCAGTGACATAGTGGGTCATTCAAACTAAAATAAAAACATGTTTAAGTTTTGTCGGTTCCACCTTCACATTTAAAATCTGTCTATAGAATTGGGTTATTTATGTTAGGTATGTATTGTTGAAAGATCGCTGAAGTGTTTTATTTTTTATCGAATTATCCGAAAACAAGCGGGGCCATAAGTAAAGATGCAGGGGACTTAATCTAGCCGTGGCTGTAGTTGCTCTCCAAATCTTTGAATTATTTCCGAGTGCTCTTGTCGTCTGATGAAGGACGGAACGTTTAGTGTTTTCGTGTCGTCCTGTCGCCAGCCTCGGTATGAGTTCAACTCTATGTCGTCCTGTCGCCAGCCTCGTTGTGAGTTCAACTCTCGAGCGTGATGTTCATGCTAATGAGCGATTCACGCGGGAAACTTCTTCCATTCGACCAAGACGGGCGTCCATGTTCAGCTGGACCACTGTGACAACTTCCGGTCTAAAGATTTGTCCGTTTCCTGTCCGCTCACGGTCTAGAGTCTAGACAAAGGTAACCAGGAACCAGACAAATTTAGACACCCCCCCCCAACCCACCCCACCCACGCCTCCATCACAATTACGACAATTAGAAAATTTCATTTTGCCAAAAAACTTCTATAAATTACGACATGGTTTTGTGAATGTCTTAAGGTTGTCTTTTCGCTAGGTTTCTATTTTTGTCGACTCCGGGAAAATGTTTTGGCTATTTTTGTTCCTTGAAAGGAAATTAAAAACGCTGAAAATAACGCTGAGATTTAAGAGTCCTGGGCGCAATTCCGTGTTAGTATGGGGATTAACACCCACGTGGGGATAATCCTGTGGACGTTTCAGGTAGATTAAAGCGCTAAGTGATTAAAGGTTGACCAGTTACGGTTGTGGTGGGTGGGTGTGGGTGGTTATGGGTGGGTGTAGGCATCGCTTGATTCTACCAGATGAGATTTTGTAATCGTTGATTAGCCGCAGATAAGCTGGTATCAACTGTAACAATACCTCGTAGCTACATATTACTAAAGCAGGTATCGATTACAACAATACATCAAAGCTTCGTGTTTGTAAGATAGTATCGAATACAACGATACCTGATAGCTACATTAGTAAACCTGGTATCGACTGCAAAGATCTATCTCGAACATAACCCTAAACTCAAGATCTAAGCCAAAACACGACCAATGCTTGTAACCCTTAACTTTAAACATAGCCCTCACTATGTTTTAAATGTATACTAAAGCTCAGTCTCCATAACAGCCACGCCACTAAATCGTACGTGTATGTGTATGTAAGTGCTTCTAGGGCTCTTTATTCTAATCAAATATGAATCAGCATCGAACTATTACAGTGTTGTTGTTTTTTATCAAACGATTTACACTACAACCAGATGTAACTTTTTGAAACATATATGTTTAGTAGTAATGCTCTAAAATGTTATTGCCATTTGTGGTTGTGGTTGAAAATGTTATTTCAATATTGTAATCAGATACGGTGAACACTTCTAGGAAACGTCAAGTTAACCAGAAGCTTAAAAACAACAAGAAACTATTCAAATAGCAAGTCAAGACATTGGTTACGATCAGAGTTTCTTCCAGGCATCTCCGCCTCCCCCCTCCCCCAAAGAAAGTCTACCGCCCCCCCTCCCCCGGACGAGATGGAATTTATATAGTAAACATATACTTTTACTAGTGTCCGACCCCCCACCCGCAGACCCCCCCCCCCCGCCCAGAAAATGTAGACCGTCCCCCCTCAAAAAAATATCAAGTGCCCCCTTCCCCCCCCCCCCCCCCGGAGAAAAAAGTCTGGAAGAAACACTGGTTACGATGAGCACCTACAAGTAAAACATGACCAACGTCAAGTCTAGAAAAACGTGACCTCTACGTCACGCACGTGCACATGTACTCACCAAGGTCGAGGACGCGCTGGACGCATTGGACGGAGCCGGGGGCTGGGTCGGCACGTTGACCGGTGACGTCTCCCCCACTTCCGGGTCATGCTGCAAAGATGGCCGCCTCGGTCGTCTGATCGACTGGTGCTTTTTCCTCAAGGTCGTGCCCTTCCTCACGAACATCTTTAGGGCGTGTCTTGGGTCTAGGGCCGATCAATCTCCATCAGGGTATCGCGCTGAATACATTCCAGGTATGTCGTATCATCGTTCTTTGTTTCGTTTGACGCGTCAGTTGTAGAAAAAATCAGTTCGTTTTACAATTCTTGTACTATCCACACGCAAAAAAATTCTGAAGTAAATCCAGTATTCTTGAAGTAATAAATATTTCAAAAAACTTTTTCATGAATGTGTATTTGTGATTACTTAAAACTACCCAAATCTCTAAATGGGTGCGTTGTTTTCACTGATGGAATCATAGTCTGGAGAAGACATCTTGAAGATCTTGAAGATCTGGCAAAGAAAAAGGAATAGGTTTAAGTTGATAAGAACTAAAGAACATGTGCTTGTGTTAAGGGTCGTGACGTAATTGTATGTCCAACCTACCGCCACATACTGTCACAATAAAACCCTCTAAATGGATGTCAGGAAACATCACTCAGTAAAGTAAACACATATGACAAAGAAAATCAACATTTTTTTTTTCAAAATTTTTACAAACGTCTAATGATCTAATGTTTTTCGAGCCTTATTTTCAAACTTTCCATCAGGTAGAAAACTGTGACCAAATTCATAGCCCTTCCCACACCCCTCCCCCGACCCTACTACACTGTGTGATCTTTACGGGACACTCAGCAAACAACACACATACATCTTGGCACACCAAATCATACTGTGTATCACGAACTTCGGTCATTTTTTACAAGCCGTAACACACATACAACATCACCTACAAAATTATGGTGTATACTACCACTGCATAACAACAAAACACACATACACTTACACACATCAAATCACGATGTATACCATTAGCTTAAGTCATTACCCACAAACATAACACACATACAACATCACAGACTAAACCACGGTGTATACCTTTAGCTTTAGTCATTACCCACAAACATAACACACATACAACATCACATACAAAATTATGGTGTATACTACCACTGCATAACAACAAAACACACATACACTTGCACACATCAAATCACGATGTATACCATTAGCTTAAGTCATTACACACGAACCTAACACACATACAACATCACCGACTAAATCACGGTGTATACCATTAGCTTTAGTCGTTACCCACACACATAAAACACATACAACATCACCGACTAAATCACGATGTATACCATTAGCCAGGTTCATGAATTATTTATTTGTTTACCGGAACCAATATTTACTGCTATCCTTGACCGCTGGTCACAGAGACAGCGGTGTGTCGTAAATCACACAGACGACTTGCCCACGCTCTCCCATCTTTTTAAACTGGGATTTGCTTTCGGCTTGAGTTATGAGCTCTGTGTTATTGTAAAAACGACGGTAAGATAATACAATACAATATCATATTACGGCATTTTTGGTGGTGTTTTTGTACCGGGGTCATGATTAGGATCAGGGACAAGATCAGGATTAAGATTAACATCAAAGCTAGAGATCGGCTCATGGTTAGGATTATGGTTAGTGTTAGCAACGAGGCTGGGATTACAGTATCACCTGGTTGTCTGAATGATACGTGTATTAACTGGTCGAATGGTATCACCACAATTTCTACAGCACCATCATAAGACAGTGATGACTAGCACCACCAGACACTCGCGAGATTTGCACGTGAATATCGCAAGTTCGTTACACCATGTTTATAGTTGATCACCCTGACGACTCCACGTCGGTATTTGTTGGACAAGTCCTAAGCTCTATGTTAATCTAAAGTCATGCTTTTGTTAAGTTTTGTTTTATACACTTCTTTTGATCTTGAAATTTTTTTAGTCATAAAATATTTTTAATCTTGACCAAGTTTTTGTCCAAGATTTTGTCTTTAACTAGTTTTAAACCTACAAGTTTTTTGGTAATAAAGTGGTTTTAATCCTGACCATGTTATTGTCCTAAAATGGTTTTAATCTTGACCAAGGTTTTATCGTAAACTAGTTTTAATCGTGTCCAAGTTTTTGTCATAAATCAAGTGTTTGTCTCGACAACTTGACATTAAACAACAGATCACATGACATTTGATGCTAATTCTGCAACAAATGTGATACTTTGTCGTCTGCTAAATCTGCAACAAACAATACTTTGTCGTCTGCTGTTTAAAAAGCTTGTCTCATCTGATTTTCTTACTGACGCTAATGATGACAAGAAAAACAATAATCTGGACAGTAATTAAGGAACTAATTATTAGTTTTCTAATTAAAACCAACAGTGTTTTAAGAACATTTTTACAGCTGTCTAGACAAACAGGACAAGAGGAAAGGTAAGCACAACCTGTAGGCAGGTAGCACTGCCTGTAGGCAGGTAGCACTGCCTATAGGCAGGTAGCACTGCCTGTAGGAAGGTAGCACTTTCTGAAGACAGGTAGCAGTACCTGTAAGCTGAAATGATGACGTGTCGGCAGGTAGCACTACCTGTAGGAAGGTAGCATTACCTGTAGGCAGGTAGCACAACGTGCAGTCAGGTAGTACTACCTGCAGGCAGGTAGCACTACCTGTAGACAGACAGCCTGGCCTGTTAAAAGTTAGCTTGATCGGTAATGTCAATCTGTTGTTTGTAACATTAGCTTCCATCACAATTCTAACAATAAAATTACTTGATACTTAAAATCTAGATGTAGACAAAGTTGATGTTTGTAACATTAGCTTCCATCACAATTCTAACAATAAAATTACTTGATACTTAAAATCTAGATGTAGACAAAGAAACAGGAAGATTATGAATAATTTAAAACTTTTGTAATTGTTTTTTTTATTGTTTTCTACAATGTGTTGTCTCCTGTGGCTGAATCGATTGTAGTAGGCTTTATGATGGTGGGATTTTTTGTATGTTGTCTACACTATGAAATCTTATTTATTTTTGTGTAAGTGATTTTCGTGATAGTAGCTTTTGTGGTAGTACTTTTTTTTTGCTGGTGGTTTGTTGGTAGCCTTGTTGTGATGGAATTTGTGTTGTGGTATTGGTGTATTGTTACGTGTACAGTGGCACTTAGAAGCACACCTTTCAGCAACGTACATTAAACATTAACATGTACTGTCGCTCTTCCTGGAGGAGGGGGGGGGGGGGGGCTGGAGAATCTGAGAATCTGTATATTGTCCATAATCCTTTTTGAAGAGTATTTATATTGATTAATTGATTACACATTGAAAGCACGTGGTCATCAAAATCGCGTTTAAACCATGCATTCTTAACAGTTGTGGTCCCCCCCCCCCCCCAGCCCCACCCCTTCCATTCTAACAACGCTTTTCACACACGACAAATAGATATTAGCTAGACAGGGATCTACGGCTACATAACTACCAGTCTAGACCAGATAAACCACGTGATTCCCGTCAGCAAGTGTAACAAGAGATCTTTGTTACATTGTTCTAATTAAAACAGTTCCAGAAAATTGGTCCAAGGATCCTGCGAGGGCTCTGTTCCCCCCCCCCTCCCCCCAGCAGACGGTTCTGTCATCGATTATGTAATCAAGGAATAAATTGTTAGATGAAAGACGTGCGGTAACGGTATCCGGGGCGACTAGACGGAAAGGAAAAAAATATGTCTCGATGTCTTTTTCTTCCACCTTCACTACCAGAAAGGTCATCTCTGGAATCTTCAAGACTTGTCTTCTGCTGATTTTTACACACACACACACACACACACACACACACACACACACACACACACGTATACACACGGATACAAACACACGCATATATTTATATAGGCTATATATATATTTATATGTATTATAGTCTATATATAGCTTATATATATATATATATATATATATATATATATATATATATATATATATATATATATTTGTTTCCATGACAAATTATCTCAGGACAAATGATCTCAGGACAAATGATCTCAGGACAAATGATCTCAGGACAAATTATCTCAAGGAAAAATGATCTCACGGACAAAGATACCAGGACAAAATATATCAAGACAAATGATACCATGGACAAATAATATACCATGGACAAATGATATGAATATATATATATATATATATATATATATATATATATATATATATATATATATATTAACTTACATTTTTTGAAATATATCCATATATCTTTTCTAGGTTTGTATACTCTAACCTAATCTTGACAAACTATTTTATACAATAAGCTCCAATGAACTCATCACACTCAACATCGATGTATTGGACAGAACTGTTTATCAGCCGATCGTTGACCCCCAAATGATTGTTTTACAAGGGATTTTAATTATTTATTGATGACGACCCGCTCAGATTGTTTGAGCATCTGTAGTGAGCCGACTTCTGTCGTAGTGATCAAAGTAGTATAATTTATTGTTTGATTGGGATAACAAAATGGATAATTTATCATACTGCCCAATGCTATCTGCATTAAGTTTAATTACATGAGATTGAATTGATTTTTTAAAAGTTTTCAACTTTTTATATTTATCTGTCTGCATATAATGTATGTGGTTGTGTGTTTTTGTATATGGCTTTCTTATTATGTGTGTGTGTGTCGTGTATATACGGATGTGTCTTTTCAATGTGTTGGCTGTAGTATGTGGCTGTGTATGTGATGGTGTATGTGTGTATGTGTTTTGTGACTTTGTATGTGGATGTATGTGTTATTAATATGCCTGTGTCTTATGTATGTGGTGGCTGTATGTGTTACTCTGTATGTGGTGTGCGACTGTCTTTGGTATGTAGCTGTATGCGATGTTGTGTGTGGCTGTGTGTTTTGTACATGTAGTGTGTGTGATGGTGTGTGTGTTCTGTGTCTTGTATATGTAGTGTGTGTGTGTGTGATGGTGTATGTTTGTGTCACTGTTTATTTTGTATGTAGGTGTATGCGATGGTGTATGTGGTTCTATGCTTGTATATGTAGTGTGTGTGTGTGTGATGCTGTATGTGGCTCTGTGTCTTGTATACTTAGCGTGTGTGTGTATGTGTGTGTGATGGTGTATGTTTGTGTCACTGTGTATTTGGTATGTAGCTGTATGCGATGTTGTATGTGTTTTGTGACTGTGTATGTGGTGTGTGACTGTATGTGTGATGTTTGTAGTATGTGTTTGTATCCAAGCCACCTAATCAGATACACTATCAGTGACAGAGGTATCCAAGGGGAAAGCAGAAGGGGAGACAATGCGTTTATAAGATCAACTCATCGATTTCATCAGGGCCCTAATTTTGGATACGGTTAACAACAAAGGGAAATAACAACTGCTGAGGAATTACATTACCTCCCCTGTCGGTCGGCTCCGTTTTGAGTTTCGTGTAGGTGGAAAGAAAATATAGGAGAAAAAGTTTTTTTTTTTTTTCGTTTTGGGTTGGGGGTGGTGTGGGTGTGGTATGGGGATGGTGGTCGGGGTGGGGGTTGGTGCTTAGTGTAGTCATGAGGTACAGATAATTAATTTTTGTCTATTAAAGAAATGTCATTTCAATTTATTTTCCAACGGGTTCTCTATTTCTGTAGTCCCCTGTGTATTTTGTTGTTTTGTTTCGTCTCGTATTTTTTCCTATTCGACAACGAAGCATCATTTTTGCTATAATTGGTTTTTTATTAGAAAAACAAATGTTTGCATTGCTTTTGGTATTCAATATTTTGCTAAACACAAGATTTATATTTTTAAGGACGAAACGTATATATATATATATATATATATATATATATATATATATATATATATATATACATATATATATATATATATATATATATATATATATATATATATATATATATATATATATATAACACGAAGAAGTCAAATAAAGCTAATAAGTAAAATGAGCGTCATTAATTAAGTGAAATGTTAGTCTTAAGTGACATGCGCGCTTACAAGTGTAAACAAACTGCTTCAAACATCACCAAGTGTAAAGAAACTGCTTCAAACATCACCAAATGTAAACAGCTTCAAACATCACCAAATGTAAACGAACTGCTTCAAACATCACGAAATGTAAACAAACTGCTTCAAACATCATCAAGTGTGAATAGCCTTGAAACCTCACTATGAATCTTCACTTTTGAGCATTATTGATGATTTGTGCGAAGGATTTTTTCAGCTTTAATTAATTTTTTAATCAAGTGTTGCGGGTAATTATTTTGTCATCTGTCAAGTTTCTTACAAAGTGTGTCAAAAATGGTTTCAATCTTGTTGAGATCATCCTGTGTTGAGCCCTGACATTAAAAACCAAACGGTATGCCCTCTGCCCTTATGTCATCTGCCCTTATGCCATCTGACATTATGCCCTCCGCCTTATGTCATCTGTCCTGATGTCATTTGACATTATGCCCTCTGCCTTATGTCATCTGTACTTATGTCATCTGACTTTATGCCCTTATGCCCACTGTCCTTATGCCATATGCCTGTATGCCATTTACCAACTACAAGACACATGAAAACTTTCTTGCAGGATTTTACTAACTCGCCTCCGTGTTAAACTAACAATGTAGAATTTAGAATTCAATTTTTAAAAACTATTTATAACACTTCCGTTACATACACAACCAAAATTTAGCTTACAGACATTTCACATTATTTCTCAGTTCTGTTTCCCATTTAACCAAAGTTTGCCTTCCAGTTTCACATACAACCGAAATTCGGCCTACAAAGGTTCACATTACTTCTCAATACTGTTTCACATCAAACCCTAATTTGGCCCACAAAATTCCTTCTTAATTCTCACCTCACTATTAGACTTGCCTTAAGTGGCCGACTTAAATTGTTGCCATATCTGGCTAATCTCCTTCGGCTTACTCCGGTAGAAAAATCTGGGGGAAAACGCAAAAGGGAAGTAATGAAAAGACAATATCTTTATTGAAGCGACGTGATCTGGTTTGCTTAGGACTGAAACAAAGTAAAAAACAAAGAGCTGAGATTACTCGCCCCTGCCGGGGAATGCGTCACAGCGGGTCTCACGTTGTGTTTGTTTATACAAGGGGAGGGGGGAGGCTGAGGTTTTTTTTTAAACATGGCTGTTATAGAAGTCAAGTGTATTAATACACTTGTTTGGCAATAAAGCAAAGTACCCTCATGTGTCAGGTGAAGTAGATTTCATCTGTTTCAGTGATCTCAGCATATGATGCAGTGGTGTAGCGAGGTCGGGTTTCATCCGGTGCGGTACCTAATGGTGTCACCCGTCACCCCCCCCCCCCCTCCCCCAGAGGCGTAGCGACCCTTCCCGGGGACAAACTTTCAAATTTTCGATTTGCACCCCCCCCCCCCCCGTCAAATTTTTCTCTATATATTTTGCTATTTTTTGCCTTGGTGTCACCCCCCAAAATGGTGTCACCCGGTGCGGTCCGCACCCCCCGCCCCCCCCCCCCTTCGCTACGCCTCTGATATGATGTGATACTGTGGTCAGCACTATACCCAGCCACCTTAACTTTACCTCACGTGAGGCAGGTACCCAGGAGAGCTGGGTGGACTCAGGGACGATCTACGAACTCTAGCCCGGGTTCGATCTCGAGACTTTCGGGCTAGCAGTCATACGCCCGAACAGCCGTCAAATAGTTTGGCAATGATTGTTTTTTGAAAATGATTGTTCATTAGAGCAAGCTAAAGCTCCCCATACGCCGGCTCTATGCTTACTAGTATGGGGAGGTGGGGGTGAGGTACATTCATAAAATATATGTGCGTGCGTGCGTGCGTGCGTGCGTGCGTGCGTGCGTGCGTGCGTGCGTGCGTGCGTGCGTGCGTGCGTGCGTGCGTGCGTGCGTGCGTGCGTGCGTGCGTGCGTGCGTGCGTGCGTGCGTGCGTGCAGTGAGAGAGAGAATAAAGTAAGTGTGTCTGTGCAGGGGTGGAGTATATAAACATATCTTAAGATTTGTATATAAACCTATATTAAGATTTATCCATAAACAAATCTGGAATAGTCTATAAACCTATCAGAAATTGTGTCTATAAACCTATCAGGAAGCGTGTCTATAAACCTTTGTGGAAGTGTGTCTATAAACCTATCAGGAAGTGTGTCTATAAACCTATCTGGATGGTCTATAAACCTATCTGGAAGTGTCTATAAACCTATCAGGAAGTGTGTCTATAAACCTATCTAGATGGTCTATAAACCTATCTGGAAGTGTCTATAAACCTATCTGGATTGTCTATAAACCTATCTGGAAGTGTCTATAAACCTATCTGGAATTGTCTATAAACCTATCTGGAAGTGTCTAAAAACCTATCTGGATTGTCTATAAACCTATCAGGAAATGTCTATAAACCTATCTGGGTTGTCCATAAACCTACCAGGAAGTGTCTATACAGCCCAAGAAGCAGACAAAGTAAACCTCTGTAATCTGGTTACTTCGTTATCGTATCTTTGTTTGCTGGCTAAGCCAGTCCCGACCACAGACGGTTTGGTTTGCTAGTTTTTCTCATTGTTAAACTTAAGCCAATTAGCTACTTTGTTGGGGTGGGATGGGTCTGGGGTAGTTGGTGGAAAGTCGGTGGGGGGTGGGGGGCGACACACGTAGATCGATTCTGAAGCTATTTTGCGTAGGTACGTTTGTCAAGGAAATAACAACTGCGACACCGGCAGGCGATGGTTGAGCTAGAAGTCTGGAGTTCGGTCCCTGGTGTCTTGGTCGTGGGACGTAGTTGAGTCCACTCAGCTTTGATGGGTACCTGTCTTGAGTTGGGAACATTGCCTTCCCGGCGAAGTGCCGAAAAATATCCCTGCATTTGCCAAAATTTAAAAAAAAACTCTGCTTGGTCTGAAAGTGTGCTTTTATGGCAAACCAAATGAGAACATCGCGCTTATCTAGCAAATCTCACATTGAAAAAAAACGAGATGTTCTCATTGGTCACCAGTTAACGACTTTAAGGTGTGGTGTGTGTGTGGGGTGGTGGTGGTGGTGGTGGTGGTATAGTTGTATCATGTATTGTGTAATTAAGTTACAAGATTTGCCACAAACCCACAAATAAATAAACAAACAAGACGTTGCGAACTAAATAAAAGCTTGTAAAAACGAGGCAACGTTGTCTCCGTGGGCTATGCTTAAAAACATAGCATTAATACCAACAATAAACTTTTATTTGACCTTCACCTTGGCCTTAAACACAACCTGTCACATTGCCCGACGATATATTTGTAGTAGTTCATACATTTTTTAATCATCCTGTGGCCTCAATTTGTCGTTATTTTAGCAGCAGACAAATGTGCAATTGTTAATTAGCTAATTAAATTTTATCAAAGAATTTTTGTCTCGTCATTTGTCCGAACAAAACCGCCACCCTTGGACTTGCAACACAATTAAGTATGATGTGTCAACTGGTTTTGACTAAAATTTCAGTCTGCTTTTCTTTTTGGGTTTGTTTCCATAGCCTTTGGATAAACCAAGGTAACAGTTGTTTTATTTTTGGAGTTCTCTCACTTGATAGGTGGCTGTTCCCAGCTATCGAACCTTATCTGCCAGGGGTTCGAACTCGGGACTTTACGGTTCGGCATCCATGAGCTTAACCGACCCGACCACGCCGACCACCTTGGTTAATCCTAAACTTATTTTTCCCGTAAAAATTAGCTTTCATTTGGTTTATTTGGAAAGAGAAAACATTTTTTAAATATAATTTTATCAATATTTTACATTTAAAAATAAAATTAATATTTCGTTTTAAAATACTTACGTTAGCTAACACATGATGTGAATAATATATTTATAAAAATAGGTTATATTGTTTCAGTTGTTTTACAATTTAAATGCAATTTTAAAATCATCTATTTTCTTAAACAGTTTCCAAAAATAGATAGAATGAACCGCTTGAAAGCCTACGGTCGAAACCCCTTGAGTGTGTGCACTAAGCTAAATACGGAGAAATTATGCAGTACTTTAAGCTCTGTAGGGCTTTCAAATTTCAATTTCTATTTCGGTGTGTTGATGATGTCGTGGCCGTGCTGATAGACACTAAAGGGTCGTAACCCAAGGTCTAATTTGTAGCTGCAGTTTATGGCAAGTTTATGAAACTATAACAGATCATTGGACACGTTACGATCTCTTTTAGACATGTTTTTAATGTAGCAGTCCAATTCATGTTGGAGATTGTGAAAGTTTACGGCATGTAGAGTTCTAGAGTTCTAGTGCCTAATGTAGAAAAAGACTTGTAGTAACTCTATGATACACATCAAGGGCGTAAGTTAGCGAAGCAGACAGATCGTTGCAGTGTAGCTACTGTTTGAGCAATATTCTAAGGCACCAGACAGGCTAAGACACGGAAAAGTTTAAGACATCATGCAGGCTAAGACATTTAGGAGTCTAAGACACCAAACAAAGACCTTAAAGACATGTTAAGACATGTTAAAGTCTAAGACCTCAGACAGGCTAAGACTTGTAGCCGTTGTGCCCTATCCCCTAAAAGGTCACCAATCACTTTGCTGATCTCCTTCGACCGTATCAGCTGATTGACACCTATCGATCTAGTCGGAAATCGAATTTCAATTTAGCTTTTAATTCCGTAATTGTTTCAGCCTGGAATTTTTACCGATAAATATCGATTCATCAGTAGGTCGCTAGCAATTTTAGAGCTATAATCCTTCAAATAGTATTAGCACCTTCATTATCTTAATAACATAGCACCAGAAATATGAGCTCCAAGAATATTAGCACTGAAGATATAAGCACCAGAGCTATTAGCACCTTGGATACCAGCATCAATATATTAATTCTAGGGTTATTAGCACCAGGGATATTAGGTTTTTTTGTTGGAAGCCACTATGTCCTGAGCCCTTTTACAATGGCATATATTTCCCTAGGCCAAAAGACCCCCCCCCCCCCACGAACGAAATAGAATTTAAAAGAAAATATATACCTTGAACAGTGTCCGCCGCCCTCCCTTCGGAAATTTCAAGTGTCCCCCCCCCCCCCCCCCCCCCTTCCCTTCCCAGCGAAAAAACAGCAAGGATCTTCGAGGGAGATGGTCGGCCGCTTATTAATGATTCTGAGGTCAAGGCTTGTGGAAGGGGGGGGGGGAGTGGGGGAGGTCAGCAATTTGTTAAGCGATCTGGGGTCAGTGTTTGTGTGGTCAGCAAATTTTTCGTTGTTCTGGTGGTCGTCTTGTCGGTGAGTGGGGGGGGGGGGGGGGGGGGGGTCAGCAACTTATTTGTTTTTTTTTATCTAGACTGGTGGGGTCAACTTAATATCTTTTCTCAGAGTGTCTTCAAAACTTTCAAACTTTGGAATAAAATCAACGACAACAAGTCACTTGCCAATTGGACGAGCGATGAGATCAGAGGCGTAGCACCGGCGCCCGGGGACAAACTTTCGATTTGCACCCCCACTCTCAAATTTTCGATTTGCACCCCCCTCAAGCTTTCAATTTATTTTTCCAACCCATTTTAACGCCCCCTAAGGTCGGCGCCCGGGGACATATGTCCCCCCCCCTCGCTACGCCTGTGGATGAGAAATGACTAAAACTCCCCCACAAATCATATTTGGTACCGTCTGGAAACACGAAAACATTTTTTTACAGTCTAACCAATCAGCTACAGCAACACCTCATTAAAGGCGTGGCTGCTGCATTGCATAACGCACGAGCTTCTAATTACAAGGTGAAAATTTCTCCCGGGGATTAGCCGTACCGCCCACACGTCCTCCATCTTGGTGATCTACCGCCCAGATTTTTTTGTCACTGCCGGAACTTTCAGTCTCTGACCGGTTACAACATCGATTGGCTTCTAATTTGCATACCGGTGTGTGCGGGTTGAAAAGATCATTACATTTTTATCGATGTTTTTTACAAGTCTCTAATTAGTCATGATTCTAATTAGACATGGCTTATTAGTCACGGTTTCATAGAATAGATTTATTGACTGTTTAGGGGTGTTAATTCATTAGTTCGTTTTTTTTCCACTTCTAATTTCTTCTACATGAAGCTGTATCTCTATTAATCACGTGTGTCCGCTCCTCATGTCTCACCACTAGTCATATGTCACCAGTAGTCATGTGTCACAACTAGTCATGTGTCAACACAAGTCACGTGTATCTATTCGTGTCACCACTTGTCCGTGTCACCACTACTAATGCCGTATCACCAATAATTGCTTAGTATGCCACTATTTCACCAAATCCCCAACGCTCCCCACACCCCCCCCCTCCCCACAGATTAAGTTCTGCCTGCTGGGTCGGCCTTGTCAATGAGCAAAACGTCATTCTCTCAATTTCTAGTCATGTCATGAATTACAAGATTTCTTAACTGGGCGGGGGCGTTGGCTTGAAGACTTCCGGCTACAGCTAAAAGTACGACTCCATCATTGTTATGGCCATCCATCCCACCAGCCATCCAACCCACCAACCATCCTACCGACTATCCCACCAGCCATCCAACCAGCCATCCCACCAGCCATCCCACCAACCATCCCACCAACCATCCAACCAGCCATCCAACCAGCCATCCATCCCACCAACCATCCCACTAACCATCCAACCAGCCATCCAACCAGCCATCCATCCCACCAACCATCCCACCAGCCATTCAACCAACCATCCAACCAACCATCCCACCAACCATCCCACCAGCCATCCCACCAGATATCCAACCAGCCATCCAACTAGCCATCCTTTTCACCAATCATCCCACCAGCCAACCTTTCCACCAACCATCCCACTAACCATCCCACCAGCCATCCCACCAGCCATCCCACCAGCCATCCCACCAACCAACCATCCCAACAGCAATCCAACCAGTCATCCAAACAGCCATCCTTTCAACCAGCCATCCCACCAGCCATCCCACCAACCATCCATCCCACCATCCATCCAACCACCCATCCCACCAGCCATCCCACCATCCATCCCACAAGCCATCCCACCAGCCATCCCACCAGCCATCCCACCAGCCATCCCACCAGCCATTCAACCAACCATCCAACCAACCATCCCACCAACCATCCCACCAGCCATCCCACCAGCCATCCCACCAGCCATCCCACCAGTCATCCCACCAGCCATCCCACCAGCCATCCCACCAGCCATCCCACCAGCCATCCCACCAGCCATCCCACCAGCCATCCCACCATCCATCCCACCAGCCATCCAACAAGCTATCCAACCAGCTATCCATACCACCAACCATCCCACCAACCATCCTGACATATTTGTGTCAGTAATTCAGTAAGTCATTCAATATGTCATTCCATTTATCAATCCACCAACCATCCCTCATAAACTACAGAACACAAATTAGCAGCCATAACTTGCGCATTAACCACAATGAACACATTCTCTCCACCCCAACAACATCCGGTCCATTCAAAATGTTTACTTCCGGTAGTGATGGGATGCCAGCGTTGTTCACGTGACCCACAGGTTATTCCCGCCACGAAGCGTTCAGCAGCAGACGTAATAAAACACAATCAGAATCTCTGCCTCGCTTGGGCAATCTCAAACGTCCTATTTATAGCTTTGTCAATCAATTTAATCTGAACTTTTAATTTAATCTTAATTACACGCTTTTATTTAAAAGGATTAGTAATGATATTTTATATTTAGTTAAAATATACTACTGGGGTTGTCGCTGGCTTAAAAAACAAGATAAAACTACCATGACAGTCGTAATCCAAATTTCTTTCTAAGGGAAATGTACACTATTACTAACAGCAGTCGAAGTGTTAAATTCAGATGAGTAACGATACAAACTATAGCCACAAAACATCACCACAACATCACCATAACATCACCACAAAACATCACCACAGAACATCACCACAAAACATCACCACACAACATCACCACACAACATCACGACAGAACATCACAACAGAACCTATACAATCAGATGACATGTCAAACACATGCACAAACACCCATGCACACACACACACAAAACAAATGCACACACAAGAATATATAAACACACACCATACAAAAACACTCCCATACAATTATACATCTATACAAACACACACCCATACAAACACACACCCATACAAACACACACCCATACAAACACACACCCATACAAACACACACCCATACAAACACACACCCATACAAACACACACCCATACAAACACACACCCATACAAACACACACCCATACAAGCACACACCCATATAAATACACACTATACAAACACACGCCCATACAAACACACATCTATCCAAACACCAGCTGACATGTAAACACACATGCGTATAAACATAGAGACGACAAAAGCACTTGATTTGATACAAACGCGAGCCACACGTTCATGTACCGACAAATGCTACCCATCTATAGAAAATACATCAAGTCTCTCCGACTCTGACATTTTTATAGTTGTACACTAATGGAAAGCTTTAAATGTTGCCTTCCCATTGTTAGTTTTTTATAGTTGTACACTAATGGAAAGCTTTAAATGTTGCCTTCCCCTTGTTAGTTTATAGGTTATTTTATTGTTTTGTTTTGTTTTCTTGTTTTCTATTCCATTATTTAGGGCACGGGTTCCCAACCTGGGGGTCGCGACCCCCCTGGGGGTCGCGAAGGGCTTTCTGGGGGGTCGCCAACTGGTATACTAAACCTTAGTAATTTGAAACAAAACATAAGTATTTAGAAGAATTTTTGAAATTCGGCTTTACTAACATCACTGGAAAGGGAACAGAGAAGAAGCAAAGCGTACTGTACAAAGTTTTTCTCAGTCACGAGTTTATGAAATCTTCAAAACTAAAACGTCTTTTGAGACGAGTCATTCGAAACACACCAAAAAAGATATGGAGTTCTTTCGTCGGTATGAAGCTAGTTGCAAACGTCAGAGACTTGATCGAACAGGAAGTTTTCACCAAGGAAACACAGCATTAGTGCAAGCATCACATGAAATCGCGTCAGAAAATGCCAAGCAAAAAAAAAAAAAAAAAAAAAAACACAATAGGAGAAAATCTCATCAAACGCTGCATGTTGAAGATGGTGAAGTTAATTCTTACATGTCCGTAGATGTTAAAAAACACATTTTTATTGAAATTAAGCTTTCACCATTGTTTGCTTTTCAAGTTGATAAATCAATAGACTTGAGTTCGTGTTCGCAGTTGCTGGTCTTTGTCTATATTCATGCGGATGATAGCAAAGAAGAGTTGCTCTTTTGTGAAGATAGCATGGAGAAAATAATCACGTTTTTTTTTTTAAATTGGATGATTAAAATGGGTTAAAACGGCTGTGAGGGTTTGTACGGATGGCGCACCATCTATGTTTAGGTCAAAATCGAGCTTTCAGAAAGCAGAAAAGATTTAGCTCCCTAACCATTGCCCTCACCAATCGCCATCAAGGATCCATTGCTAGTATAAGTGGTAAATTATATAAAAATCTGGAGCCTTCAAAGAACTGAACAAAGACCTGAATAAAAGATCACGAGGTTCTGCTCTTCTACACTACAGTGCGCTGGCTGTCAAACGAATTGTTATGAATCGTGTTTTTGAATTGAAATCTGAAATCTCATTGCTCTTGGAAGTGCAAAGAAAACAAGACCTTTTGGTATACTTAAAACGAAATAGAGTTGTTGGAGAGAGTATCATACCTAGCAGAAATATTCGAACATCAACATAAGCATAACCTGAAGCTTCAGGGAAAATGAACGAATATTATCACTTTCCATGATTATCTCGGGGAATTTTATCAAAGCTGCAAAATCGGTAAAGAAAATAAATCTTGGAAATATTGTAAATTTGAGAAACTCTGCAGTGTGGTAGATGAATCTAATTGTGAGATAATTAAAATTTTGAAAGAGGAAATTTCTGGGCATCTTGAATCAAGTGAAAACGAACTGCAGCGCTATTTCTCTGAGCTAAAAAAAAAAGAATCTGCATTGACGCATTACCCATTCTCTTCTTCCCTCGATGTTGCCAGCATTCCCGATGAATTACAAGAGGAATTCTTTGATTTGTAGAATGATTCCGCGTAAGATAAAAAAAACTGCACACTCAATTTTGGTGTAGTATTTACCATTCATACCCAATCGTAAAATTGATTAACTTTTCGATAATAGATTTTCGTTAACAAAAAAAAAATGCTTAAAAAAATTAACCACGAATGTTTAGTGAATAGTATGCAATTTTACTCATGGTATTAAAACAGTTATCTAGAGTAGTTCATATTGAAAGCCTACTAAAAAATGTTATTTTAGTGTTTATTAATTTCCATACTAATTTCGGCTTTTTAATTCTATGGGGGTCGCGGGTCACTTAATTTTTATAAAAGGGGGTCGCCACTCGAAAAAGGTTGGGAACCACTGATTTAGGGGATACTAGAATCTATAGTTAGCTCCAAGCTTGTCAATGTTTTAGTACCTTGGTTTTATGGTCCAGTTTTTCTAGGGGCTTGTGTGTTGTGTAGAGTTAGGTTTGGGTTTGAGCAAAGTTTAGGTCAAAATCTTCAATTAAAGGACACTGAGGTAGAGCTTAGGTTACGAGCTAGGGTTAAGAGTTAGGTTTGGTCAAAGATTTGGTTAAAAGCTAGAGTTAGAAGGAGTTAGGTGAAGGATAGGTTCGGAACAAGAAACAGAAAGTTATATGTGGGCTATGATTACGCTACAAAAACAGATCTATATTACTGATAGGCAGAAAACTCAGCTGACGAAGTTGGCTGTGTTTCCGTTTTTCAAACCACCGCCTCACAAAACAAATGGAACAAAACATTAATTTTTGTCATAATCGCTAGTCCCGAATGTAGGTTATAGGTTATATGTGGGGGGGAGGGGTCGGCTGTTTGTACGGGATGGGTGGTTATAGGGGGTTGGTGATTGTAGAAGACGAGTGGTTGTAGGGGGTTGGTGATTGTAGAAGACGAGTGGTTGTAGGGGGTTGGTGATTGTAGAAGACGAGTGGTTGTAGGGGGTTGGTGATTGTAGAAGACGAGTGGTTGTAGGGGGTTGGTGATTGTAGAAGACGAGTGGTTGTAGGGGGTTGGTGATTGTAGAAGACGGGTGGTTGTAGGGGACGGGTGGTTGTAGGGGGTTGGTGATTGTAGAAGACGAGTGGTTGTAGGGGGTTGGTGATTGTAGAAGACGGGTGGTTGTAGGGGGTTGGTGATTGTAGGGGGTTGGTGATTGTAGAAGACAGGTGGTTGTAGGGGGTTGGTGATTGTAGAAGACGGGTGGTTGAAGGGGACGGGTGGTTGTAGGGGGTTGGTGATTGTAGAAGACGGGCGGTTGTAGGGGGTTGGTGATTGTAGAAGACGGGTGGTTGAAGGGGACGGGTGGTTGTAGGGGGTTGGTGATTGTAGAAGACGGGTGGTTGTAGGGGGTTGGTGATTGTAGAAGACGAGTGGTTGTAGGGGGTTGGTGATTGTAGAAGACGAGTGGTTGTAGGGGGTTGGTGATTGTAGAAGACGGGTGGTTGTAGGGGGTTGGTGATTGTAGAAGACGGGTGGTTGTAGGGGGTTGGTGATTGTAGAAGACGGGTGGTTGAAGGGGACGGGTGGTTGTAGGGGGTTGGTGATTGTAGAAGACGGGTGGTTGTAGGGGGTTGGTGATTGTAGAAGACGGGTGGTTGAAGGGGACGGGTGGTTGTAGGGGGTTAGTGATTGTAGGGGGTTGGTGATTGTAGAAGACGGGTGGTTGTAGGGGGTTAGTGATTGTAGAAGACGAGTGGTTGTAGGGGGTTGGTGATTGTAGAAGACGGGTGGTTGAAGGGGACGGGTGGTTGTAGGGGGTTGGTGATTGTAGAAGACGGGTGGTTGTAGGGGTTTGGTGATTGTAGAAGACGGGTGGTTGAAGGCGACGGGTGGTTGTAGGGGGTTGGTGATTGTAGAAAACGAGTGGTTGTAGGGGGTTGGTGATTGTAGAAGACGGGTGGTTGAAGGGGACGGGTGGTTGTAGGGGGTTGGTGATTGTAGAAGACGGGTGGTTGAAGGGGACGGGTGGTTGTAGGGGGTTGGTGATTGTAGAAGACGGGTGGTTGTAGGGGGTTGGTGATTGTAGAAGACGGGTGGTTGAAGGGGACGGGTGGTTGTAGGGGGTTGGTGATTGTAGGGGGTTGGTGATTGTAGAAGACGAGTGGTTGTAGGGGTTGGTGATTGTAGAAGACGAGTGGTTGTAGGGGGTTGGTGATTGTAGAAGACGGGTGGTGTAGGGGGTTGGTGATTGTAGAAGACGAGTGGTTGTAGGGGGTTGGTGATTGTAGAAGACGAGTGGTTGTAGGGGGTTGGTGATTGTAGAAGACGAGTGGTTGTAGGGGGTTTGTGATTGTAGAAGACGGGTGGTTGAAGGGGACGGGTGGTTGTAGGGGGTTTGTGATTGTAGAAGACGGGTGGTTGTAGGGGGTTGGTGATTGTAGAAGACGGGTGGTTGAAGGGGACGGGTGGTTGTAGGGGGTTTGTGATTGTAGAAGACGGGTGGTTGTAGGGGGTTGGTGATTGTAGAAGACGGGTGGTTGAAGGGTACGGGTGGTTGTAGGGGGTTGGTGATTGTAGAAGACGGGTGGTTGAAGGGGACGGGTGGTTGTAGGGGGTTGGTGATTGTAGAAGACGGGTGGTTGTAGGGGGTTGGTGATTGTAGAAGACGGGTGGTTGAAGGGGACGGGTGGTTGTAGGGGGTTGGTGATTGTAGGGGGTTGGTGATTGTAGAAGACGAGTGGTTGTAGGGGGTTGGTGATTGTAGAAGACGGGTGGTTGAAGGGGACGGGTGGTTGTAGGGGGTTGGTGATTGTAGGGGGTTGGTGATTGTAGAAGACGAGTGGTTGTAGGGGGTTGGTGATTGTAGAAGACGAGTGGTTGTAGGGGGTTGGTGATTGTAGAAGACGGGTGGTTGTAGGGGGTTGGTGATTGTAGAAGACGAGTGGTTGTAGGGGGTTGGTGATTGTAGAAGACGGGTGTTTGTAGGGGGTTGGTGATTGTAGAAGACGGGTGGTTGTAGGGGGTTGGTGATTGTAGAAGACGGGTGGTTGAAGGGGACGGGTGGTTGTAGGGGGTTGGTGATTGTAGGGGGTTGGTGATTGTAGAAGACGAGTGGTTGTAGGGGGTTGGTGATTGTAGAAGACGAGTGGTTGTAGGGGGTTGGTGATTGTAGAAGACGAGTGGTTGTAGGGGGTTTGTGATTGTAGAAGACGGGTGGTTGAAGGGGACGGGTGGTTGTAGGGGGTTAGTGATTGTAGAAGACGGGTGGTTGTAGGGGGTTGGTGATTGTAGAAGACGGGTGGTTGAAGGGTACGGGTGGTTGTAGGGGGTTGGTGATTGTAGAAGACGGGTGGTTGAAGGGTACGGGTGGTTGTAGGGGGTTGGTGATTGTAGAAGACGGGTGGTTGAAGGGTACGGGTGGTTGTAGGGGGTTGGTGATTGTAGAAGACGGGTGGTTGAAGGGGACGGGTGGTTGTAGGGGGTTGGTGATTGTAGAAGACGGGTGGTTGAAGGGTACGGGTGGTTGTAGGGGGTTGGTGATTGTAGAAGACGGGTGGTTGAAGGGTACGGGTGGTTGTAGGGGGTTGGTGATTGTAGAAGACGGGTGGTTGAAGGGGACGGGTGGTTGTAGGGGGTTAGTGATTGTAGAAGACGGGTGGTTGTAGGGGGTTGGTGATTGTAGAAGACGGGTGGTTGAAGGGGACGGGTGGTTGTAGGGGGTTTGTGATTGTAGAAGACGGGTGGTTGTAGGGGGTTGGTGATTGTAGAAGACGGGTGGTTGAAGGGTACGGGTGGTTGTAGGGGGTTGGTGATTGTAGAAGACGGGTGGTTGAAGGGTACGGGTGGTTGTAGGGGGTTGGTGATTGTAGAAGACGGGTGGTTGAAGGGGACGGGTGGTTGTAGGGGGTTGGTGATTGTAGAAGACGGGTGGTTGTAGGGGGTTGGTGATTGTAGAAGACGGGTGGTTGAAGGGGACGGGTGGTTGTAGGGGGTTGGTGATTGTAGGGGGTTGGTGATTGTAGAAGACGAGTGGTTGTAGGGGGTTGGTGATTGTAGAAGACGAGTGGTTGTAGGGGGTTGGTGATTGTAGAAGACGGGTGGTTGTAGGGGACGGGTGGTTGTAGGGGGTTGGTGATTGTAGGGGGTTGGTGATTGTAGAAGACGGGTGGTTGTAGGGGGTTGGTGATTGTAGAAGACGGGTGGTTGTAGGGGACGGGTGGTTGTAGGGGGTTGGTGATTGTAGAAGATGGGTGGTTGTAGGGGGTTGGTGATTGTAGAAGACGGGTGGTTGTAGGGAATGGGTGGTTGTAGGGATTGGGTGGTTGTATTGGGTAGATTTTAAATGAATACCAAGTACAAGCAAAGAAAATGCATTTTAAATTAGAAATGTTTTGCCCTATTGTGTGTTGGTGTTGTGCCCTATCGTGTGTGTATGTGTGTCTGTGTGTTTGTGTTTTTATACCCAACTTGCATGTAGCATCGTCGGATGCATTTTACACTTTGTGACGCATTTAGAGAAATTGTGTGAACTAAGAACTCAAACTTTGTGGCGTATGCACTGATATTTATTTGACATATGATGTCACCAATAAATTACTTCATGCTCCAGGACGAAATAAGGCGGGGTGGGGAAGGGGGTCCCAGATTTGTGACGATGTGTGAGGATAATTTTTTTTTTCTCTAACATCTTTTAAAAGCGAACATTTTGTGACTTTCGTTTTAAAAAGATTTAAGAATGTGTGGTATTTATTAACACCCTGTGTCTCGGGTCGCCTCCAATATTCGCAATCAAATTGCATACCAAGCAAAAACAAACATTTTCTTCAAATTCTTGATCAGACCTCCCTGCCCCCCCTCCCCCAACCTAGTGACCCACGTGTAAAACAACCGTCCTCTGTGTTGGCACTCACGCTCAGACCTCCCTGCCCCCCCCCCCCCCACCAACCTAGTGACCCACGTGTAAAACAATCGTCTGCTGTGTTGGCACTCACGCTCAGACCTCCCTGCCCAGCGCCAGCCACTTCACGCCGAGAGCTTGTTAACCTTGTTTCAACAATGCGTGACAACTCCATCAAGACTCTAACCCAGCGACTGACAGAGTTATAGGACTTGAGATTTATGCCCGGATTTACTCTCTTCGTGTGGACCACATTTTTAGATGCACTTTCCACTTTCCTTTGTTTTTGGTTCTTAATATTTTTTCTAGGCATGTTTTTATTTTCAATTATTATTTCCATTATTTTATTTTTTGGCGAAATA